>NW_025110986.1:2459000-3069500 GCF_015476425.1 Leptopilina heterotoma
GTGTGCCAGAAATTTGAATCTTTAATTTAGGCAGAGCCAAAGTTTAATTTGTCAATAGCCAGAAGATTCAAATTTTGTTGCTTGCCAGTGCCAGAAAATTGTATGTTATCAGCTGACAGAAAATTCAAAATTCCCAGTGCCAGATTGTTTATTGATTTATTTTGCCAATGCCAGAATTTACTTATCGATAAATTATAAGTAAATTAATACCAAAAATTGTGTAAAATAAAATTGTAGAGTGCCTTTGCCAATTATTTGAAAATTTAATTTTCTTTGAGACTGTAAAAATTTCCTGCCGTGATAAAAATTGAATTCAACAATTAAAAATTTTTTTTTTGTTTGTCGAAAGCCAGTTTTGTGAGAAAAATCCGAGTAAAATTCCCCACAACTTGTGCAAAATCAAAAATTTCCCCAAAATTTTATGCCGAGCACATGTTAGCCCGGAAATAAAATTCGAATTAGTCACGTGACTGTAAATAGTGCGCCGGACGGTCGAGAGAAACGACGCGCCGGGATATTTAAAATTTCGATAGCCGAGAGAAAGTTGCGCGCGCCAGGAAAGAGTGGCCTAGTAGTAGTAGTAATAGCGGCTACACAGAGAGAGAGAACGAGAAGAAGAGACAGAGGGAGTGTCGAGTCACCAGTCCGCCAGAAATTTAAGAATTTTAAAAGGGGGACCTCCTTGAGTAGTCACGTCCTTGCTTCAAGACAGCACAGTGCCGTATATACTAATTGTGCACCCCCCTGAAAATTTAAAATTTTTCAAACTTAGAAAATTTTCTTTACAAATTTTTTTTAAATGGCAAAGGCAATTGACGAGATGCAGGATTACAAGAGACGCATGAGCGAATTAATTGGAGTACCATGTGTAAGCCGAGCATGGGAAAAAATTAAAATCATGCAAGTTGGCCAGGTAGTGACGAATTTATTGAGACACCAATTGTGTATCAGTGGTTCGTCACAAGTTTTGAAGGAGAGACTATTGCGAGCGGAAATGAGGTTAGCTCAAATCGACGATTGAGATGTACTATTTAGCGACATCTATGATTTGGGAAGTTCCGACAAAATTTTCTTAATGGAAGCTTTTCCAGAGCCAGAGTTCGACAAATTCCCATTTGTAAATTATCGTCGGGGTGGCCAGATGTCATCGGCAGATGACGAAGAATCAGATAGTGGGGCAAGTCAGGTCATCGAACGTATTAGGGCCAGGAAAACTCCAGGGAGTGGGGGAAATAAAACTAAAGTTGGAACATCGTACAGTAGACACAGTCCGACAAGCGTTGCACCCACCCCAAATTTTACACTCCCAATCCCAGTCATGACAACCGCCAGCATGACGACGTTTTCCCCCACAACATCGAATGCTCAGCTGAGTATGACAACGAGCACGGTCATGACAGCACCCCATACTATTCAGTCGGCCACGATGGCCCAGTGGTCCAGAGCCTCCGTGATTCAGTTGCGCGTTTGGGTTTGTCACACAAAATAAAGAAGATAATGGAGTACGCTGAGAAAATGGACCGCCAGTATTCGGGAGGGGGGTGGGAACTACAACAAAGCCAGTGTAGGGCCGAGGTTGCCGAGGGGCACCATCTGATTCACCACCAGCAATCGAGATTCGTATCCCCTCAAAGGAATTTCCTTGTAGCCGAGACCTCACACAATCACCAAAATGATGACAGAGTGAGGCCCACACCAGCCCCGAGGAGCCATTCCAGCCGAAGTAGCGCAGTTGATACTAGCAATAATCATCGTAGAGTGCCAAAGAACGGAGAGCCAGCTTTGAATCCCGAAAACAATGAAAGCCGAAGTAGGGGTAAAAGAGACAAAGTAGAGAGACAGATCGAGTATAGTGGTAGTGAAGAGGGCCGTGTAAGTAGCAGATGTAGTTGTAGGAGTAAGAACAATGACCGATCGGACGAGAAAATTATAAGAAAAGTGGATAGGGAACGTAGAGCAGGAAAAAGAGTGGGGGAGAGCCGAAGATCGTTCTTAGATGACTCTTCGAGTGAGTCCGAAGTTGAGAGCGATCTAAGTCAGAGATTGAGCAGTAGTGGGGAAACTATAGAACTTAGGCCCGGCCGGAGGTCCAAAGTGATAAAAACACTGAAGGATTGAGACCTAAAAGGAAAGGGGAGAAAATTTCTCCATATTTAACCAGTTTTCGGTTGATCTTGGGTCACATGAGACGACCACTGAGCCAGAAACAACAGGTCAAACTGGCCTATAACCGTCCAGTTGACGACGGTAGGCTGGTGTCAACCAGCCTACCGTCGTCAACTGGAGCGACTCCATTTTGAATCCTTGAGCCAGATGGAGAAAATTTTGAGAGATTACGAGATGGCCAAAGACTTAAACGAAAGATACGCCCCACCACTACCCAAAGAGAAGATGCGTTTCCCAGCAGCAGCCATGAAGGAGAAGAAGAGTGGCCAGAAGAACGTCAAGAGTGAAAAGGTAGCAGCACTAGAGAAGGAGTCAGAATCGAGTGAGAGCGATCACTCTACAAAGACAGAAAAGCCGAAGAAAAAGAAGAAGAAGAGTAAGAAGAGTAAGAAAGAAAAGAGTAAGCCAGAAGAAAAGAGCGTCGAGGCCATTAGTCCAGCGACACCAAGCCAGAAGCCAGCAACGGCCCAGGGCCAAGTTGCCAATACTGCACCACCACATGCAGTGCAAATGCCAATGCAATTTGCCTACCCAATGGTTTACCCAGGGATGTTTACGCCTGGAATAAAACCAAATTACCCCAAGCCAAATGGTCCTAAAGGACCCAAGCCGGAGCAAAATGGTACACAAACTTAAAATACTCCTAAAGAATTCGTTGGGGCATGTTTTCATTGCCAGACTACAGGACATCGACCCACAGATTGTCCTCAGAGAACCTGCTTTTCTTGCCACAACAGGGGCATTATGCAAATCAATGCCCTCTGAAGCCAGCCCAAACAGAAGCATGTTTGGTATGTAAGAGGCCAGGATGCAATTTTCTAAATTGCCCAAATTGTGTGAAGGTCAGAGCCGCCTTGGGAAACGGCTTGTGGGGGGCATAGAGCAGTCCTGTACCCCCCTCAAACCCAACAGGACAGTAACTAATACTGTCGAGGGGTGTAGAGCCGAATCGTGTGAGCCGAGGGTAGTAGAAAAGAGAGCCGAGATTTTTAAGCCATGTAGAGTAGAGATAAACAGCGAGTATAGAGACAGATTCGCGCCAAATTGTAGTTGGGTAAAAACGGAACGAGAATTAGAATTAGAGAGAGGAGAAGAAGTTAAGAAAAGTTTGGAGCCAGTCATAGGTAAAGACGACCTAACTGAGAACAATGTGTACAAATTTATACCAGATTATAGTCAAGAGAGGTCGAGTGAAAAGAGCTCACTCTACCGAAACGTAGTAGAGAAAATGGCCGAAGAGTGTGGGACAAAAGGTACGGAAGTGATCCCGGTACCTATAGTCCAGGGGAGGGGAGAGGCTGTGAAAGTCACAGCTGACCCGAACTTAAGGCATGTCCAAGTTGTGAAATGTAAACAAACCAAAAGGTAAACAAACCAAACACAAAAATCGCAATTTTGTAACAGACATTTCTCCCACAAAAATGAATATTTTTTCACTTTCTCTACAAAAATGGAAAATTAGAGTTTCAAAGTGTCCAAAAAAATCATTTTTGGCTATAAGCAATAAAAAGCAATTAGTAAAATAACTAATTAAAATTACCTGTAAAATAGCATTATTGACGCGTCGCGAAAAATAAACTGTTTGAGTATATCAACCGCACGGATGATGAAGAAGTCTCATGTCAGCGATTGGACCTTCAACATGTGGAAGGGGAAATTTTTCCCTTTCCTCCTTGAAATTACAAGAGAAAGGGTAAAAACTTCTTCATCGTCCGTGCGGTTGATATAGTCAAACACTTAAATTTTTCGCGACGGGAACTCTGTTGCTCTCTGCGCGTGCGCAGACCATACTAAGAATGCATTGACAACACCTTGCAGAAGTGCACATTTTGTTTTAAATTAAACTTAGTTATTTTCTCATTTTTTTAGCTATGCTAGGTATAGTTACCAAATTCAATACTTTAGTTTACCATTTCCATGAAGAAAATGTGAATTTATGTTTATTTATGCAAATGAGATGGTCGAAAAAATGCTTCATTATAGACCGAATAGTGAAGCATTTTTTCGACCATCTCATTTGCATAAATAAATATAAATTCACAATTTCTTTATGGAAATGGTAAACTAAAGTATTGAATTTGGTAACTATACCTAGCATAGCTGAAAACATGAGAAAACAACAAAGTTACAGTCGAAAACAAAATGTGCATTTTCGCATGGTGATATCATTGCGACCTTGGTACGGCCTGCGCACGCGCAGCGAGCAGCAGAGTTCCCGTCGCGAAAAATTAAAGTGTTTGACTATATCAACCGCACGGACGATGAAGAAGCTTTTACCCTTTCTCTTGTAATTTCAAGGAGGAAAGGGAAAAATTTCCCCTTCCACATGTTGAAGGTCCAATCGCTGACATGAGACTTCTTCATCATCCGTGCGGTTGATATACTCAAACAGTTTATTTTTCGCGACGCGTCAATAATGCTATTTTACAGGTAATTTTAATTAGTTATTTTACTAATTGCTTTTTATTGCTTATAGCCAAAAATGATTTTTTTGGACACTTTGAAACTCTAATTTTCCATTTTTGTAGAGAAAGTGAAAAAATATTCATTTTTGTGGGAGAAATGTCTGTTACAAAATTGCGATTTTTGTGTTTGGTTTGTTTACCTTTTGGTTTGTTTACATTTCACAACTTGGACATGCCCTTAAGTAATGAGGAGGACATCGATGGATCTAGGACGGAGAACAGATACTTCTTCGACATGTCTATCGGCAACCATCATTACGGGGCAATTTTTTGATCCTGGTGCTATGATTTCAATAATTACCACCAGAGTCGCAGAGCCTTTCAAAAGCGGAATTCAGCCGTGTGGTACAGTTGTGAGGAGTGCAACAGGAGGTATCACCGAAACAGCCGGACTTCTGGACCTTAACATTGTAGTCGATGGATTTGCTCAAAAATTCGCAGTAAAAGTCATGAAGACTTTGACACAGGATATCATCTTGGGCATCGACTTCTGCAAGGCCTGGGACATGGAAGTGAAGCTTAAAGAAGGACTGTGGAGAGTTTTTCGAGGAGAATGGCATGAGTTTGGACCAAAAGAGAGAGAAGAGGACGAACAATTAATATTCGCCGAATGTGCCGGTATTTCTGCGCTTGACGATGAGCAGAAGAGCATAATCCAAGCCATAGTAGACAAATGGGTATTGCCAGAGTCGGAAGAACACGGAATGACAGACTTGACGGAACATCATATACGTGTTACGGACGAAACGCCAGTACAACATGGAATCAGACGGATGTCTCCAGCCATGTTAACTTGGGCCCAAGGCAACGCTGCCAAATTGTACAAACTAGTTATCATCGAGCCATCGGCCAGCCGTTGGAGGAGTGCGCCAGTAATAACGAGAAGAGGAGAGAACGATTTTCGACAGTGTAACGACTACAGAGACGTCAACAAAGTTACGATCAAAGATGGGTATCCACTGCCATCCATCGATTATATTTTGGATAAGCTCCGAAAAGCCAGATATCTGTCGAAGGTAGATCTCAAGCTGGCATATCACCAAATACCAATGGCCGAAGAGAGTAAGAAATATACCGCTTTTGCCATACCTGGGTCAGGACTGTGGCAGTTCCGCCGAATGCCGTTTGGGCTCATGAACGCGCCGATGACGTTCCAACGCCTAATCGACGCATTGTTGGGGCCGAAAGTAGAGCCGCATGTCTTCGGGTATCTGGACGACATCATAGTAGTCACAGGCATTTTTGAAGAACATGCTAAGTGGTTAGAGTTCGTTCTCAAGAAATTGAATAAGGCGAAGTTGATAGTGAATCCAGATAAGTGCGAGTTCGGGTGTTCCGAAGTGACTTATTTGGGTTACTTATTGGACAAAGAAGGTTTGAGGCCAGATCCGAATAAGACAGAGCCGGTGAGAAACTATCCAGAGCCGAAGAACGTGAGACAACTCAGCTGACATCTGCGCCAGTCTGCAACTATGCCATTGGAGCCGTACTGACACAAGAGTTCGAAGACGGAGAGCACCCAATAGTTTACATCAGCCGAGTCTTGACGGAGCCAGAGAGAAACTACAGTGTGACAGAAAAGGAGTGTCTGTCATTATTGTGGTCGATCAAGAAGTTCAGGCCGTATATTGAAGGGTACAAGTTTCATGTGATCACAGATCACAGTGCCCTAAAATGGCTCAGGAACTTAAAAGATCTTACAGGCCGGTTAGCCAGGTGGGCCTGGGAAATGCAGCAATTGGACTTCGACATAGTTCACAGACGAGGTGCACAACATCATGTCCCTGATGCATTGTCCAGGCTTCAAGAAGACAAAGAAGAGTCAGTAGCCGCGTTTGAATCCATTGAGGATCAGTGGTACCTCAAACGCCAAGAGTTGGTGAGCCAGCATCCTCAGAGGTTCCCGGGGTGGATCGTTGAGAACGAGAACCTATATCGTCACAGAAGTGACCCACTGTTACTGCCGATAAACGGAGATGAGGACGGCTGGAAGTTAGTAGTGCCAGAAGAGTATAGAGCAAGAGTGATGGAAGACGGACACGCCTAAACTTCAGCCGGACATCTGGGTATTGAGAAGACCTACGACAGAATAGCACGAGAGTACTATTGGCCAGGCATATGGAATGATGTACACAATTACGTAACACATTGTCTCCAGTGCCAATTACATAAGGTGTCTCAAGCCGGACCAGTCGGACTAATGAGCCAAAGAATTGTTGAGAGGCCGTGGGCCGTAGTAGCAGCAGATACGATGGAGTTTCCACCAAGTAAGAGCCATTGTAAGTACCTGGTGGTGTTCCAGGACTTGTTCTCGAGGTGGATAGAGGTGAAGCCACTGAGGTCAGCTGATGGGAAGTCGGTAGCCAGAGCATTCGAGGAGTTGGTCCTATTCAGATGGGAAACGCCAGAGTACTTATTGACCGACAACGGTAAGGAGTTTGACAACAAATTTCTCAAGTCCACACTTGAGGAATATGGAGTCAAGCACATTACGACCCCTCCTTACCATCCACAAGCCAACCCAGTCGAACGAAGCAACAGGACTCTTAAAACGATGATCTCCACCTTCATTGGTGCTGATCATAGGAATTGGGATCTTCATGTGCATGAGTTCCGTCATGCGGTGAACACGGCGACACAGGCGGCGCCAAAACGTCTCCTGCGTTCCTGAATTACGGAAGACACCCCAAGCCAGTAAAGAGCCTACGAAGAGAAGTCGAGGGAACGAGAAAAGTAGTCAGAATAGGGCCAGAATAGTGGGTAGATAGAATTAAAAGATTAGACGCGTTAAGAGACATGGTGGCCAGACACATTGACAAAGAACGAACGAGACAAACAAAGTATTATGACAAAGGTAGGAGAGCAGTGACTTTTAAAGTAGGCGATTTGGTATTGCGAAAAAGCCATAAGTTGTCCAGTGGGGCACAAAAGTTCGCGACAAAACTAGCACCGAAATACGAGGGTCCATTTGAGATCGTCGAGGTCCGGTCGCCAACTGTATTTATCCTACGAGATGAACAAAGCCGGCGAGTCCCTAAAGTCCACATTACCGACCTGAAACCATACTTACCTGTCCCAAATTCGTAAATTGTCATGTTCCTATTGTGAATAAAGAAATTGTTTTAGAGCGAGCGGGGAGCCAAGGCCAGAGAGAGAAGTCGAGGAAGAGAAAGGATATGCCCGGACAGAGGAACAACCGTAGCCGACGGTCACCGAGCCGTCACAGGGCTTCGTCCGAATTCGTTGGACCTGATTGGGAAGCATCCCCATCCCCACCACGAATTACACGTCAGGGAAGAAGTCGAAGCGGTCACCGCCCAGCGCCAGAATTCCACCAGGGAAACGTCCAAATGATTAGGCCGTCTCTCCTATCCTTCCCGATTACGGAACCAGTATCGGCGGAACCGATAGTGGCCAGAAGAGCGGACGTGAGAAGAAGAAGAGATGCTCACCAAACGGCGGAGGAAGTACGACGGCCAGAGGAAACGGAGAGGGCAACTGGAGAACAGGCAGGGTTAGTCACGAAACCAGAGGACTGGGCGGAATTAAGCATGTTAGAGGAGAGAGGAAAGAAAGAGAAGAAGACGACAATTAGACCGGATGGAGCGGAGGTGGTATTACCACATCGATGGCCAGCTGACCAGGGCCCGACTGAGAGCCTCGAGGCGTACGAGAGCAGACTGGCCGAGTACGAGTTGGAAATGTTTTTGAACTCAAAGGAGCCGATGACAACGGTAGCCTTAGAGAGAGCCAGAGCCAAGCAAAGGAAGGCGCTCAGAGAAAGAAGTGAAAAACAATGGACAGCCAACGACATAGAGAGCCAAACACCCGTACCGCAAATGAGGAAGTTGAACAGCCCTCAACCAGGACCACCGACCGAACCGGAACGGATGTTAGGAGCCAGGCCGAAGGAGAAACAAGGATCGCAAGTCAGGGACATGAATGAGAGCCAGAGACCAGAGAATAGAGAACGAAGACTAGAGGAACCTGTTCTAAACCAAAGGCCCGAGGAATAGTCTTCGGGGGATTGACACTAATTCCCACGGACAAAGCATTAGATCCACCGCCCTATAGTTGTTTCAACTGTTAGCGAGTAGGGCATAATGCCGAACATTGTCGTGATCCAACACGTCACGAATATTGTTGGAACTGTGGCCGAAGTTTCACCAGTGTGGAGAAATGCCCCAGGTGTGCCAAGGCGTACGCGCGCTACATGGGAAGGCCGTACGAAGAGGAAGCGAACATAGCGAAGGAGCCGAGGAAAGAGGAACAGGAGAAAGAAGCCATTGAGGAAATCCTTTTGACTACAAATTCCCCGAGTCAAGAACCCGATCCAGAAGACAAGCAAAGTAACCAAGATCAGCCAGTAGTAGATGAGAAAGAGGAGGAAGAGGAAGATCTGGATAACTTAGCACAAAGCATATTGATCCTGACGAAAGCACTAAAAGGTCTCCCAGTTGAAACCTTGGATCTGGCGATTCGTCAACTCATTAACGAGAGGAAGAAGAAACTGGAAAGAGGATTCCGCAAGTGAGGAGAGAAGAAAAAGGAGGGCCAGTAGAGAGAGTAGGAGAGCCAGTAGAGAAGGTCAGAGAGAGGAGAAATAGGAGGGCCAGTAGAGAAAGTAGGAGAGCCAATAGAGAATGTCAGAGAGAGGAGAAAGAGGAGGGTCAGATAAGAGAGTAGGAGAGCCAGTAGAGAAGTGAAATGCCGGAGAAAGGAGAGTCAATAGAAAGGCCAATTTTGTCATGAAATGACGGTCCTATATAAAATAGTACCGGTCATGGGGAGGGGATTGTGACGATGTAAATAGTCACTCTCTTAAAATCCCGAAAACCTAAATTGTGGTGCCACCTGTCAGAAGTCATTGAACCGTAGAGTTCAAAATTATGGTAATGAGGGAAACTTGATGCTGCCGGACGACCCAGTGAAAGTCGTGAAAGTGGATCGCGCGGCTAGTTAGTAGGAAGAGAAAGTGACAGGTGGCAGGGCCAGTATTGAAATTTGAGAACGAGAAGAAGAAGACGGGCCATGTGGAGAGAAATTGGACGCTACAGGTGTTCCATATATTAGCCGCCATAACGGTTTTTGTTCTGTCGTGCCACTGATCGTGTACCGCCAGAAAACTTTTAATAAATCGTTTTCTTTCGTAGAAATTTATTGTGAGAACCTTTTGTGAAGTGGAGCGTGGAGCTCAAAGAGTTTATAATTAAAATTCAGTGATTGAAAAATACAACTTGTGTATTATTTAATTTGTGATTCCCTTTTCTAACCCGGATTTAAGTCGCCAGAATTCAAAGAGGGACATAAGTCGAAGGGCCGTGAAGAAGGTGAACGAGGTCAGAAGTCCAAGGAGTGAGCGTCGTGGGTAAGTCGTTTGCCGGTACTAAGCCAGTCGTGTCTCGTCGTTGGCATTTTCTGCTTGCCAATTGTTCGAGCAGAATCTCCTTTGAGTGAGAGAGAAGCTCAGAGGGTCGAGTTGTAATTGTTGGTCGAGTCAAATTAAAGTTTATTAATTTAGCTTTTAAAAATTAATTGGCGCCTGACGGCGAAGTTTATTTAATTAAATTTCACATTTAAGTATTGTTGAAAGCGTCAGATTTTGCTTGGCGTAAGTAGAACTTTTATACTAAATTAAAATAGTTTAAAATTATACGTCACAGTGTATATGTGTGTTTGTGATTAAAATAAAGTGACATTTATATATTTGTTTATTATGCATTTATTATAAGAATAAATCGTATTTCAATACTTACCTTAAATATTATTTATTTTAGTTGCAATATTATATTTAATATATTAAATTAATAATAATTAATGATGTTTCATTATATATATATATATATATATACCCCCACAGCACCGTAACATTCCTAAAAATTTATTAAATATTTACTTGAAATGTTCGGAATATGTAATTGCAATGTTTATTGAAAGTTGTGTAAAGAACAATTTTCACTAAACATTTCAGTTAAATATGCCGAATATTACAAGTAAATATTCAATAAATTTTTAGGAAAGTTTCGGTGCTGTGGGGGTATATATATGTCTCCCACCCCCACCTTCCGCGCGAGCCATCGCCATTAATCTTGACATACACTGCCTCGGAAATCTTGCACTCTCGATCCCGGAAATTTTAGAGATCCAAGACAGAGCTCTGTCAAGAATTTTGCATGACAGTGGAAGCCTACCTGTCTCCAGGCGGACCGCGTAATTAGGGGTGCATGAGGGAAGATGTAATAACTTCTTAAAAAATCCCAACTGTACCTTCTCAATATCATTAATTGAATTCAACCCCCATATCCGGACCTCATAAAGAAGCATACTAGCTACAAGGCTTTCAAAGAGTCTTGCATACGTCGGCCATGAATACGCTCTAAAGTTGTTTACTAAGTTCAAAACTGTGCCCACTGAAACATTCGCAGAGCTTACAAATTTACTCGACGCATTATTAAATGTACACAAATTGTCAAAAATAACCCCTAAGTATGTATATTGATTTACAACTTCTATTTTATCCATGCCAAATTTAAATGCCGAGAAATTTTTTGTGGACGAATTATTTCCATTTCTGAAAATGACAATTTTGGTCTTTTGGACATTAACTTCCAAACAGTTTAGCTTACAGTAATCATGAAGTGCCTTTAGTTTCCTTCCCAATTCAACCGGGGTATCCGACAACAATACGAGGTCATCCGCGTATGCCAGCACTATGATCTCCATTAAACTATTAATCGAAAGGCCTCTGCACCCCTTTTCTCGCAAAAATTTCTCCAGATCATTAATAAAAATCGAAAATAAATGGGGGCTGAGGACTTCCCCTTGTAACACGCCCTGAGAAACCCTAATATAACACTGGGTTACAAAAAAATGGTCATATCGTGTTTATTTAAAGTTTCCTGTGATTATTGAAAGTTTAGGTGTCACTGAATAAGAATATACCAGTAAAACATTTTTTCATTCGGTCATTCCCTTAAAAAAACGAGTTTAAAGTGTCAAAAACCGTATTTTTAGCACTTTTTGAGGCAGCGTAACAAGAAAACGCAACATGATAAAAATCTCTACAAGAGCTTAAATAAAAGCTTAAACCTTCAACTTTGAGGCTCAGAACTGAAAAGTACTTAAATAATCAATAAAAACCTCCTTAATCAAGCAGTCGCTACCTGAAATTGTCAAAAAAGCTAGAACAGGAAGCAATTGGTAAAAATCGATTTCCTTAAGCGGATTCGGTTGCAACTTGTTACTTGAAGTTTTTTGAGGTTTCTAATGACGAATTGGAACTTAGATTTAAAAAATTTCAAAATGGCGGACTGAAAATAATGAATTCACTCAATTTTTCAAAATTTGCGTTGATAATTTTAAAAAATTGAGTCCGCCACTTTGAAATTTTTTAAATCTAAGTTCCAATTCGTCATTAGAAACCTCAAAAAACCTAAAATAACAATTTGCAACCGAATCCGGTTAGGGAAATCGATTTTTACCAAGTGCTACCTAACCCAGCTTTTTTGATAATTTCAGATAGTGACTGCAGGTTTTCAGTGCTTCTTTAAGTACTTTTCAGTTCTGAGCCTTAAAGTTGAAGGTTTAAGCTTTTATTTAAGCTTTTGTAGAGATTTTTATCATGTTGCATTTTCTTGTTACGCTGCCTCAAAAAGTGCTAAAAATACGGTTTTTTGAGACTTTAAACTCGTTTTTTAAGGGAATGACCGAATGAAAAAAAGTTTTTCTGGTATATTCTTATTCTGTGACACCTAAACTTTCAATAAACACAGTAAATTTTAAATAAACACGACATGACCATTTTTTTGTAACCCAGTGTAATCCGTAGATCCTTCCCTAGTTCTGACACAAGCTACCGCCTTGCTATAGAAATCCTTAATTACATTTATAAATTTTGCACTTATCCCTGCCTCGTGTAACTTGCGCCACAGAATATTATGCGAAACCGACGAGAAGGCACTTTTAAAATCTACAAATAGTGCGTAGACTACTCTTCTAGGGTTGCTCAAATGTATTTGAATTGCAGACAACAATACAAATAAGTTATCCACACATCCACGCCCTTTTCTGAACCCCGACTGGAATTCCGAGATTACATTAAATTCTTTTTCCCACTCCAAGAAGCGGTTGGCCATAACCTGGGTAAAAATTTTTGCCGAACAATTAATCAGAGAGATGGGGCGAAAATTGTCAGTTGTCTCAAGGTCACCTTTCTTGTGAAGCATACACAAAGTTAAATTTCCCCAAGATTCCGGTACACACTCCGAATCTAGAATCTTATTAAAAAAAACCTCCAAAAAAACTATCCAATTTTCAGGCAAGCTTTTGTAAAATGCATAACCGATATTATCCGAACCCGGTGACTTTGAGGCCTTGCATCTGACCAAACTCTTACAAATTTCGTCGTAGGTGATATAGCCATCAAGAGTAGGATGAGTGGTTTGCGAAGCAGAGAATAAATTAGGTACAATAACTGGAAAACATTCACGTAAATATGTGTACCAGTCCTCCAAACTGATGCAATTTTTTGCAGACGGTACAAATCTTTTTTTGTTAATTATTCCCCAAAAATCTGCTGAATTACGCGCCAACGCAATTTGTTCGGAGAGCTGGCCCACATATAAACTTTTCTTCCTCGACAGTATTTTTGTATATTCTTGCCTTTTATTAGCGTAGATTAGCCTATCAGATTCCAGGTTCGACTCTTTATAAGCTTGGTAAGATTCCCTAAAAATACGTTTAGCCTCCAGGCACTCCCCATCATACCATGGTTTATTTTTTAATACTATACCCGAGTCATGAGTCACACGCACACACATCCCCAACTCTTACGCAACCTCGTAGATTACAGTTGTAAGCGTATCACTCATATTTTCGACTGTATCCCCACCAGATCCCCCCACCTCCGGTCTCCACCACATTGTGTTAGCAAATTCCCCCACTCTTTCATGGTCAAATTTCAACTTCAATTCTGAATGAGTAAATCGGGTTAAATGATCTTGTAACATCCCTTGAAAATTTAAAAAGATAGCTACCGGTAAGTGGTCAGATCTGGTCGGTATTTTCATGACCTTAAAATCCCGAATGCATGGCAAGGAATGCAAGGAGCTCCAAACCAGGTCTATAACGCTGGCACCCAAAGAACCTATATAAGTATACTCCGCTGGATAATCATTTATAGCCCGACCATTACACAAGAGAAACGCATTATTTTCCATACATTGTGTTAATTGTTTTCCCTTATAATTGCCCACCAAATCTTTAGAGGATCTTGTTGCTAAAAAAACATTATTATTTAAAAACAGATGAGCATCCAAATCATTTAAGCTCGCGACATCACCCCCAATAATAATAGGGATGTTAGGTTAGGACTCGGTTAAAAAATTAAGTTTCTCATTAAAATCAATTAAAAAATTATTAATATCTGTCCTTGGTGAGATGTAAACCACTCCCAGAATGAAAGAAGTTGAGCCGTCGTGTACCTTTAATATGATATATTCCGGTACCTTCATGATCAGCTGTGAGGTAAACAATGATCTATTCACCACAACCACCAGTCCCCCACTTGCCCTTCCCTTCTTTCTCCTCTCACTGCCGGTGTCATGTAAATTACCGAATCCGACGAGAATGTTGCACGAATCCAAGCTTCCGAGTCTGTCCAAGTTTCGTATAGACTTAATACATCCTTAGAATCATAACAATACTTAATGTCCTCCACATTCCCAAAACCGTGCATATTCCAAAATATAATTTTTCTCGAAAAGTTCACATGTCGCATGGAAACCGTTGCTTGAGTTGGGAAATTCATTAAGACCTTCTTGTCTAACTGTGTGAAATCATTATTTAATTGCTATGCCTCAGCAGAGTCTTGAGAACGTGTATCGTGTGTCGCAGAAGTAGATGTAGAAGCCATGGTATTGAAATAGGTTTCAAGACGTTTGGAGGGGGGAAACTCCTTCCCTTTACGCCCCCTCTTTTTACCACCCGGTGTGGTTCCCGGGGTTGCCCCTTCCTTATCTTTCAGGTGTAGTTGAACATTAGTAACTTTAGGTAAGTTGTCAATAAAGAAGGTCACCTCATCCTCATCCAGGAATTTACTTTCCACCGATAATTTGTTTTTAACAATCTGGACATTCACACCATTCTTTTTCATTATCTCCGCCCGTACGAGAAGTTTTTTTCTATTTTCTCTCTCTTGTTTAGATCTGTCATAAGCAATGCCAATATTGAGATTGCGAAATTCCGAAACTTTCGCAAATACCAGCTTAACCCATCTAGGAGCTATAAATTTAACAATGACTGGTCTACTGCCGATGTTTTTGCCTAGTCTGTAGACATCTGCTATAGCCATATCTGGAATTTTAATTTCCAGCTTAACGAAGAGAATAGAAACCGTTGAGTACAGATCCACGTTGTTTACCTCATTATCTTCAAGGTTAAACAATAAGATATTGTTCAATCTGTCCTTACGATCCACGCCATCGATTCTTTCAGCCAAAGTGTCTGTCTTTTTCGATATTACTAGGATGCTTTCTTCCGTCGATTTGGATCTACACTGCAAAAACAAGTGTCTCATTTTGAGACGTTTTGTCCCATATTTGAAACACATAAGATGTCTTAGTCCACATATTTGAAACAGATATGTGTCTCATTTTAAGACGTTTCAAAGTGTCTTACACATTTAGCAATGCATTTTGAGACACGAAATGTGTTTCGAGTATCCGTCTCACACTAAGAAGACGTTTTACGTGTCTTATACGCATTGAATTACCTTTAATGTCTTAAAATGAGACACGAGATGAAATTAAATGTCTCAATATAAAACAGATTTTGTATCTCAATGGTTTAAACACTTAAAGCAACTCATTTTAAGACACGAGTGAGATACCAGTTTTTGCAGTGTAGAGCAGGAGGCCTGAACTTCTTTTTTAAGCTCCTCATTCGATCTCGTTAATTCCTTTAAATACAAGCAGTTAGAGTGTTGATATCGTCTCTTATCGTATTATTCACGTCTAATTCCGACATTTCTGTAGATATATGGAGTTTTAAATGAGAGTAATTAAACATAAAATCTCACATTTAGCATGTGGATAACACATCACACACCAGAAACTAAACGCACATTACTCGATGCACCACTCGTTATCGAATTTTCCACCAAGAGAATTTTAAAAACCAAATCAGAAAATTCACACAGTCCAACTTCTCACAACGCGAGCGGAGCTTATTTACAAACACGTCTGTGCCCTATGAAGGTTCAGGCAGAACTCCTCCCTTCTTCTTCAATTGCCCTGACAAAAAAATTTTTCCTGACATTTCCCTGACTTTACTGACTTTACTGACATGTGGCCACCCTGTGTAGTTATGAAAATCCTTTTTTCTTATTAAACTCATTTTTTTATTCTATAATAATGCAAAATATGAATATTTCATATTTTTTAAAGCTTTTTTAACAATGAATTTCATTAACAAAAATATTAATAGTTTTTGGAAACTTCCTGGTAACTTCCAGGAAACTTACTTTGACAACTTCCAAGAAATTTCCACCGGTAATTTGCAGGAAGCTTCCAAGGGAAGATTCCATGGGAAGCTTCCAAGTGCGGACATTGGTGTATGTTAGAGAAGTTTCCAGGAAGCTACCGAAGGTAACTTCCGAAGTTACCACGGGAAGCTTCCTGGAAACTTCTTGGAAGTTTTTGTGCTATCTAGGTAGTAAGTAAAATTCATCGCTAGAATTAAATTATTTTTTATAAATAATAAAATTCTACTCAGGATTTTAATTATTTTCAATACAATTTTAATAAACCTCAATAATCAAATATTTAATTCTAATTATTAACAGACACGTTTACTTTAAATAGATGAAAAAAATTCTTTGTTTAATTCAATTATTTCAAAAATGTTCAATTAAAATTATTCAAAAAACTATATTGGGCAATTCCACGTAAGATTTACCTGTGACGTTTAAAATTCGGTTAAACAATTTTTTTTCTTAATGTTTATAGAAAAATATGAAATACGTATTTTTTTTATTTTTGTTTAATCGTCCAAATTTTCGAGTTATGAATTTTCGAAATTTTTTATTTGTAACTGTAGACATATTTTCAATAGCTTATAAGTCTGAAAATATTGAGTTTAGAAAAAACTTGTCAAAGAATGAAAGTTTTAGTTTTCTTTCGACTTTTAAGAAATGTAATTTGGAAAATCTGCCTTTTACAGGAGTTATGGAGGGGGAAAGCAAAATCAAAAAATTGATTTTTCTCGAAAACGGCTCAACCGATTTTAATTTTAAAAATATGATTTTTTGTAGAATCAAATGCGAATTATAAAAAAAATACTCGACAAATTTTTGCCCAAAAAAACCCGAAAAAAAAAGTTTTTGAAATTTTGAAAATTTTATTTAACAGGATTATTGCAGAGGTACCACTTTTTAAACGTGACAAAAATTTCTCTAAAAGTGTCTACTTTAACATATAATTTTTCTAGATTTTTAAATTTGGTGGAACATATTGAAAAAAATTGAAAACCGAGAGCGTAACGTCATTCTAGCATCTGCGTACTTCGGCTTGAAATAAAATAGTTTTATAAACCATTCCATAAAACTCAATTTTCATAATCATAAGATGAATTATATAAAAATTCTCCACAAATTTTTGCCCAAAAATACCCGAAAAATTTTTTTAATATAGTGTTGTTGCAGAGGTACCATCACAATTTGCGTAGTGCAGTGATGCTGCTACTATCCTTTTTTTTACAAGAACTTCAATATCTCCTGACACAGTTGAGTCTTCATCAAATTTTTAAAAAATTAAAGATGCCCCCATAGCACGTAATGTTTCAGTAACATGGAGGCAATATTGGTAAAGTTAAGGCAGTTTTCTCAATATTGCTGTAATATTACGTGCTACTGAGGAATTCATAAGGAATACAAATATGTTAATAAAATTTCTCTTAGAGAGGAGTCAATAAAAAAATTGTTTTAAAAAAAACTTTTTATATTTCTTTTAAATTAAATTTTTTTTTATTAATTTTATTTTCATTTTAAACTACATACTTTTACCTGAAAAAAGTGTAAATTTCATTAAAGAACCATATACAATATTCCTATATATTCAAAATTTTATAAAATTATTAAAATTCAAAATAGCGTATTTTCAACAATTTTGAATTTAAAAGGAAAGAAGTCTCTTATATGGGTGATTCTTCTGAAAGTGACATTTTTTATGTCTCGATTAATTTTTAAAAATCTACTATCTAATAATTAATAACAATTTTCATAGTAGAAATTTAGCATTTACTTATCATTAAAAAAAAAATTTTAAACAATTTTATTCAACTGAATTTATATAATACCTAAAATAATTTCATCTCCGAAGCCTTTTTAGCATGTCTCCAATAGGACTTCCAGAGGGAAAATAAAATTTTATGGTATTTTTCAAACTCTTAAAATTTTTTTGAAAATATTGTCAAAAAGTACAATGTTTTTTTTATTATTACATGAATTTTAAAAATTTGTATATTTTGGTTTTGTATATGATAAAAATGTTTAAACTTTGTCTTCAGTTTTAGGTTAAAATTACTTCATGATGATTAATCGTATTTTCACATATTAAAAATACATTGAACGAAATTTTTATGTATATTGAAATAAAGCTGAGAGTCTGCTGTTTACTTTTTTCATATATTACTTTTAAAAAGAAAGAAAAATATTGCTTCTAGAAATAATCTAATTTTCAATATTGATCCGAGTAAAAATTCAATTTCATCTCCGAAGCCTTCTTTTTTATTAAATAATTTAATATACAACTAAATTTAATGGAATGTTTCGGTGATAATATAAAATTACGGTATCATATTTGTATACTCTACTAACAAATACTTTTTAATTGTGCCCTGACATGAATAAATATTAAAAAAAAAATATTTTTCATCTCCGAAGCTTTTCATCTCCGAAGCTTTTTCCTTGAATGTGCGAGTTTTTCTTCTGTTTTTAATACTTAACCTGCCTTGTTTTGAAAAAATTAACCTAAATAAATGCAAATAACTATCAAACTAGATACGTCAAATGTAAACAATTCGTCAATATTAGTCTTTTAATTGAACTGAATGTAATTGGTAAGTATTACAATGTGCATATTATAATTTTTGTAAATAGTGTGAATCATACGTAAATGACAATAGCGTGTATTTTTTTATAGAAAAACTCCCAAACCAAGTAAAAGTAATAAAATGGAGCAACAAACTCAATCTTCTTCGCAGAAAAAAAAGCAGAAGATAAATTAAGAAAACGAAGAGAAGCTCAGAGAAAAAGAAGAGAAAAAATAAAAAATGATCCAATAAAATATGAGTTAATTAAGAAAAAAGAAAGGGAAAGATTTGAATTCAGAGTATTGAATGGCAAAATAAAATCAAAGGCTAGTATGACGAAAGAGGAATTAAAGAAACATCGTGGAAAAAATTTGGAAGCAGTTCGTCGTTATCAAAGGAAAAAATCTCAGAATATTGAATCGAGTGAAATAAGAGCGAATAAATCTGAAAATCACGATATAAACTTAAAATCGAAAAGAGGACGGAAAAGAATTAGGAAAAGTCAGGATTCAAAATTGTATAGAAACAATATTCAGTTAACGGAAAAAGTGAAATCTTTAGATAAAAAATTAAAAGCTGTCCAAAAGAGACTATTGAGAGTAAATAATTCAAATAACAATTCAGTACGTAAAAAGAACTCTAAAATATTAAAAAAAATACTAGACAAGGATACAGTTAATTCGACGATTGCAACAAAATTAGTAGAAGGAGAAAAATTCAAAGAAAAACTTAAAACTATTTATACAAATACAAAAAATTATAAGAAAAAACAAGAACTTAGATCTGTGTTTAAAGATAGTGAAAGAAAAAATTCTAATTTGCTGGTCTCCTATAAAGAAAGAATGCGAAAGAAGGTTATGATTCGAAAACAGAAGCAAAAATATCTTGAGGAAATTGTGATAAAATTTTACGAAGAAAACAGTCGAATTCGTCCAGGTAAAAGAGATTGTATTACTAAAAATAAAATTAAGAAACAATCGTCCTTTCTTAATTCTCCATTAAAAGATCTTCACAAAAAATTTTGCTTTGAAAACCCGAATGTTAAAATTAGTTATTCACACTTTTCAACTTTACGTCCTTTTTGGATAATTCCGCCAAAAATTAGCAATCGTGATACTTGCTTGTGCATGAAACACGAAAACATGCATTTAATTACAAATTCACTAATAAAAAATAATATTATTGTTGGTAAAAATATCGAAACTGTCATTGATTCCATTGTGTGCCAACCGAAAAGCGAAGATTGTATGCTACGTAGGTGTAAAAAATGTAATCTGAAGAAAATACAATTCAAAGAAAATTTAAATGGAAAGAGTGAAGTAAAATACCAAAAATGGAAAACGAAAAAGGAAAACAGAATTTCGGCAAAAACAAAGAAAGAAATAACAGTTCAAATCACTTGTAAAGAAGAAACTGCAATGACAATTAACGATGTGAAAAAAAACTTTCAATCCAATTTGCTTGTTGATTTTATGGCCCACATTCAACGCATCAATCGACAATTTAATGCGACAAAATGCATCAAAGAAGCACTTTCTGAAACAGAAATTTTTATTTTAATGGACTGGAGTGAAAATTATGATTGTAAATTTGCAGAAGAACCTCAAGCAGTACATTTCGGAGCGTCAAGGGAACAAGTGTCTTTACATACTGGTATGTTTTATGCTCAAAATTTTTCACAGGGTTTCTGTACATTTTCGAAAGACTTACGCCATGATTGTGCAGCAATTTTAGCTCATTTAAATCTAGTAATGGAACACATTTTAAAAAATTTTCCAAATTTGAAGACAATTCATTTTCAAAGTGACGGGCCATCGACTCAGTACCGGAATAAAAGTATGTTTTGGTTACTTTGTACTCAGTTTTCCAGAGCCTACAATTTACAAAACATAATCTATAATTATTCTGAATCTGGCCATGGAAAAGGTCCAGCCGATGGAATTGGTGGTTTCATAAAACGTACGGCAGATTCTATTGTAGCTCATGGCAAAGATGTCCATAATTATGACACTCTTGTAAATGTAATTCAAGAAAAATGTAAGAATATTTTCATCGGTAAAGTTGGTGAAGATGAAATTAATCAAATAAGTGCACTAGTACCAAAAACAATCAAGACATTTAAAGGAACCATGAAAGTTCATCAGTGGAAGTGGAACACATTATACCCAAACTTGATTCGATTCAATGAAATGAGTTGTTATGACTGCAGCGTAAAAGAAAAGTGTAAACATTTCTATTTAGGAGAAATAGAAATTCAAGCTACACCATCAGAAGTTGTTGAAAAACGAAAAAGGCAGAGCAAACAACATAAAACTGCTTCAAAAAAAGTAAAAAAATAAGAAAGTTAAAAAGCAATAATTTTTTTCATTTAATTGTTTAATGTAAAAGTTTATGAATTGTGTAAATAAATTTCGTTTTAACAAAAGTGACTTTTTTTTACTAAAAAATTTGCAATAATAATATAATTTAATCAAAATTTATCAAACTTATTTTCCTTCTTAACCTTAAATTAAAAAATGTGCTATAACTTTAATATTTATAATAATTAATTTTGCGCAACTTGAATTCTTACTCTTGAGTATGAAATAAAGTAAGTTCAATAAAAAAAACCATATAATTTAAAAAAAAAATTAGTTGCAAAATCGAATTTCAAAAGTGGCACTTTCAGAAGAATCACCCATATATATACAACTATAATTCCACGAAGTTTTGCAAAAATCGGCCTACGTTTTGCAAATTGTCATATTTCTGACATGTAAAATGCCCCAACACTAGAATAATGTAAACCATTCTCAATGCAATAACTTTTACTACCTTAGGCATGTTTAAAACATCATATTGTACAAACAACTAAGAAAAAATTGTCCAATTACCCCAAAGTAACCAATTTCTACTTCACACCCGCTTTATTTAAAAATCTAGAAAAATTATATCTTAAAGTAGACACTTTTAGAGATATTTCTGTCACATTTCAAAAATGGTACCTCTGCAATACCTCTCATAAACAAGAATTAAATTTTTTATTTCATTGAAGACATGAAGTTCCAGTCTTTTTTTTTCTTTTTTATTGACTAAAGCTCAATACGTTTGGGTTCGATAATGTTTCATCGGAACTCGGCCAAGAAGAAGAAAAAAAAGAGAAAAAATGCAATTTATCTTCATGATCCACGGCTGATTGAACCACTCTTATAAATCTTGTTCCATGACCCCCAGAGTCCTCCATTACTTGCGCAAACCCCTACGTGGCTAGTCATATACTTCAATAGGCGATGAAAAAAATGTCACCACACGATGCTAAATTATCCACTCAAACTCATTTCGTCCCCTGTTAGACAACAAATTTCATTAAACAGTTATTACGATTTCCAAGTGAATTTTATGCATTTCTTTTTTTTTAATGGTCTCTCATTAAATTTTTAATTATCTCTAAATGAATAATAATAGATAAAAAGATCTATAAGTTATACAAATATTTATAAAATAAAATGCCTAATAACAGTAATGATAAATTTTATCCTATGTATTTATTTTCTTTTTTTTTAAATAATTTGGTCAAATTTTTAAAAATAATTGAATTCTCGTGGATTTTTTTTAAAGAATTTCTTTAAATATGTTGAAAATAATGGAGTATTTATTTACTAATATTTTTAATTGAAAATGTTGAAAAAATTTGAATTTGAGGCAACGCATAATTTCTTTCAAATTTTAAAATAATTGTGTTTGTTAATGAAAATTGCACTTAAAACTTGAATTATTAAATACTAAATTTACAGAAAATAATAAATTTCTTCGCAGAATTTTATTAAAATATTTTTCAATAATTGAATTCTTTCGAGAAATTTATTAAAATTGTATTAAATTAAAGAATTTAATTATAATTGAATTCTTTCAAATTTTTAATAATTGAATTCCTCCAAAAAATTTTATCATTTGTGAAAATAAATGAATGCTCGTCCAGAATCATATTAAAATTTTTGAATTATTGCAAAGAATATTAATATTTATGAGAATAATTGAATTTTAACGCAAGAATTTAATGAAATTTCCAAAAAAAGTAAATTTTTTTCAAAATTTTATTACAATTTTTAAAACAAATTAAATTCAAGTTTTTAAAATAAACCTTTTTGTTAATAATTGTAATTAAAAATTTTTTTAATGATTTTGATTATTATTTCTGGAAAATAATTGAATTTTTTTGAGAAACTTTATTAAAATTGTATGGGAAAAATAATTGAACTGTTTCGAAGAATTTTGTTAAAATTTTTACAAAATTTAATTCTTTCTAAAAATTAAAAAAAATCACGAATCCTTCAGTGAAATTTTATTAAAATTGTATTGAAAATAAATGAATTCCTGGGAAGAATCTTATTGTTTATAAAAATAATGAAATTCTTGCATAGAATTGTATTTAAATTTTACAAAATTTAATTATTTCGAAACATTTTTTTTTAATAATTGAATCCTTTTCTGAAATTTTCTTAAAATTATATTCAAAATACCTCAAATTTAATTTTTTAACGAGAAAATTAGAAGATTTTTTACTCATTTCAGAGTGGTACCAAGTTCTCCAAGTTCGGAGACAGAAACGGAGATGCGATTAAAGAAGAATAAGTCACAATTGAGTCCAAGTGTTTCCGGTCCAGTAGATGGACTTTTGCACAAAGTGACCTCAACACCACCTCCACTTCCGGAAAGAACTGATAGTCTTAATAATCGAAGCGAGGAAAGTGAATTGAGGAAAGCCCCCTGGTTTCAAGCAGGAATCCCTAGGTAAACAAATTTTTTTTTATTATACGTACAATTTTCTAAAAATTTTAAAAAATAACAATAATTTTATTTAAATTTTATTTAAATTTTAAAAAATAATAAACTGTAATAATTAATAAGAGAATTTTTTTTAATTTTGAATCTGTAATTATTCAAAAATTGAAGTACACTCGACTCTCGGATCTTTTGCATTCAGATCTTTTACACTCTCGATTCTTTTGCAATTTTTCTCCCGCACCTTTTACCTTTTACATTAAATAAATAAATGACTATCAGAGTGTCAAAATATTTATTTCACGATAACTTAGGTTATCTAAAGTGAATTATAGCAGCTTCTCCATTAAAGAGTTGTGCAAAAAGCTCGATCGAGTATTTCAAGCTTTTCGTTTTTCTAGCAGAGCTGAGCAGAATCAATCCGAACTTGAACCAAATTCCATCCGACACGTGCAGTATTAAACCTAAAATAATTTTGAGCACTTGAATTTTTCGAGCACTCAAATATTTTTGAGTAACTAAAACTCGAGAGTATCGAGCCCGGCTCGAGCTCGACCATGCTATTCGAGTTTTTGCACACCTCTATCCATTATGTGATTAAAATTACATTAAAAGTTTAATTACTATAAATGTAAATATTAAAACTAAAACATAAATACTGTCATTAATTTATATATTTGGTTATGTATATTGTATTGTTTTGCATTACCATTGCATTTGTTTTGGTAAAAGATATGAGAGGATTTGGTCCCATAAGTGCAAAAGATCCGAGAGTCGAGTGTAAATATTAAAAAAAAAATTTGATAATATGCATAATATGTAATAATAAATGGAATCTCATGTTTCGCGCTTGTAATTTCTAAAATAAATTTTTAATTTTACTAATTTCTGTTTAATAAATATTTATATATTTATTGTTATTTTTTTGTCCATTAACCCTTTAACGTCCAAATTTTTTTTTCCATTCAAAATTCATGACACTTGGTACCTAGGGGTTTTCGGGGTCCCTGATTACGAATCTGATGTCAGATTTCAAAAATTCAAAATGGCGGATCCAATATGGCGGACCAGAATTTTAAAATTTGGTGAATTTTTATGAAACTTGGTATCTAGGGGTTTTCGGGGTCGCTGATTACGAATTTTAAGTCAGATTTTAAAAATTCAAAATGGCGGATCCAATATGGCAGACCGAAAATTTAAAATTCGATGGATTTTCATGGAACTTGGTATCTAGGGGTTTTCGGGTTCGCTGGTTACGAATTTTAAGTCAGATTTTAAAAATTTTAAATGGCGGATCTAATATGGCGGACCTAAAATTTAAAATTCGTTGGATTTTTATGAAACTTGGTATGTAGGGGTTTTTGTGGTAGCTGATTATAAATCCAATGTAGCTTGGAACTAGTGGCTTACTAAGTCCACGTCGTTAGTTCTGGGTCACGCAAAGTGTAAGTTAGTTTCGTATTTAAAAATTATTAAAGACCTAATACAGTTTCTAAAATTTATCCATTATCTATAAATGCGACATTTTTAATATTGAAAATATGACATCTAATTCGTAATCAGCGACCTCGAAAACCTCTACATACTAAGTTTCATAAAAATCCATCAAATTTTAAATTTTTCTATCCGCCATATTGGATTTGCCGTTTTTAATTTTCAAAATCCTACATCAGATTCGTAATCAGCGACCTCGAAAACCCCTAGATACCAAGTTCCATGAAAATCCATCTAATTTTAAATTTTCGTCCGCCGTATTGGATCCGCCATTTTGAATTTTAAAAATCTGACATTAGATTCATAATCAGCGACCTCGAAAACCTCTACATACTAAGTTTCATAAAAATCCATCAAATTTTAAATTTTTCTATCCGCCATATTGGATTTACCATTTTAAAATTTCAAAATCCGACATCAGATTCGCAATCAGCGACCTCGAAAACGCCTAGATACCAAGTTCCATGAAAATTCATCGAATTGTAAATTTTCGTCCGCCATATTGGATCCGCCATTTTTAATTTTCAAAATCTGACATCAGATTCGTAATCAGCGACATCGAAAACCCCTAAAGACAAAGTTTCATAAAAATCCATCAAATTTTAAACTTTTCGATACGCCATATTGGATTCACCATTTTGAATTTTCAAAATCCGACATCAGATTCGTAATCAGCGACCTCAAAAACCCCTAAATACCAAGTTCCATGAAAATCCATCAAATTTTATATTTTTGTCCGCCATATTGGATCCGCCATTTTGAATTTTTAAAATTTGACATCAGATTCGTAATCAGGGACCTCGAAAACCCCTACATACCAAGTTTCATGAAAATCCATCAAATTTTAAATTTTTCGGTACGCCATATTGGATCCGCCATTTTGAATTTTTAAAATCTGACATCAGATTCGTAATCAGCGACCCCGAAAACCCCTAGATATCATTTTGTAATTAAATATATTAACCCTATTTGAAGATAGGTTTTTTTATTCTTTATGGTACAGCATATGTACCGCTGGACGTTAAAGGGTTAAGAATTAAAATTTCAAATTACTTTTAATGTAAAACCTTTTGAAATTTAATTAAAATTATAACTGTACCTACCTAATTCTTGAAATATTTTCTAAAATTTAAACTGAAATTCTTTTTCAAATCAATTCTTATTAAAAAGTTGTATGAGAATTCAATTATTTAAATACAAAATTGAATAATAATTGATTATTTCTAAAAATTGTAACTATATATTGAGGTTTTTTTAATTTGAGAAAGAAAATTCAGACTATTTAAGATTTTGAATAATTTAATATCCTATGAAAATACTGTTATTGTAAAACTTCTAGGGAAATTAATTTCACTAAAACACTAATCACTTTATTTACAAATTAATTGTCAGATTTTTGTCAACTTTTTGAGCTTGAAAAAAAATTTGGAATAAAAGATCTCGATTATTATTAGGTACCTACATAATATTAGAAAAAATATTCGTTTATTTAAAAGTTCAAATTTGAGGCAGAAGAATTTAATGGTCATAAATTTTAAATAACTTATATTCACTAATCATAAATTTATTTATTATTATTATTATTATTATTTATTTATTTATTTATTTATTTATTTATTTATTTATTTATTTATTCATTTATTTATTTATTTATTTATTTATTTATTATTTATTTATTCATTTATTTATTTATTTATTTATTTATTTATTTTATTTTTTTTTTAACCATAAATTTATGGTCGTGAAATATAAATAATTAAATTTGTATTATAAAGTTATAAAAAATTAATTTTGTACTTTAAATTCAGTGTAGAATTTTTTGTTCTATTGTATAAGGAAAAAAATAAGCAAAATTTCTAAAAAGCGAAAGTAGATACCTTTGAATAATTTTTGAATAAAAAGAAAGGAATAAATTCCGGGTGTGTATAATTTTGAAATACAAGAAGTGTGGAATTATAATAATAGGAGAATTTTTTTTCGCTAAGGGGGAGGGTAGAATTGCTTTTGTAATTTAATGACTTCTCTTTATGATATAGGGAAATAACACTGGAGGTGTTGAACCAAGAGCCAGAAGGAGCATTCATGGTTCGTGAAAGCACGAGTAAACCCGGGTGTTTTGCTCTTTCCCTACGAGTTCCACGGGAATTTCAACCAAGCGGTATAGCTCATTATCTCATTTTACGTACGAACAAAGGCTACAAAATCAAAGTAAGTTAATTCCCATTAATTTTAACAAAAATACACTGCCTTCATTTCATTACATTTCATTCCTCTCCTTTATTACTTCATTATTCATATTTTATTAAACGCATCATTAACCATTTCAAACATATTAATAATAATAAATCTCTTTTCTTCCCTTGCGTAACAATATTTATTATTTTTATTATTCACTTTCCTTTTTCCTCAAATTTTTCCTAAACAGTATTTCTGAAAAAATAAAAATTGCTTTGATAAATTAATTTCAAATATTGCAAACAATTCCAATCTTGCAGTCAAATTAAAATAGGAGAAAGAATTAAATTATTTTCTAAAATTTTAATAAAATTCTTCGCAAGAATTTGTTTATTTTCATAAAAATATTCATTAATAAAATAAAAATTATTTTTAATAATGAATTTTTATAAAATTCTGCATAAGAATTAAATTATTTAAAATACTACAATTTAACTATTTTCATAAATAATAAAATTCTTTATAAGAATTCAATTTTATATTCTCGATACAATTTTAATTGAACTCCTCCAAAGAATTAAATTATTTTCAAAAATTTTCACATAATTCTTCAAAACAATACAATTGAGGCCTTGGATCCAATAACTCGCCCGACGCTCGAAGTCACGCGCCAATACCAGTCGGGTAGCAGTGAGTGGCCCAGAGGCGCTCACTGCTCACTGACTGGCAGTTGCGCGTTCCTCCAAGCGTCGGGCGAGTTATTGGATCCAAGGCCTCAATTATTGTCTAAAATTTCATAAAATTCTTTATAAGAATTCAATTACAGTAGAACCCGGTTAATACGATTTCCCGCTTAAAACGCTCATTTATAGTGGTCCCTGCAATTAAAGACATACATTTTATTTCCCGCTTAATACGTTTTCCCGCATAAGACGCATTCTTAGCGCGGTCCCTACAGAATCGTATTAACCGGGTTCTACTGTATATTCAATGCAATTTTAATTGAATTCCTCCAAAGAATTTAATTTAATAAAAATTCTATATAAGAATTGAATTATTTAAAATACAACTTTAATTAAATTCGTTGAAATGTTGAAAAAATTTGAAAAGATTCAATTTTGTTAATTCTATGCAAGAATTAAATTATTTCAGATTTAAAATTACAAAAAGTGACAAAAATCATAATAGAAAGTATTTTTTATAAAAATTAGTGAAAAAAGTTATCAAAAATGTTATCTTTTAAAAAAGAAAGGCAAAATTATAAAAAATAAATTTCTATATTTTGTTGCAATAATATCATAAAACTTATTCACTAAATTTCAATTAGTAAAGAGTTACATAATTAAAACAAAAGTCACATAAATTTTCTAAAAGTTAATTTTTTAATTCTACATAGAAGTTGATATAAAATAAATAAAATTCAGTTTTTCTTAGAAAATAAATTTGAAAAAAACTTACTTTTAATCAATAAGAAGTAGTTTTTTCTACAATAATCTATAAATAACTAATTTTTTATTTTAGATTGTTAAATTATAATATTTGTTAATAATCTAATAATTGTTGCTTTAATAATTAAATGGATTAAAAAATTTATTGATTAAAATTTGAATAATTGAAAATTTGATTAATTGAAATTTGAATAAATTAAAATTTGAAATATGTATCTAATTACAATTTCGATCAATTAGCAATGAATAGTTTAAAATTTTAATTTAATTTAATTTTCGATTAATTAAATTTCTTTTATTAATAATTGTTGCTTAGATAGTTTCAAATTTTACCAGGATTTCAATTTGGATAAATAGAAATTTAGATATACATTGAATCTTTGATCAATTAAAATTTAAATCGATTAAAATTTTACTTATGAAAATTTGAATTTATTGAAATTAGAATAATTGAAATTTTAATAAATTATAATTTGTATTAATTATATTTTTCATAAATTTTAACTAAAATAGTTTTAAATTTCTTAAAAATTGGAATTTAAATTCGTTGAAAATTTGATCATTTGAAATTTAAATTGATTAAAATTAGAATTAATTAAATTTGTCATCAACTTTGACTCAAATATGTAGTTTAAAATTGTTATTATAGAATTTCCATTTAGATATATTAAAAATTGGATAAATTAATAATAAATAATTAATAAATTTTAATTATTATTATGTATTATTAAATTGATTTGTGGATTAATTAAAAATTCGATTAATTTTTCAAATTTTAAAGTAAATTTTGCATAAAATAGAAATTTGAATTCATTAAATTTCGGATAAATTTTCGATCATTTTAAGTTTCAATAGTTTGAAATTAAAAAAGAAATATTGGATCGATTGATTTTTTAAAAAATTAAACTAGAAAACGATATAAATGGGCTTTGCCTGTATAATTTTGAATAAATATATTAATTAATAAATTAAAAATACTACATAATTGAAAAATAATCAAAGTTGAATTCTGATGGATTGAAATTTAAATAATTTGAAATTTTTAATAAACTAAAATACAAATAATTGGAAATTTGAATTAATCAAGTTTGAAATAATTTTAAGTTTTGGTTGAATTTCTTTTCTCATTAAAATTTGCAGTAAAATTTATTCAATGACTTATTTAAACAATTAGTCGTGAATTTTTTACATTCTCATCACATGAGAAAGTATTAGTTTTGGTCGAAAATTGACTTTTGCTAATTTTATGAAATCTTTACGTTTTGAGGTCCCCTGAACCCGAAAAACATGGTCCGGCGAGTCCGTCTGTGTGTCTGTCTGTATGTATGTATGTATGTATGTATGTCCGTCTGTAGACCAAAATGTTGTTGACACAATAACTTTTGAAAATCTTATCTGATCGTTTTTAAATTTAACACACTTAAAGTTAGTGTAAAAATGAAGGTTAAGTTCGTTAACCAGCCATTTTCGTTGAAAACTACAAAAACTACGGTAGTTTCAAAATTTTGAAAACTCAATTTTTTCAAATTTCAGAATTTTTAACTTTATATGTTAAAAAAATACTACTGTGTTAAAAAAAATTTATTGTTTTTTAAAATCTTAAAACTTTTATAAATATCTGTTGTTTAGAATAAATAAAATAAAACTTTTAACCGTTTTTAGGGTTCCGTACACCATAGGTGTACTGACGGAACCCTTATGAAATCATTCGTGTGTCCGTCCCAGCTACGCAAAATGGGCTGTCCCCCCTCTTAACTTTTACAAATCTCAACCTATATAGTGAGCTGAAATTCGGTAGGGATCTTCAGTTTTAAGTGCAGATTACAGGAAAAATATAGCGAACCCAATTGACGGACATATTTGCGAACTAGGAGGGAAAGAAATTGAATTTTTCAGAAAAAATTACAAAAAATGACCCTGTCCCCCCTCCTTAATTTTTACAAATCTCAACCTGGTGAGCTGAAATTCGGTAAGGATTTTCAGTTTTAAGTGCAGATTACAGGAAAAATATAGCGAACTCGATTGACGGACATATTTGCGAACTAGGAGGGAAAGAAATTCAATTTTTTCGAAAAAATTGCAAAAAATGACCCTGTCCCCCCCCCTTAACTTTTACAAATCTCAACCTTATGAGCTAAAATTCGGTAGGGATCTTAAGTTTTAAGTGTAGATTACAGGAAAAATATAGCGAACCCGATTGACGGACATATTTGCGAACTAGGAGGGAAAGAAATTGAATTTTTAGAAAAAATTACAAAAAATGACCCTGTCCCCCCTCCTTAATTTTTACAAATCTCAACCTGGTGAGCTGAAATTCGGTAAGGATTTTCAGTTTTAAGTGCAGATTACAGGAAAAATATAGCGAACTCGATTGACGGACATATTTGCGAACTAGGAGGGAAAGAAATTCAATTTTTTCGAAAAAATTGCAAAAAATGACCCTGTCCCCCCCCCTTAACTTTTACAAATCTCAACCTTATGAGCTAAAATTCGGTAGGGATCTTAAGTTTCAAGTGTAGATTACAGGAAAAATATAGCGAACCCGATTGACGGACATATTTGCGAACTAGGAGGGAAAGAAATTCAATTTTTTTGAAAAAATTACAAAAAATGACCCTGTTCCTGCGGTTAACTTTTATAAATCTCAACCTAGTGAGCTGAAATTCGGTAGAGATCTTCATTTTTTAGTGAAGATTGAGGTAAAAATATAGCGAACTCGATTGACGGACATATTTGCGAACTAGGAGGGAAAGAAATTTAATTTTTACGAAAAAATTGCAAAAAATGACACTTTTCTCTCCCCCTTTTGAACTTTTAGGAATCTTAATTTGATGAGCTGAAATTCGGTAGGGATCTTCATTTTTAAGTGAAGATTAAGGTAAAAAAAATATAGCGAACATAATTGTTTGAGATATTTGCGAAATTTAAGGGCAAGAATTTGAATTTTTTAAAAAAACTACAGTGTCACTAATTTAACTTTTATAAATTTCAATGTGGTGAGTTAAAATTCAGTTTGTATATTTTTTTTAAGTGCAAATTACAGAAAAATAAAGATAATGTGATTGGCGAAGATAAAAATAAAAATAAAATAAAATAAAAAGAAAATAAAAAAATAATATAAAATAAAATAATAAAAATATTTATTCCAAATTTAAAAAAATATATTAGCATTTTTTTAATTATTTTTTTTATATTTTTAAGAATTGTTGAAATAATTAAAAATAACAAAATTTATTTGAATATGAGCTATAGATAAAAAAAATGAAGATAGGTAAAAAAAATATTATTATTATTATTATTATAATTAATAATATAAGTATCTTTTGTTAGTTTATATCCAATATATTATTTTAAATATTATCTCTAGGTAAAATATATATTTTTTGTTATTTGTAAATGAAACATAAGAATTCAATGTGGATTATAGTTATAGTTTTTTTTAATCTATATGTAATAAAAATACATATGTGTACCGAATTTCAGCTCAATATGTTTATATATGTTAATATTAATGTGGATTATAGTTATAGTTTTTTTTTAATCTATATGTAATAAAAATACATATGTGTACCGAATTTCAGCTCAATAGGTTTATATATGTTAATATTAATCAATTATATTTCTTATATATATTTTTTTTTATAAAAAATGAGTTTTATTTTGGTGTACGGGAACCCTCGATCTTAATGCGAGTGCAACTCGCACTTGCCCGATTTTTTAAATTTGAAATTTTTTGTTTGCATTAGAACAGAATACTACATCATTTTAAAAAATAATTAATAACTTAAAATGCGTTTACAGTAAATTAATGAAATTTACACTGACTACACATAGTAGTTCACTCTTTCAAATGAAAATATTTTCATGATTGTAAATTTAAAAATTTCATATTTTTAATAATAATTTTATAAACAATTTGAATTTTTTATATGTTTTACCCCTTGAATTGCATTGAATCTCATAAGAAGTATACTATGTAGTTATTATTATTTTATTATTTTTCTTATCTAAAGCACCTAAAAACTAGGGTTATTTTTAAATTTTGCAAATAATTAAGATGTTCATAAAAACATGAAGATATTTTATGATTTAATCAATTTGAGCAGCAGTTTATACAAATAATTGTTATTGACAAATGAAGGGCTGGCTGCAATAAGGGGACGAACGCGTGGTTGACAGGAATAATACTAGTCAAGTAGCAGTGAGCGGCTTAAGGCTTGCCACTGTTACCCGACTTGTATTTTTAAAATATTGTAGCTTCTTCAACAACCCATATTTCTGCGAAAATATTTAGTAGTTAAAATAATTTCTCATTTTCGATCAGCAAGAACAAAAACTTGCATTTAAGTTCACTTAATCTCGCAATTATCAGCAAACAAAAATATGTGATGAGAATGTAATCCTTAAAGTCGTAGTAACTTTAAGAAAAAATAATTCCTTGAAACATATAATAGAAAAAAGGAAAAGAACGCAAATAATGCACAACGGTCGTGGATGACTGCAAGCGAAGCGCGCAACAATCCTTGGAGCGCGAAGCACGACGACCAAAATTCGCGCGCCCCGAGGCGCGCTGAAACTTGCGAGCGAAGCGAGCCTCCCGCGCGAAGCGCGGATGAGAATGTGTCCGCCCGAGGGGCGGGCAGATTTTTAATTTTAAATTTCATTCTCTGCAAAAGATAATTCTAAACAATTGTGAAAAAAATATTTTTTTAATTCTAATAAAATAGACTAAAATTTTTATACTTTTTTGTGTATACTGAGAAGATTATTTTAATCTCATTCCTCTTTTTTCTTTGCAGGGTTTCAAGAAGGAATTCTCGTCACTGCCAGCCCTCATAACGCATCATTCTGTCATGCCAGAACTTTTGCCATGTCCCTTATCCCTAAGTCGTTACAATCCAAATTTAGCGAATAGTAGCTCGAATAAAGACTTTGCCGATATCGATTTAGATCCCGATTATAATTCACTTGCAGATTTTCGTAAGACAATGGCCAATTTAAGCGTTTAATGTTCCTTGAAAAAAATATTTGTTGCCGAATTTTCAATAATCGAAAGTCGAAGGAAAAAAATTAAGTTTTCCAAAATTTCAAAATTTGCAGTGAAAAATGTTCTATTTTCTCCAATTTTTTTTCTTTTTAAATTCACTCTCTTTCTAATTTTTCAGATTAATTTTCTTTTGTGTTCCGTTCACAATGGCTACATTCCTTTTGAGACTTTCTCAAAGACCATTTTTCGAATATAATCTGCAAAAAATTAAATTAAAGATTAAATAATATTTCATAATTTTCAAATAAAATTCAAATTGAAAAATTGTATATAATAAAAGATTTTCCATTCGTTTTTTTACAAAAATTTATTTATTAATAAAATACTTTTTAAATAAAAAAAACACGAAAAATCGAAGAAAATATAAAACAAAAAAAAAGTCAAAAAATAAAATAAAATTCAACATAAATGAGGAAATAAAAAATCTTTGAATTAAAATTTTAAAAAAAATCTGAAAGTTAAAAACGAGATGGAATTTAAAATTTGATAAATTGGAAAAGTAAAGAAAGTAATTTTTATTAACGAAAAACCACAGTTTTTCACTGTTCTGAAATTTCCCTTGCGATCCCCTATATATTAAAAAGAAGCAACGAGTGAATAAAATAAATATTTCGGAGAAATGAAATTGCGTTAAATTGAGCAATCTCGAAGCATTTAAACCTTCTTAAGTACCTACTGTAAACAGCGCGATCTTATAAAAACGTCATCGCTTCACCAAGAGCTCTCTATTAAAGCTTAAACGAATGGCATTACTATCCACTTGATCCATAACAAAAATTTTCATTCTCAACGAGAAAAAAGAAATTATTCCTTCAATTTCATAAAGTTATTTTCGCTTATTTATTTTTAAAACATTTTTTTAAAAAAATGTTCCCCTTATACTTTTGCACGACTTTGCGCATGAAATCAAAAGAATAATTTCTTTCACCTCATTCTCAAAAAAAGACGAGAATTCAAAAAGAATATATTTTTTTAAATTAGAAACTAATTAGAATTGTTAAAAAATTTATTATTTGTTGAATATTTAGAATTATTTCTAACGTTGAATAATTGTCAAAAGAGAGAAAAATTCTTAATTACTTATAAAAAGAAAAATTTGAAAAAGTGGAAAGAAAAAAAATTTTTTTAGAGACTCTGAAAAAACTGAATGTTACGACGAAAGAAAGAGAGAGAATATATGTGCAATATATATACGTATATGCGAAAAAAGAACAATTTTTTATGAAGCGGTAAAAATTTATAATTCTGACAATTGAAAATTGTAGTCTAGTCTTTGTAATACTCGTGTTAATAAATAAAATTATCACGAGATTGAATCAAAATTGTATAGTGTTGCGATTTAAAAAATTAGAAGAGAAAAATTATTTAAGATATTTAAGCGACTGAAGAGAAATTTTGACATCAATTTTCTTTCGGCTTAGAAACCATTTTGTATGTCGTCTCGTTTAAAAACAAAATTTGTTTTCTTTTTTGTTTGTTTTTTTTTTTTTTTTGAAATCGTCATTTTCTTTCAATTCTGAGAATAAAAAAAATTGTTAATGGCTAATTGCCAAAGAGTTGTCGATTCATCTCTTTTTTTTAAATGTTATTTGTGAAACGATTTTTCGTTACAAAATTTAGACTATTCCATAATTTCCTTACTCGAAATAAATTAATTTTGCAAGTTTAAAAAAAATGTCTATTAATGAAAAATAATTTATTTTAATCGAATGAGGAAAAATAGTACATTGTGCAACGAGGACGCAAAGCGCAAGTTTCTCGTCCGAGCTTGATTTTGCAGTACGAGGCGAAGCCGAGTACTGTAAACAAGCGAGGACGAGAAATGCGTGCGTCCGAGGTACACACGACATTTTATACAAAACGAGAATGTAATCCGCGGTTACTCGGTGCGTTTTGAGAGGTAAAGCATGGCTTTGCTTCAAGTAGTAGTTTTACGGTCCTAGGACGAGAAAGTAGTCTTTACCGTCCTAGAACCGTAAAACTGCTGCTTGAAGTAAAGGCATACTTTGCGTCTCAAAAACGCGCCGAGAAAGCGGGGATTACATACTTGTTTTGAATAAAATCAATTTCTAATCTAATTATTCCTTTAAAAAGTAAAATTTTTTATTTGTTCTTGTTGCCTGAGTTTAAACGTCATGAATGTATATATTTATTTACGAAATTGAAAATACTGCCAGACAACAATTTTTAGCCGTTTGCAGTGTGGAATATAATTTGCTTATGAAATTGTAATCAAGCAACTTTTTTATGGTGTTTGCAAGTAGGTTTCCTTTTGAAATTTTGCGCGCATACTTCTGATCTATTGTGCTACTCATTGTCTGGAAAAAAATGAATGAGAGAGAAAGAGAGGAGACAGTGATTCGATCACGTCTTTAAATATTGTAAAGTTACATTTTTAGTATTAATTATTGTTTGTTAAATATTTATTGGGAAATAAAGAATTTCGTGATACCTGAATTTTCCTCTTATTTTGAATTTTTTTTCCTTTTTCTCATATTGTAGATTTTTCTACTATTTATATATTGTATTTATTTTTCAAATTATTCATCTTATTCATCATCGTTCAGTTTCTAAATTCCAATAGAAAATCACAATATTTATAAAATTATTTATTTCAAATATTTATCGAGACTGAAATTTGCGTAACAGAAAAATTCGTTTGCTAGATTATTTTTATGTTTTGGTAAGAATTCACATTTTTTTAAATTCAATAATTTTTCAACGTGTTCTTCCATAATTGCACCTAAAAAAGAAAAGCAAAAGTTTCAGTAAATTTGAAAAATTATTTTTTTAAATCATATTTTGAATTATGGAATTAAATTTATATGTTTTGGCATTTTTACTTTCTTACCTGTGCAGACTATAATTTTTTCTTTCGCTATTGATTTGATTGTTGAAGCAGTTTTCGTGAAACATTCTTCAGACAAGAAAGGCGGATCTGTTATTACTAAATCGTAATTTTCCTTTAATTGTGAAGGAAAATTTAAGGGTTCGTTATAATCGTAGTAAATAAAATCCGAACCAAAAGCGCTGAATCTTTTATCGAACTCGAAAATTGTCACTGGAAGAAACAAATTAAAACATTTTATTAAATCGTTCAAACTATAACGTACAATATGACCTAAATATTAAAGAAATTAAAATATTAAATATTATTAAATATTAAAGAAATTTTAATAAAAAAATATTGAAGAAAATAATAAAATCTATATTAATAATAATTCAATTATTTTAAATACAATTTTCATAAAATTCTTTTCAAAAATTCAATTATTTTGTTTGCTTGCTTTTTTGTTTTCTAACTTTTGAAATAATTTTCCTTTTTAAGGTCATTTGGGGTAAATGTAAACAAGGGGTAAATGTAAACAGTAGATGTTTCAGCTAAATTTACAAATTTAAAAATAAGTACGACGTCAATATTTTTACCTCAGCTCACCTACAAGATGTTCCGAGGGGGTATTTTATAAGAAAAACGGTGTACACAGTAATCCCTATTACGCACATTACGGCTAATACATGACTAATACGCCTATTACGCTAGTATTATACGCCAATACGTTATATTACCCGAATATTACGCTATATTACAGGAATATTACACAATATTACAGGTGTAATTCTGAGTATTTTGGATGAAATAAATAATAAAATTCAGTTATAAGTACATAGGGTAAATGTGGGTATTACCGTGGTTTGAAATCTAATTCAGACTTAGTCAATAGATTGATATCAATATTTGATATAATAAAAAAATTTACAATGTCGTAATGCGTATATTTTATTAAATAATAAATATTTTTGAAAGTAATGCAAGTGCTGGTATTACCGTGGTGCACAAAGCTTCATGATCGGAATACCGTGGATGATCTAGTTACCGTGTGCCTTATACCGCGAAAATTTCAACTTGTAGAATTAGCAAACGGTTGAATGAAATTAAGCAAATTTGAAACAATGGTTTATTAATTTAACAATAAATATTCTTATATTTTAGCAGATACTAATAATAATCACAGAATTCGTTATAAATCTATTAATAACTTTATTTAGTGCCTTTATTTAGTACATACATACCTAATAATATTTAATTAAATATTTTTTATGAAAATAGTAATTATTATTAAAATAACAATAGTATTTGGTCTAAATCATTTTGAAATTATTTTTTAATTCCTGCGGTTCTCCTTTAACTTGAAAAGCACGATTTGTCACTTTACATATTATTTTTAATGATAATAACGACCCACGGTATTTGGCGCGAAAAAGTTCAAAACGTTATCCAATTACCGTGTTGGTAAAATAAAAATACGTTAAATCATAATTTACCACGAAGTTTTGACTTTAAAAATACATTAATTAATCGAATATACAAAAATTAACAAGTTTAAAAGTATTAATAATGAAAAAAACGATTTATATAAAACTGTATTTTTGCATTACAATGAGCAATTTATCAAACTTTCCGCACCTACAAAATTTAGAAGTTTTTAAAACGAGAAATGTAAGTTAAATAACAATAATTTTTTATTTATTAAACACATACAATATGAAAGTAACTATCTGAATTTTTTGATTAACAAATTGGAATATAAATGGTAAAATTTGACAAAAATAGCGAAACCACGGTAACTCACGCACCCACAGAAATACCCACACTTACCCTAATATTTACTTTAAATAAATAAATAATGCACATGAAACGAAATGAAAAATTTTCATTAATTTACAAGAATAAAAAATTATAAAGCAAACGAGAACATTGTTTTAAATCATGAAACACTTGAAGCATTTAAAATCGAGTTTAATGTACATAGTAACTTAAAATTATTTTCCTCTATTTGAGGGCGTGGTACTGTACAAATATAATTTTTAATATCATAGAACCCATGAACATCCATATTTATAAGAGTCAAATTTCTGTGTTAATTGAACTATGCAAATAACAATACTATTACACGATATTACTTACTATTACACACCCAGTAAACGAAAACTAATTGAAATGAATTAAAAAGAATTCACAAAGAGCTTTCGTGAATCCCGCTTTGTGACAAATACGAATTGGAGCCATGATGCAATTTTCCTGAATTCGTGAAACTGTATTGAACTTCCGAACCTTCTATCCGTACCAATTCACTGGACAAGTTTTGAGCCTTTAATTTTTTTCAATTCGTTAGCACGAATTCAATGCATTCCTTGGCCATTTCTTTCGAATGCGAATTCGTTTGGACAAATTGGTACATATTGAATTAAATTCAATTGAATATACAAAGAGCTTGAGTGAATCCCGCTTTGTGACAAATACGAATTGGAGCCTACCAAAAATGTTAATTCGTTTCAATTCATTTGAATTAGTTTTTTTTACTGGGCAGCTATTACTCGGTAATACGCTATATTATTGACTATTACGCACCATTACGCACTATTACGGGTATTACATAGTTATTACCAGGAATGTGTACACTCCAATACGCAAGAAAATACCCCCTCGAGATGTTCTGAGTATTGCCAATATTTTATTTTGACAATTGGCAATGCCATAGTTTAAGTTATCTTTTAATGCAAAAAAGATTGAAAATCAAAATTTTACTGTTTCAGTATTTTGTCTCGCATTTGCATAAAAATAAATTTAAAAATCAAACAAAAATATGTAATTCTTCCTTATTAATGCCCTAACAAAAATTGACTTTGATTTTTGATTTTCGTCAATTTAGGTAATAAATAATTAAGTGTTTACATTTACCCCGAGAATTCGAAAACTCGGGGTAAATGTAAACATAACTTGAACTACATTTTAAAAGAAAATAATTGAATAAATTTGCTTCTATTTCACAATTTCATTAATTTGGCAATGTAAAATTACATAGAAAAGGAAATTAGGTCCTCTTTGAAAAAAAAAATTTGATAAAAAAAAAATTTTTTTTTTTAAATTTGATCAATTTTTAAAAATATTTTTAGGTTCATCCGTCATTTTGAAAATTTAAAATTTGACTTCAAATTCGTATTCAGCGACCTCAAAAACCACCTAGTAACCAGATTCAAAGAAATTTGATCAATTTTTAAAAATATTATTTTTAGGTTCATCCGCCATATTGGATCCACCATTTTAAAATTTAAAAATTCGATTTTAGATTTTTATTCAGCAACCTTAAAAACTTCTTTTTACCAAGTTGAATGAAAATCTATTAAAATTTGTTTAAGTTATTCAAGTTTTTACATCCCAGTAAACGAAAACTAATTGAAATGAATTAAAAAGAATTCACAAAGAGCTTTCGTGAATCCCGCTTTGTGACAAATACGAATTGGAGCCATGATGCAATTTTCCTGAATTCGTGAAACTGTATTGAACTTCCGAACCTTCTATCCGTACCAATTCACTGGACAAGTTTTGAGCCTTTAATTTTTTTCAATTCGTTAGCACGAATTCAATGCATTCCTTGGCCATTTCTTTCGAATGCGAATTCGTTTGGACAAATTGGTACATATTGAATTAAATTCAATTGAATATACAAAGAGCTTGAGTGAATCCCGCTTTGTGACAAATACGAATTGGAGCCTACCAAAAATGTTAATTCGTTTCAATTCATTTGAATTAGTTTTTTTTTACTGGGATTATACTAATTTTGTAATGGTTGATTGTTTATTTATATGATACATTATCAGTCAACTGGTTGATTTACTATACATCTACGAAGAATTTTTTTCAGTTTTTCCATCCCTTAAAACAGTAGTATACTTGAAATAACTTGTTTCTTAAACCTCGCTTAACTTCAGTGGTGTTTACATTTACCCCGAATTTTAGGAAAATTTCAAAATCTCGCGGTAAATGTAAACAGTCAGTTTTAGGCGATTCAGGTGCATCAATATTTCTTTGTACCTCATAAAATTTTTCTAGGGAATACTAGCAACAAGTTCATGCAAAAGAAATCCTTCCGTTTTACCTTTTAAAAAAAAAACTAATGTTTTTGGTGAAACATAGATATTCCGTTTACATTTACCCCAATTGACCCTAAATGTTTTTAATTTTAAAATTAATGTTCTGAAAATCATTGAATTCTTGCAAAGTATTTATAAAAAAATTTGAAAATAATTGAATTCATTTCAAGAATTTTATCAACATTTTTTTTTAATGTAGGGTAAGTGTGGGTATTCCTGCGAGTGACACAATTATTGCGATTTTTAAAAAATTATTATTTTCATTTTGAAATATACGCCTAATTTTTTCAAAATAATTACAAAATTTATTTTGAATCTTACTTGATAGAATAGCTCATAAAAATGTACATTCCGACAATTATTAATTTCTTTATTTAAATTTAAAATATATTATGACAGAACTCTGTGAAATTATCAAATATGTCAGCCCAGTAAACGAAAACTAATTGAAATGAATTAAAAAGAATTCACAAAGAGCTTTCGTGAATCCCGCTTTGTGACAAATACGAATTGGAGCCATGATGCAATTTTCCTGAATTCGTGAAACTGTATTGAACTTCCGAACCTTCTATCCGTACCAATTCACTGGACAAGTTTTGAGCCTTTAATTTTTTTCAATTCGTTAGCACGAATTCAATGCATTCCTTGGCCATTTCTTTCGAATGCGAATTCGTTTGGACAAATTGGTACATATTGAATTAAATTCAATTGAATATACAAAGAGCTTGAGTGAATCCCGCTTTGTGACAAATACGAATTGGAGCCTACCAAAAATGTTAATTCGTTTCAATTCATTTGAATTAGTTTTTTTTTACTGGGATTATACTAATTTTGTAATGGTTGATTGTTTATTTATATGATACATTATCAGTCAACTGGTTGATTTACTATACATCTACGAAGAATTTTTTTCAGTTTTTCCATCCCTTAAAACAGTAGTATACTTGAAATAACTTGTTTCTTAAACCTCGCTTAACTTCAGTGGTGTTTACATTTACCCCGAATTTTAGGAAAATTTCAAAATCTCGCGGTAAATGTAAACAGTCAGTTTTAGGCGATTCAGGTGCATCAATATTTCTTTGTACCTCATAAAATTTTTCTAGGGAATACTAGCAACAAGTTCATGCAAAAGAAATCCTTCCGTTTTACCTTTTAAAAAAAAAACTAATGTTTTTGGTGAAACATAGATATTCCGTTTACATTTACCCCAATTGACCCTAAATGTTTTTAATTTTAAAATTAATGTTCTGAAAATCATTGAATTCTTGCAAAGTATTTATAAAAAAATTTGAAAATAATTGAATTCATTTCAAGAATTTTATCAACATTTTTTTTTAATGTAGGGTAAGTGTGGGTATTCCTGCGAGTGACACAATTATTGCGATTTTTAAAAAATTATTATTTTCATTTTGAAATATACGCCTAATTTTTTCAAAATAATTACAAAATTTATTTTGAATCTTACTTGATAGAATAGCTCATAAAAATGTACATTCCGACAATTATTAATTTCTTTATTTAAATTTAAAATATATTATGACAGAACTCTGTGAAATTATCAAATATGTCAGCCCAGTAAACGAAAACTAATTGAAATGAATTAAAAAGAATTCACAAAGAGCTTTCGTGAATCCCGCTTTGTGACAAATACGAATTGGAGCCATGATGCAATTTTCCTGAATTCGTGAAACTGTATTGAACTTCCGAACCTTCTATCCGTACCAATTCACTGGACAAGTTTTGAGCCTTTAATTTTTTTCAATTCGTTAGCACGAATTCAATGCATTCCTTGGCCATTTCTTTCGAATGCGAATTCGTTTGGACAAATTGGTACATATTGAATTAAATTCAATTGAATATACAAAGAGCTTGAGTGAATCCCGCTTTGTGACAAATACGAATTGGAGCCTATCAAAAATGTTAATTCGTTTCAATTCATTTGAATTAGTTTTTTTTACTGGGAGTCATGAATGCATATTAAAAACCGTTGATATTTCCAATATTCACTATAGTATACATGTTTCAGTGCTATACTAATGAAAGAAGTACACTTTATTATTTGAAAAATATATTAATTTATACCCATCTATTATTGATTTTTAATTAATAATACTTAAAACTATATTAGTAGCAGAATTTTTACTGCATGTTAGTATTATTGCGATTTTTAAATACGTTTACTGCGCAACGCATACTAAACATAACCTCTTTTTTGACAACCAGCGCGCTATGCGACATCTGATTTTCTGCAATAATGCTCGCACAATAATTGGTGTTTCCTTCATAAATGTCACACAATATTACTCGCGAGTCAACAATAATACATGTGGTGGTGTTGACAATTAGTTTTTAATTTACTTTTTTAAATACAAATAAAGTAACGAAATTTGATTGAGTTTAATTGTTTGGAAAATATAATAATTAAACTTTAATTTGTAAATGAAAAAACTGCATTTCATTTTTTCGTAAACTTAGACGAGCTTTGCAAAGTTAACCTACACTAAAAATTCGCAGAAATACCCACACTTACCCTAGTTGAATTCTTTGGAGAAAATGTAATTAAAATATTGTATTGAAAATAATTTAGTTCTTGGCAAGATTTTTATAAAAATTCTTTAAAATAAATGAATAGGGAGTTTGCATCAAAAAAATTTCAAGTTTTTTTTTTTTTAAGAAATAGTAAATATAGATATTTTAAAATATATTGAATTATATTGAATTTTTTGTCAAATGTTATAAATAATAATTAAAAATTTTTTGTTAAAAAAATTTTCTCTTTTATTTTTAAAAATATTGTATTTTGAAAAAATATAAAATCATTTTTGGATTCGGCGTAAAAAATACATCAAATTAAAAAAAGAATGATTAAAATCGGTAAATAATTAACGAAGTTATGACAATTTTTGCAAATTTGAACGGCTGAATTGAGTTGTGGCGGCGAGAATCACGCTCCTCCGAGTACCCCCACTCCGACGTTTAGAGGTTGAAAAAAGGATATATTTACTTTTACTTGATGTAAATGAAAAATAAATGCACAAAACCTTATGTTCAATTTTTTTTCGTAAAATACATGTATTGAACTATAAGTGGCACAATTTTCAATTAAAAATATTAATTATTATCTAGTCAGGAATTTTTTGAAAAATAAAAACTAACTCTCCCTCCCTTGAAACTAGGTTGGATTTTTTTTTGAAAAAGTTTTGTGAAAACAAATAAAATTAAATGCCGTTTACACTAAATTGATAAAGTGAAAATTGACTGAGTTATTCCATTTGTTTATGTAAAAAAAACATACCCTTTTTTGAAGTCCATTATTATGCACTTAGATAAAAAAAATCAATTGGCCATTAAAATAGGATGAAAGTTTGACTTCTTAAGTGTACTTTCCAAAAAAAAAATCGAAATTCGATGGACCAAAAGTGGGGAAATTCCGTTGAAAAATTACATGTTTTTAGTTAACAAATGGAATTATGCATAAACTATTTCTCCGATCTAGTTAATTTTTTTTGGGATTTATTTAGCTACGCAAGGAGAACATTCCTGGTAAGTTATGAACAAATTCGATAATTATTAACAAAGTTATTAAACAATTAAAGAAGTGCTATTTTTAATGGTTTAAATTCATTTGCAACTAAACTAATTAACCTTTTTTAACATATGACCCATCATTTGAAAGGTATTTCCAAGCTCTATAACTTTCAATAACAACTTTTTCCCCTAAAACTTAACCGGAAGCAACGAGCATCGAAAAACCATGTTTTACAAACTTTGGCGATTGTTTACACTGTTTTTCGCACCCGGAAATCGAGAGCAAACTGTGGGGCTCTTATAAGGAGCCCCCAAACTACCAGAAACCGTTGAGACTTTGCTGTTTGCATTTTTGGGCAGTTTTTGCACTCACCGACTGGCCTACGAAACGAATTTCTATATCTGGCGGAGCCAGCCAGGACTGTCTGTTTTTTCATTTCACAGCTTAGAATAATGAAAATATTTAATATTTATTATTTTAATAATATTTTTAACGCTAATATAATAATTTATTTATTCTTATATTGAGTGATATGAAAAAATATTGTTTTCCGAAAAAAGCATATTAATGTTTTGTTTTCATTATTCTAAGTTGTGAAATGAAAAAACAGACAGTCCTGGCTGGCTCCGCCAGATATAGAAATTCGTTTCGTTAGAGTCCGCCGCGCGAGAAAAGTTAAACGTTGTTAGAATTTTTTCTATCAATTTTGATAATTTAATAATTTCCAGAAAACTTTTTTATACTATTTTGAACAACTTCTTCACTGGAAGTTTTCATTTGCTCAAAATTTCCTCGATAAACGAAGCGTTCAAAGATTATGGTGTTAAAATTTTACCATTGGCTAATAAATATTTTTTAGTTTGTTTATAAACAAACATATAAATTTTTAAAATATATATGCCCAAAAAGGATAATATAAAGTGTGTCCATTCCAAATTTGATTGAAAAATATGCAAAATTGTAGATTTGGCAGCGAGTTGAAGATGAAATTTTAATTAAAAATTCGTTTGAGAAAAAACAAGTTTTTTAATTTTATTTAAAAAAATATTAATCCTACAACTTTTTCTCAAAGGAAAAAAAGATGCAGTTTTTTATTCTTTATAAGAATAAAATTTAAAAATTCAAAAATTTTGAAGTTGAATATTTTATTGCAAGGGGACTACCCCCCACTCTTTTCTCGGAGCTATGTCTGGTTCTTGCATCAAGGCGTTCATTAAGAAAAAATCCTCTTCTAATATCCTCTAAAGTTTTCTTCTCCAAAGGAAAATATTCCAATTTAATGTATATTATTTTTATTCTTTGGTGGTTAATAATAGAACAAAACAATTTTTTGATGTTCAAATGTCAGAAAAATTGAATTCAAATGAAATAAATAAAGGAATAAATATTTTAATAATTGCACGGAGAAACTTTTAATACCACTAATTCTTAAAACTGGTGAGACATTTTAGTATGTTAGGTTAGATTCAAGGGAAAAACGACATAGGTTATAGAAATTGCTATTGAGACTATCAAAAACACTCATTCAGTATATATTTTACAGTTCTTCATAAGGAAACTAACGAAAATTAGTATGTTGTTTTAGAAAGAAAATAATAATTTTTGCAAAGTTGGGAAAGCCATGAATTAAAAAGAAACACAACAAATTAATTGTCTATAGATACTCATAGAGACGATAGTGATACTTGGATCTGATGGTAGATGGCATTAGTGTATGTCACTGTAACTGTAGGTAAATATATTTAACACGACGTAAGAACCTAACCTATATTATTAACGCACACACGCAAGTAAAGACACGACGATTGGTCACGGAAACCGAAAGATCGCACGATTCGTTAGAAGTACACAGCTGAATCGTCCTTATATATTAAACGAGTGGAAAAATATGTGCCTTCGAGAGAGAGCATTTTTTAAAATAACTTACTAATCAAATTATGTAAATAAGTAAAAGTCGTGAAAAAAATTATGTTATATTGAGGAACAGTTTTTGAATTTAATTTGGCATGAGGAGACATTCACGTTTATTAATAAAAGGTTTTTTCTTTCATACACGTGTGAATTTCAACTTCTTCTTCTTTAGAATTTCAACTTCGAAAACATTATAGGGTTAGTTCGCGACGTCAGGTGATGGACTCGGTGATGCTCGGGCGAAATCGGTTAAGTCCGCCCGCAGTCCTTCCAAAATTGGTATGTTACGTTAGAATGTCTGTTATATATTCTATCTATATGTGGAAAAAAGGTTAGAATTACCGTATTATTTCACAAACAAAAACTAGCATTTTATTCTTTTCTAAAGAAAAATAAGACTATTTCTAATGCAGATAGTAATTTTTGTACACCGAAGGTTGCTTAATATATAACGAATTTATCATATTTTCGTATTAATGTTGAAATTATTAGCACAACGCACGAAAAATCCTCACATTCTAACGTACTTTTAGAATAAACATAACCAAATATATTTAATATTATAAGAAAAAGTTTCTCCGTGTGTAAGTAATTAACTATTAGTTTTTAATTATATTTATTTAATTAAAAACATTTAATTCAGTGCATCAAATTAACTTTCCTTCATAAGTTCATAATCGTAATTAGTAAATAATATGCGAGAGAAAAATCCTCTAAAGTGAAGAGTATTAATTTTTATACCATATATAAGAGGAAAATATGCATTCAGTTTAGAGGATTCGGAATCAAATGAAATTTTAGAAAAACATACTTGGACATTTTTTAGATATTTCAAAAACTGTTGAATAAATTTTAAATTTCAAAGACTTAAATAAAAGCTGAGACTATAATGATTATGTTATATTATAAGAGTTTTTAATTTTGATCCCCATTTTTCTAGACTGTGCAGCCACACAAACATATTACACGAAAATTGAAAAATTAATCAATTTTTTTTTTAAATATCTTAGGTGATAAAATCTCTGAAAAATATAAAATAATATTTATTTACAAATCAGTCGAAGGAATTTAATAGGCTTTCAAACAATCTAAGAACCAAGTTTCTATCATTTTGTAACAATAAACTATGTTAATTTAATTTCAGCAGCAATTTTTCTTAGCTCGCCCGTCGTTCGTACCGACAATTTCTGACTGTAGTGTATATTTTATTTTAAATCAATAATATAATTATTATTAATTTCAAAACGTTATATAATAATAAAATTCTTTTAATAACCAAACACTTTTATTTATTATTAATGTTGTCAGTTTCTTCTGACCTTCTTTTCTCTGTTGGTTTATGTATTTCTTTAATAATTTCTTTTAGAATTAATCTTTTAAAATTTATAGATAATACACACTTCTTAGATGAAGCAGATAAATATACGTTTTATTATCTGCAATGAAAGACATTAGTAAAATTAATTATTTTATTAGTTATTAAAATATGTATAAAATTTTTATATTAAATTTAATCTTTTATAACATTTTCTAACATTTAATTTTAACAATTTTATATTAGAATAAATTAAATATTAATATTATTTACATAAATTGAATACATAAAACTTAATCATTTAAAAATTAATTCAATTAAATTTATTTAACAATTATATTTATCTAAATAATTTCTTATCAATAATAATTTATTAATTTATAATTTATTTAATTGGATTAAATCACTTTATTACGTCAATAATATATCTGAAGGAATCGCGTTAATTAAGATAACGATTTTCACGAACGTATTTCCGAAATAGACTGAGACTTTCTTTTTTTAAGTACTTGAAAGACGAAGATGATGAAAAAGATTTGGATAAAGGGAATATACCCCTCTTACAAACACTACTTTTATTTTAATGTGTAAGTATATGTTCGTATAGTGAATGAACCTCTCTATTTCAAGTGTTTAAAAGACAAAGATAGAAAATATGAATTCAGCCAATTGAGTATAGCTCACGAGTGATAGCAACCAACGGGATAGGCGTTACTATACTTCGAGATATTTCGAGAGATTTTCGTTTAGAGATTTCTTATATAAAAAAAAAATATATAGGACCAGAAGATAGGACTGTATCACACTGAGGCATCGATTTATTTTTTTTATCAAAAAATGCCTTGTACATTAGACCCGGGATTTGAAAAAGCAGATCCATCGAATTTGCCTAAAATATCGATTTATTATTTTATTTTTAGGTTATGTTGACTACTCTATTTTACATTATATACAATAATATTAGAAATTTTTATTTACTCTTGCATATCTCAAAATATAATTTATAACTAGTATAATTTAAAATTCTTGCAATGTAATTATATAAATTAAAATGATCTTGACAGCAGAAAAATTTGGTTTACAACGACAGCACATTGTCATTTTATTTTTCAATAGAAAGCTTGTCTCTTGATATTTTTTTGTAGTGGTAGTACAGAACAAAATAATTTTTCTGATTAAACATAACCTCAATTTTTCCACGCTTGTCAAAAATATATTCTGAAGACAGACGGACGTGACGTAGCAGTGTCGCGCGCAGGTGAGAACAGATGATCATTTAGTTGCAAAATAATTGTAAACAAGCGAATCATTGTATAAATTATAAGTTATTGAAAAACTCTAGCAACTGTTTTTCTTCGGAATATAAAAGTGTGAAAAAAAAGGAATTTTTTGGTTCGTAAGTCATTTAATTTTGAAATCCTGATCAAAAGTTAATATTATTTATTTAAATAACTTTTTTAATTAACAAAATAAGAAAAAAATGTTAATAACATTTTTGAAGCGTCTCGTCTTTATGAATTTTTAGCAAAAAAGTAAACTCAATTATCTTGAACCGTTTAAAAGATATGGGCATTTAAACAATTTTGAGCAATTGTTGTAACTTTTAAATAAACAATTGATTTTACTTAAAAAATTGATTTTCTGAAACTTTAGACCAACAAATGTAATACTACCAAGTTTGAAAGAAATCGGTGAGGGTACTCCGAAAAGTAGTAAATTACTCCTGGAATGCCACTTTTATAAATAACTTCAGGCTTAGCCAACTGTCAGAACACACACTCTTATATACCAACTTGTTTTTGCGTTTCTACAGAACGACTTTGAGGTTAGGAGTACTCGCATTTGCCTGGACCACCCGTCTAATGGGTTTTCTCGCCAGTGGAGAGGGAAACTGTAGAAAACCTCTCCGAGTACAACCGGTTTATCGACAGTCGAATTCTAATGGTGTGTACCGGACAATAATCGACGGTGCACATCATTAAGGCGCTCTCACAGCTAGTAGGCAGCATACAAATTTGAATTTACTATCTCTTTCACTCTAATTGATTTTCTCTCTTACTCCAATTACTGCCTGCGCAGGCAGGCAGAGCTGTGAGAGCTCCATTATACTTCGACGTCAAACCTCCCGCTCAGATTATCTCACGTGCTGGAAAAATCCCAGGCTAATGGGCGCGAACCAAGTACCCTTGGCCCGCCCACCGAGCCAGGCATTCATCCGACCGAGCTAATCTGTCGGTCAAATACATTATAAATGAGCCAGATTTCTGTACCCGCTTAGTAGGTGAAAAATACCGAAAGGAACACTAGCGCTGCGCATGGGAAAAATGGAAAACACAGTTCATTCACAATTGATAGAATTATAACACTGAAAATAACACTATAATTATTTTACTTTGATAATATTTAAAAAATATGAGGAACACGTGGAAACATATATGACACACATGAATTAATGAAACATAAACAAATAATATAGGTTATGTTTTGTGCATCTCATAGTCAACAATTTAACCACATGCAGCGCTGGTGTTCCTTTCGGTATTTTTACCCACTATTCAGGTATCGAAATCTGTCCCACTTTCAATACAAAATTTGCACGGTCGTTCGGTCTCCTTATACTACTTCATGCCGTCTGCCATGAAATTTCAACAGAAAACCATATACTGAACATAACCTTAAAATATATTTTATTCATTTTTTTTTCTTGCACGTTTATAATATTTATATAAATATTTTTTTAAATGATTATTAGAATGTGTTTAAGTTATAAAAATGAATATTTTTTTTTATAATAAAATTAATGAAATATACGTTTAAAATAGAATAATATATTTTTCCGAAATAAAATTTTTAAGTGTAATAAAATTAAACAAATATGTAGAACTTTCAATACTCCCGGTAAATTTACATATCCTACCATGTGAAATTTCACCAGGTTTTTATTGAAAATTCACACGTTGCTCGATTGTAACTTTATGTACAGCGTTGCTCCTGTGAAAATTAAACATTTCTAGTAAAATTAATGAAAGTTGGTAAATTTAAATGGACTATCTAATTAAAATTCTTTTAATCTAGTGATATTCATACGACATTCGAATGAAAATTTTACACATTCACATGAAAATTCAGAAAGGATTTTTTACAGTGAACATAGACAACTATAAGCACCTCTGACGTCACAGTCCCTTCGGTAGAACTCGGTTATTTCCGGACCGTTTTCGTTATTTTCAAATTATGCAAACTGTTTTTATCTATTTATACGCTTATTTTTCATTAAAAAATTATTAGAAAAAAAATTTGTTATATAAATCAGACCTAATCTATCGATTTAAATAAAAAAATTTTTTGATGAAAACTCCCTATTGTTTTGAAGAATTTATTTCAATATTCTTGAAAATAGTGGAGTTTATTCTTTTAAATTTTTACTGAAAATTTTGAAAGTAATTGAATTTCATGAAGAATTCAATTATTTTCAATAATTGTAATAAAATTCTTTGCAAAAAGTCAATTTATAAATAATAAAAATCTTCGTAAAAAATTTCAATTATTTTTATATTTAAACAATAAAATAATTCTTATCAGTATTTCACTTATTGTCAATACAATTTTAATTGAATTCCAGGGAAAATTAAATTATTTTTGAATCCTTCGTAAGAATTCAATTATATGAATAAATAGTACATTTTTTCTAGGAATTTAATTATTTTAAATAGGGTAAGTGCGGGTATAGTCGGACAGTACTAGTAGTCGGACACTTTCAGTTTTTAGACTAAATAAATAGTAACTTATTATCACAATCCCCTAAGGCTGCGGTTACATACACCTCTGCAGGCAGCCTGCCTGCCTGCAGGTTGTCATGGTAACATACAAGAATAAGAGAGTCAGTGACTTCAAACTTCTCCCTTACTCTCGTTGCTCCTGCCTGCGCAGGCAGGCATGATAAAAATGCACTGCAGCGCACTCTGTTGATTTCTAAGCGAGTGAAAAAAAAAATACGATACTCATCCAGGTGTTTTGACATTTTGTGTGAATTTCTTATTCCAGCATCAACAATTCAGAGATTTTATTTAGTAATAGTATAAACTTTTTTAGGTAGTATTAGTGTAACAGAATGATTTAAAAGTAATTCTTCTCGAATATTTAATGGGGATGAAACGGCTTTTTCTTTGTGTCCAAAAAATGGGAAAGTTATTGGGCCAAAAGGCTGGAAAAATGTATATGATGTGCAGTTTGGAAATGATAAAGAGACACTAACTTCTTCTTCTTCTTCTTCTTCTTGTTGCTACCTTTAGGAGGTAGCGAAGGTGTGGCTTCGAATAATCAGGCCAATTCTTTTCACATAAAGATAATCTTTACTCTTATAAACAGTTTATAAATATCGTAACTAGCAATTTATTATTCTTGCTAGTTCAAGTTATCACGAAACAAGCTTTACTTAGGTTAAATTCTCTCATTCATTTTCTGTATGCGCATGTCAAGTTTAAGTGTAAGTGTGTGTATAGGTGTATATGGACAGGGTATGGATATGAATGAATTGGCGGGGATTTCAAATATGGATATTTATACTATTGTCTCTTTATTTCCGTATGCATATATACATATACATATTTTCTTATTGTTTTTAAGTTTACTTTAATATCTTATTAACAAAAATTTCCCCTTTAGCAACATTCAGGCAATTGACGCCTAAACTCACGGCTTGCTTGAGCCAAATTTCTAATATCTTGATTTCTCTGACTAAATATTGGATATAATTACACTTTACTTTATCTGACATACGATCCCAAGTTCTCCATACTGTATACAAATATGACTTCTCAACACAACGTAACAGACCAGTGTGTCTACGCACAGAATTCCGTATCCCTCGGATTCAATTCAAATCAATTTTTAATATCCAGAGCAAATATATCTCTATCATAGATTGCTATCTTTCGAAATTAATTAATTAGGCAAATAAATATTGATCAAATATCATTAAGGATGTGATAATGCATCACATTAATGAGTCAATATACAAATCAAAAATTTTACCTTATCACTCCTTCTTTCTTTCCTCTTTCTTTCCTCTCCCACTATTCATTATCTTCATCCATGGTTAACTAATTGACCATTTTCAACTGCAAACTTGCATAATTTCTTTTATTTTCAAACAAACTATAACTAAAACCAAAACACAAACTCAACTTATATCTAAATAACTTAAACTTTAAACTGATCTATATGATAACACCCTTCCCAGTGAGGAAATTGCCTATCTCTGTGATTACCTCTAAATTTGGATAGAAAATTAAAAAATCAAGATTTTCTAGTAGTCTATATGTTCTACCCAACTTTCTTGACAGAAATTCATAGAATTGGGTTCTTCCCTGTGAAAAAATTTCACAGTTGTGTAAGAAATGCTTTAGTGAACTATTCTCCTGCCCGCACTTACAAAGAGGAGATATATTCCATCCCATTTTTATAAAGTGAGATCCAGTACATATATGTCCTGTTCGAAGTCGTGTAATTAGATTAATATGACTTCTAGGAGCATCATAACCAATGAACCAAGGTCGCTCTGTTTTCATATCTACGTGTTCAAAGTATTTTTGTCTTGCCCTATCAGTGTTGAAGAATGGCCAATCGTATTTCAGGTGTGCCTCGTAGTCCTTAAGAATCAATTTCTCCATGTCCTCCTTCATAGGTAAGATATATAGTCCTATATCTAATCCTATTGCTGTTTTCGCTAGTTGATCCGATCTCTCGTTTCCTTCGATCCTGGAGTGTCCAGGTATCCATAGGAATTTGACTTTTCTCTCCCCCTTATTAATGAGAGTTATATAACGCGTAATTTCGAAAATAATCTTATCCTGTGCGAAGTCCTTTGCTCTGTCCCTGATCTTAATAAGTGCTGCCTGTGAATCTGTACAGATAACAGACAGAGGACATTCCACCTCAAGGACATATTTTAGAGCCTGGAAGATTGCGTGAAGTTCCGCTGTTACCGCTGAAAAGCAGTTCTGCAGTTTGGATGCTTGCTTCACGTTAATCCCAGGAATGAAAAAGCTGGAGGCTCCTACCATTTCCCCTCTCATATGCGCCCCGTCCGTGAAAATGCACATATATGAGTCATAATCCCTTTTGATCAACTCTTGAAATTCCTCATTGGGATCTTCAGCGCTCCTTAAATTATACCCCGTTTGCAGGTCCATGATGGGGTTCATTTCGTACATGACCTCCGTCCACGAGTAGTCGAAATATCCCGGTCTCCTAATTCCTGGTTTGAACTGCATGATATCTGAGATGGGTTCTAAACATTGCAATAAAGAGAAATTAGTTAAATAGTTGGCTGCTCTCGGATTTTTATTCAACTTTTCCTTTAGGCCTTTAAGTCTTGGTGCAATTGGATTATCCCTCTAAGAAGCAACTCGTATTGAATATCTTTTTAAAATTCTCATTCTCCTTACCTTCAATGGTGGTTCTCCCGCCTCTGAAAGCAATATAGGTATTGGTGTGGTTCTCATGCAACCCATGGTGACACGCAGAGCCTGGTATTGCGCTCTATCCAGAGCCTTCAAAGTACTGCTAGGGACTCCTGCAAATATTGCTGCCCCCCACTCAAGATGGGCTCTAATGAGGCCCTTGTATACCCTGAGTAGGATCTCCGGGTTAGCCCCCCATGAGACCCTTGCCAGGGCCCTCAAGATATTCACTGGTCTCAATGCCTTTCCTGCAATGTAATCCACATGATTCTTCCAAGACAACCTTGCATCCAACATTATTCCCAGGTAAAGAATTGCCGGGGAAGCCCTGATGATGTCTTCATCCAACCTTACAGAAACTCCCGTATAATCCCTTCTTCTCCGTTCCAGGATGCACAGCTGTGTTTTCTTCGCAGCCAAACTCAGTCCGTAGCTGAGCAGCCAGGGCTTCAGCTTTGCGACTGCTTCTTCCAAAAGTTTAACTGCCTCATCAATATCGTCAAACCTACAATATAACAAAATGTCATCGGCATACTGCAAAATCTTCACTCCATCAGGAAGATAATAATTTATTTTCCTCAAAGCAAAATTGAATAATAAAGGCGACAATACCCCTCCCTGTGGAACCCCTGATCCACAAGGGTGTGAGTCTCCAGCAACCCTACCAAAAACAAGTTTCCTATCCGTAATCATGTGCGCAACGAAGTTGAATATCCTCTCTGGTACTTTACAAGTTGAGAGGTCCTCCAAAACTCTAGCCGGAAGTAAGGCATTAAATGCCCCCTTCAGATCAAGCGCCATGATTGCTGTATCCCTTCCTTTGGCGAATCCATTCATCGCATCAATCACCAGCACCGAGACACAATCTATCGCTGATCTACTGCGTCTAAAACCAAACTGATGCGGAGGTATCAGTCTCTTAGATTCCAAAAAATGCTCGAGTCTGCGCTGCACCATCCTTTCCATTAATTTCCCAGCATTTGAAGTCAATGAAATTGGGCGCATTCCTTTCCCACCTGGTTTAGGAATGAATTTCACAAATGATTCTCTCCATGAATCTGGGAACTCAGAGTGTTGAAAACAATCATTAAGTATTGACTTAAAATAGTCATTACCTTCTTTAGGAAGTTTGGATAGTGCCTCATACGATATTTGATCCAGACCCGGGGAGGATTCCTTATTACAAGATGTCAACGCTGAATTAAATTCCTCCAGGGTGAATGGTAGGTTATAAGGTGAGATGTCATCTATCGCGTCCTTTTTTGGAGTGGGTATTACACCCACCTCCCTCCTAATTAATTCTTCTTTCAAATCGGTGAATTCATCCGCTTCAGGATCATTTGACAGATTTGTAGGTGTAGTAAACTTGCCTTGGAAGGCCTTAATGAGTCCCCAGATTCTTTTAGAACCCATAGTGGGGTTTATTGAATCACATAGATCTCTAAACGATTTCTTTTTACTTTCGAACAAAACTCTTGAGGCTTTTTTTTCAATTTCGAGATAAACTTTCATGTTTGCATCCGTGGACTCCTTTATATAAATTTTCCTGGCATTCTTTTTTTCTTCTAGCACCCTTTTACAATCCTCCGTCCACCATAAAGGTTTTACAGGTGATTTTTCAGTCGAGTTTTTGGGAATATATGCTCCCATTTTTTTAAGATTACTAATTGAGGCGTTAACAAAGCCATAATACTTATCTGTCAAGGTTGAATGATTTGTCTGTTTTTCTACTAGAACAGACTGCTCCATTGCCTCTCTAAATCGTATCCAGTCCACTTTATTGAGTCTAAGTCTATTCGAGCTTTCACAAGCTTTTGGTGATTCAATTGTGATTGTGAGGAATACCGGAAAGTGATCACTACCATTTGTATCCTCAGAAGTCCAACATTCCGTTGCCACACTGAGCGATGCTGATACCATGATCAAATCCAAAACGCTCCCCGTCATCCCCCTCTGATCCCCGAACGTTGGGATTCCATCATTTAATAGAATTAGATTGTTGATTTCCATGATACCCATAATTGCTCTTCCTGAGGGATTAATCCCATATGGTCCATAAATTGGGGTGTGTGCATTCAGATCACCCATAATGACCACTTTTTCCTCCCGTGGTATTACATCTAACAGCTCTAACCAATGATCCAACGTGACCTTAGAATTTGGCGTAATATATACTGTAATTACATAAATTGGTCCATTTCCCGTTCTGACTTTTATTCCTACAGCCTCCATGACCTCGGTCCATGTCGCCTTGAGTTGTATTTTTTCGATGATATGTGAATTTTTAACCAGTGTCAGTACTCCACCTCCTGCCATTGGTCCTTGTCTGGCAAATCGAAAAGCTCGATACCCTCTCAGTTGCCAATCACTTTCACTATTTAGCCAGGACTCTGTAACTGATAGTATATCTAGATTATTTTGGAAAACTAGAGTTTCCACCTCTATCTTTTTATTTTTAACACTTCGTGCATTCCAAGTAGCACAAGTGAGGTTCTTATTTATGTTCATTGTTTATTTAACTAATATCCTAACGACAATCTAATAATATCGGTTTCCTTCTCGCACTCATAGACCTAAAATTATTTACTAAGTTGAACAAATACCATTTTGTATCAATGTGTCCAGCCTTGTTAACTCAGTTATAACTAAAATGTTCTCAATTATATACAAACTAATTAAACCAAAACCAGAACTAAAGTCTATAATTTAAACTAAATTAATGTAACTCAATATAAAGCAATTATAATTAACAACGGTTTCATCAACAATAACTCGTGATTTTATTCTACCAATAAGTCACTGCGTTAGTTTATTTTATACGTATTTTCACCAGCACTTTAACTTTTCTTTTTCTCCTATTATAAATCAATTAATTAAATTAAACTAAACTAAATTATAATGCCAGTCCAATATTAATTAATTCAATAATTAAATTTGTTTTAATTTAATTTAATTTCAGTTCTTATAACACACTGAGTATTTTATTTATTTTATTTGATCAATTGAACTTAAAGTATATTTAGGCACTACTAAATGGACGATTTTTCTCTCGATTATCTCACTCTTCCTCTTCACTCTCCTTCTCCTCTTCTTGTGTAAGATGTCTTCTCGCGGATGCACTTTCATTTACCAGATCATCATCCACCATTTCTTGTGTATTGAGAAGGCCCAAATGCGCTCTTGCTGCTGCCTCAGATCCCGTTATATTGTTTGTTAATTGTCTGTTTGAATGTTCTAATTGAGCAGTGCTTATATTAGTTGTTCTGTTTCCTAGTTGTTCTTTGTTGGCTTTCACGCTACTATTTTCAGATGGAGATGTTGAACTATTTGATGATGATGAGCTTCGATTGAAAAAATTTCTTGGGTTAACCCATCCAAGATCATTTAACTTCTCATAAGCCATCTCTTTAGAGATATTATGAAGGTACCTCTCCTTCATCAACTGGAACTCGTATTTATACACAGGGCAGTCCCTTGATGACGCCTTGTGATCCTCGGAGCAGTTAAAGCAGATATTCCCTGGTCTTGGATTATTGCATTTCTTCGTATCGTGCCTCTCTGCGCAAAATTCACAGTTAGGATGACCAGACCTGCATTGATTCAAAACATGACCAAAGTGTTGGCAGTAGAAGCATCTCTTAGGTGATGGTATTGAAGGAGTGACAAAAATCCGGACACTCCAGATAAAAAGGCTTCTTGGTACATGGGTTGTTGAAAACACTAAGTCAATAATGTCCTGCGGTTGGCCATTTCTCCTACTCTGCCTTCTGCGTGCTGACACTATGGTGCTCCTTTCCTCTTCATCCATATTCTCTATGATCTCTGAAACTGAATACTCAGGTGAAATTTTAATAAAACCTTTTTTATATAACAAAGAGTATGGGACATAAACTTTATAACCTCTTGCCGTCAGAACGGAGGATTTAAGAAGTTGGTTTGCATCATTCAACATTGAGCACCAAATTTTCACTTGGTTTTACCCACTTTGGAAGATCCTTCTTTCTCCCTTAATAATTTCAGATATTAATTTCCCCAGAACCACGGGGTCATATCTGCCTACATTCCGCTCCCGATCAAATGATTCTAGGAGCACCAGATATGGTGCTTCATTGTAATCATCATATTGAACTAATTGCTGGTCTTCCTCGTCTCTTACCCATTCACGAAATGAATCTCGTGAACTCGCTGTGTAAACTTGTGTTTCTGTAAAGGGGTGATCATACTGTGACCGATTGAACTCTTTTCCTCCCTCTCCCGTAACTTGATTTGAGGTCTGTGGTAATTGTTCAAACTGTTGCAGAGGATCAGCAACACTTTTCTTATTGGTTTGTGAGGGTGATGAAAATTCGCCTGTCAGTTGATTGAATTCCTTTATCCGCTTACCCTCTTTTTCATTAGGATTTCTGCTATTGTTATTGCTGTCACTGATCTCTCGTTGTTTTGTTTCCCTTGTGCGCTTTCTTAAATGTCTGGTATTCTTTTGTTACCCTTAAAGTCTCCCAGCAAGTCCTCCGTCCAAGATCTGGTTCCTCTCTCCCCAATACCCAATATATTTTCGGCTAGTTGTTCTGTAACTGATTTTAGTCTCTCCGAGGGAGACATTACCGTAGAACTTGACAGAGCGGATCCCGGTCGAGAGCCAGGATCCTGGAGTGGATGAGACTCCTGCCCTGGTAGGAGGAAACCTCTGCCCTTCGCATTGTATTTAGTCATCGTATCCCCTTTATTTGAAGGTGAGCCTTTTCCCCTTCCTGCCTTAGCTGAAATTTTATTATTATTATCCATCTTGTGATTGAGTTTAAACTTTAGTTACTATTCTTAATTTATTAAATTCATTAACTCTTTATTCAATATTCAAATCAACACCTTGTTCCCAGTCCCTTAAATCAGTTTCCTCTAAAAGAACAAGCAAAGAAAGAATTGTCCAGACTAATCATATCCCTTTGTAGTGCCCTTTATTATATTTATTTCAACAACATATTAGATTAATTTGTTTAAAATGTTCTCGATTTCTTAATATAATTCAATTGCCGTATAAAATGAGATGCATTACCACAAACCCAAATTTAGAAATATTCTTAAGGCTATCTTGCCTTATGAATTATATACTTATCCAATCAATCTCCTACTATAATTTAATTTAATCATTCTTCGCATTGAGTTCTGGATCAGCACAAACAAACTTGTCCGTTTACGGCAAGTTTGTCCTTTAAACTACTGATTATATTTATTATTATTATCATTCAATATTATTAGTATTTCTTAAACTTAAAGAAAAAAAAATTAAGCATAAATCATGGAACCATATGCCAGACGAAGTTCCTATTTCAAAAAATTTCAAAAAAGAAAAAGAGAGAAAAAAAAGGACTAATGAACCAATTTATGTTCGAGAGACCAATTTCCTCAAATCTGTCTGATTTTCAGCCATTATATTCCCCTGTAAACGCCCCATAGTTTCTGTATCTAAAATCTACAGTAAATAAATTCAAATTCAAGAGAGTTACAACAGTACAGAATTCAGACAGAATGACAGGAAATTATGGAAATAAATACAAACTTGGGATGTCGTGTTTTGTTTCGCATGTGACCTTTAGTGTCCTTTGTTATCGAGAGTTCGTTCCTTCATCATTTGGTTGAGTAGGAATTAATTCGCAGTTTATTCGTTATTTAAATTATTTCCCTTCCAGGATCCAGAGATTCATCCTTATTTTCCAATTTACATAGTCCACATTAGCTCCAATTAACCTCTATAACGTTACATCCAAATGCCGGTCAAAATCGCACTTTAGAGACAGGTTATGTTTATACACCACTTGCACATCAGTTTCAACTGAGTTAATAGTTTCAATTAAATTCAGTTCGGATTTGTAATAAATCCAATTAATTCAATTCAGTAATATCTGTTCGTTTCTCTTCACTTTTCTTATTCACTTTCTCACTTATTTAATTACTTATTATAAACTTCATAATAATTAATAGGCGCGGGTATACCGTCAATCGCCTCACCGTAAATTCACTATATCTTTACCCTCCGGTAGTCAAACACGGAGTCCAAGAGACACTAACATTGTTACTGGTTTTTTCTGCTGATGGAATTCTAGCCCCTCCAATGATCATTTATCCTTATATTCGAATGCCTAAAGAAGTTGCAAACAGTGTACCGGCGGATTGGATAATTGGGAACTCAGAAAGTGGTTGGATGAAAAGTTGTACATTTTTTGAGTACATTTCAAATGGATTCAACAATTGGCTGGATGACAATCACGTGGAAAAGCCTGTATTGCTTTTTATTGACGGACATAAGTCTCATCTAAATACTTATACAAGTGAATTTTGCGAAAAACATGGCATTATTTTATATGGTCTTCCGCCAAACACAACACACATGTTGCAGCCGGCTGATGTGAGTGTATTTCGACCTCTGAAAGCAAATTGAAAAACAACGGTTCGAGAGTGGTTATCTGACCCTACAAATTGTGAAGATTGCCACTGGTAGCTGAGACACTTACAAGAACAGATCTTGTTGATACTATAAAAAATGGTTTCCAAGCCTGCGGATTATATCCATTCAACCCTGACGCAGTGGATTATTCCAAATGTATCCAGAACACTCTCGAAAATCTAAATTGTAATGTATCTGTCAGTGCACCAATTGATCCTGCAAATTACGTAAATTTGGAAGCAGCAACTCGAGCAATAGCTTCAGACTTTAGAGACCGAGGCATTAATGTTGATGTTCTCTTAGATGAGCTTTAGAAAGCTCAGACATTGCATCAAGAAAAAAACCGAACGACTGAAGAGTAGGGTGTCCCAAAAAAATAAAAAGTTTTTTTTTATTGGGTCTCATCCCCTAAAAATCTTTCAATTTGTGTAAAAATAAGAACACAATATTTGAAAATAAAAAATTTTAATATTAACCCGTGGTTCAGAGCCTTTGGACCATAAAAGCGTTAAAAATTTAGTGTTTTTTCATTTTTAACATAAATATAAATGTAAAAATATAATGATTAGGGTGTCATTGTAAAGATAATTAAATTACCTTTCGATCCATATGTCATAGTATAAGATTCAATGAAAATTAAGAGTGTTACAGTTGATTAAAGATCAAATTTCATGAAAATTTTGATGATTTTTAGACACTTAAGTAACTAGTACTTTCTTCACATTAAACAGTAAAAAATATTTAGATTTTAATTTTTTTATTGAGAGTCTGTAACATTACAAAAATCCGTAATTTAATCGTCGATTAAATTCGTCTCAAAATCCGTTACCCGATTTTGAGACGAATTCGATCGACTTTTATGAAGTTCTCCGACATTTTGAAATTTGAAAAACTGACATTGGACTCTAAATCAGCGACTTCAGTATTTTTTTATCACTGATTTTAGTAAGTTTAGTGGTTATATCTAAATTTATTGTTTCAATTTTTGCTCCAAATGTTGAAGGAATGATAAGAATAAAAAAAATAGTTTCGTTCACTAAATCTAGTGTATAATTGTCATTTTCAATCAAATCGAGGTCCACAAGGGCTAAAAATTTTCGTAATGTTACAGACTCTCAATAAAAAAATTAAAACCTAAATATTTTTTACTGTTTAATGTAAAAAAGTACAAGTTACTTGAGTGTCTAAAAAATAAAAATCATCAAAATTTTCATGAAATTTAATCTTTAATCGACTGTAACACTCTTAATTTTCATTGAATCTTATACTATGACATATGGATCAAAAGGTAATTTAATTATCTTTACAATGACACCCTATTCATTATATTTTGACATTTATATTTATGTTAAAAATGAAAAAACACTACATTTTTAGCGTTTTTATGGTTCAAAGGCTCTGAACCACGGGTTAATATTAAAATTTTTTATTTCCAAATATTGTGTTCTTATTTTTACACAATTTGAAAGAATTTTAGGGGATGAGACCCAATAAAAAAAAACTTTTTATTTTTTTGGGACACCCTACTGAAGAGTTGCCGATCTCAGAAGAAGCAGCTGTCGAAGATCAAGGTAGGTTTAACAAATATATTGATTTTTGAAATTGTAAATATTGACAAAAAAATAATATTTTCGTTTACATTTTCAGAGATTCTACAAGATTTAAACGATGTCGAGTGCATTGAGGTAGCAGTAGGACAAAATGGGATTGATGACGAAGCTACGATAGAAATTGAAACTGCGCGAAACCCAAGTTACGTTGGATCCATTGAAGGCATTCACGTAGATTCTATTATAGACATGGATTCTATTCCAAATCTTAGTAAGTTTTCTAAATTATATTGCAATTATTTTATACATTTATGAGATTGTAAAAAATAAATTAAAATAAAAATAAATAATTTTAAATTATTGTATTATATTTATTAAACTAATTAATAATTTAAATTAAATAATTAAAAATAAATAATAAAGTAAATAATAAATAAAAACAAATGAAAAAATAAATTACTTTTTTTCTCTTTCAGAAATTTTATGCAGTTGGAATGATCCAATTTTAAATGAAGAATCTCATATACTTGAACCTAGCGAGCAATCACGTCAAGATTTCGATGACTGGATGTTATTACACGATTTAAACCTCCCTGTTCATACTGATAATAGTATAAATATTCCTAATTTGAATCCAGATGGTATTTTGAAAGAAAAACTTAAATCTATTTTCAAAAAATTTTCCGAAATTGAAACAATAATTTGTTTTTTTATATATTGAAACATTTTTTTTATTCTGTTCCTGTCCAATAGTTAACGAAAAAATACCACTTGATGTTGAAGAACTGTCTGAGAAATGCGTGGAAGAAGATTTTTCAGAACCCCAACATTCCCAACTTGAAATTATGAAGCATCAAACTTACGAAAAATCAAATTTTGAGAAACATTTGTTCTACCCGGAACCAATAATATCTCAAAATAGAAGACAAACTGAACCGAAACCTAGTGCTATTTCTTCTGCAGCCTGGAGAGAATATTTTAATAAAAAAGATGAAGAAAAAAAAATCTGGAAACGTGCAGACAACAGCGTCGAGAAGAAAAAATTCAGAAAAAGAAAGAGATGGAAGAATTAAAAAAACTTGAGCCACCAAAAAAACGAGGACGAAAGAAAAAAATTCTTTCCCAAGAAGAAGAAGCAAAAAAATTAGAACCACCAAAAAGCGAGGACGAAAGAAAAAACTACAGTGCCAAGAAGAAACCATTAGATCTGTCGAAGATAAAATAAAAATATCAAATCAATTAAAATAGTAATTTAATCTAGTTAATAGATATATTAATTAATTATTATTTAATTAAAATACATATCTGTACAGTTTATTGATATAATTTTTAAAAATGTTATTCTTATTACCTCAGTTGTAAATATTAAAATTATTTATTGAGAGTTATTTATTGCTGTTATAAAATGTTCATCGGCATTAAAATATAATAAATAATCACTTTTTGAAATTTTGGCACTCATTCTTCTATTTAAAATTTAAAATGTTATTCTTATTACCTCAGTTGGAAATATTAAAATTATTTATTGAGTTATTTATTGCTGTTATAAAATGTTCATCGGCTTTAAAATATAATAAATAATCACTTTTTGAAATTTTGGCACTCATTCTTCTATTTAAAATTTAAAATAGTTTTGCAATAATAAAAGTCATTATCTTATAACAATTCTTTAACATTATTTCATAATATAAATGCAGTTAAAGTTGAATTTTTTTCTTTATTAATCCAGTGTCCGACTACTAAAACTTCTCTGTCCGACTATAGAAAAAAGTGTCCGACTACTGAAGCTTTTTCAATTTTTTATTAAAATGCTTATATTTTATTAAATGGGCAATTCTCTGGAACCTTTAACCTTTAGGTGTCTTATATTTATTATGCAATTACTCAAGATATATCAAATGTTTTATAAAAAGAATTATTGTTCCATGTAAAGAATGTTTGATAATATTAAAATATGTTAGTTTAAAAATTATTAAATTATGTTTAGTAATTAATATATATTTTTTAATGTGGAAAAGTAAGCAAATCACGAGAGTCCCTTTAGGTACTTTCAGAAACATAAACTAATTTTATAAGTTGGCACATCAACATAGAATAAAACGACGAATACATAAATGTAAATGAATATCTAAGGATTATTTTAAAAGTAATTAGAAGATTATACGCATTTGGAAGGTAAAGATATTTAATTTCGAAAAATTTTCCTTATTTTCGTGTCAGGACCGTAACTGCAAACGTACTTGCAGATATTTCAAGAGTGCCTTAATAAAATGAATTCAACAATACATAGAATGAAAGCTTAAAACTTACTAAAACTGTGGCCAGTTGAAATTTTTATGTGCAATAATTTATATTGAAATTATTGAAGAATATTGTTCTTGAATTCGACAGAGAACCTGGTTATGTCAGGACCGTAAATGATTCGGCACAATTAAACAAAACTATAAAAATTTATCAAACCTGTACGCACATTCGCACAATTATATTTTTTACTTGTGTGTAAAAGCACGCCTTAAAATTTTCAATAATTATCGAGATACAAGGAGGTACACGTGAAAATGTCAGGACCGAAATTGTCAGGACCGTAAAAAACTAATTTTTTGTCGCAATAAATTAGGATTTCAAGGTTGTCAGTGTGATAAATTGATAACTTCACTATTGACCGTTTTGTTTTTAAAGTTCAAAATAGAAATATGTAATTCGTAAAGTTAAAAATAATGAGGTCAATGAAAGAAATTTAGAATAAAAAGCAGAACAAATGAGGGAAAAAAGAAGGAAAAAAAGGGAAAAAGAAGCAGAATACAATTTGAAAAACTTGCATCAGAGAAGGAAATTATTAAGGTTATCTAGAAAAAATATTACAATTAAGAGAAATTTAATTAAATAAATAAATAATAATTAAATTCACTAATTTTTATTAAAATATTTAAATTTGACCAATTTAATTTAAATTTAATATAACTCTAATAGAGAATATTAAAAAATAAATAATAAATATTATAAAAAAGTAAAGACAACCAAAATATTTAAATCCAAAACAATCGAAAACAATAGATTTTAACCTGTAAAAAATCGTCTTATTAAAAAAGAATAAAAATATATGAGACCTTCGAAATATTACATTTTTATCTGCAAAAATAAATTCTAAATGCTAATTTTAATTTATATACAAATTTTTATTAATGTGCTAGTAAATTTTTTTTTTCAAGTCAAAAGTTAAAGGTTCCAGAGAATTGCCCAATTATACTTAAGTATTTGTGACAAATTTTTTTTAATTTTCTTCATGAATACGTCCTTTATTAGATTATATGATTGAGAATACCATAGCTATTTGTTATTTTAGGAAAAAAAAGCATAATATAAAAACCTATCCTTAAGTGTCCGCCCGAGTCGAACTTTTAGACCTGCTTACCTCCTGGTAAGTATAATTTAACCCTAACCTGCACCTAACAAACCCTTGGTGTTTTTTTCCTCCTGCGTAAGTTCTATTTAACTCTGACAACTCCTTTTTAAGTCCTAATTGAACCTTAAACCCTGTATTGCTTCTACCACATTCTTACGCAATAGGAAATGTTACGCGCGGTACAAGATATTCAACTTATTATTGTTTTGCAAATTACAAAATTTTTTATTTTGAAAATTTCACGACAGAATTCAATTATTTTCTAAAATTTTAATAAATCTTTCGAAAAAATTCAATTATTTTTATAAATAGTAAAATACTTCGCAAGAATTCAATTAATTTTATAAATAGTAAAATTCTTTGCAGGAATTCAATTATTTTCAAAACAATTTTAATTGAATTCCTTAGATGAATTCAAATATTTAAAAATATTTTCATAAATTGCAATTATTTTATTAAACTTTAATAAATTCTTCGAAATAATTCAACTATTTTTATAAATACTAAAACTCTTTGCAAGAATTAAATAATTATTAACCCAATTAAAATAAAATTAAACGAAAGAATTTAATTATTTTCAAAAATTCCCATAAAATTTAGTTTCAACAAGAATTTAAAATTCTTGAAAAACAATTTAATTATTCTCAAAATATTTTTAAAAAATTCTATATAAGAATTAAATTACTAGCTCAATACAATTTTTGAATATATTCGTCAAAAGAATTGAAATAATTCTATTACTTTCGAAAAGTAATTAAAATTCTTATGATGAATTCAATTATTTTGAATATAGTTAATTTTAATAAAATTCTTTAAAGAAATTCAATTATTTTCGAAACAACTTTAACTGAATTTTTCGAAAAAATTTCATGATTTTTAAATATTTCTATAAAATTCTTCATAAACAATTTAATTATTTCTTAAAATTTTAATAAATTCTTCGCAAGAAATCACTTATTTTGAATAGGTACAATGTTAATAAAATTCTTCTTCATAAAATTCAATTGCTTTCGAAGTTTTCAATTAAAATTATTAAAAAAACTCCATTAGTTTAAAAAAAAAATTCAAAGAAATTTTTCAAAAAAATTTAATTAGGATTTTTAAAAATATTAATAAAATTCTTTGCGAGAATTTAGTTATTTTTCTAAATAAAGAAATTCTTTGAAGGAATATTCTATTATTATCAAATTTTTTGATAAAATTCTTTGCAACAATTCGAAGATTTTCAATACATTAATTTTAAAATTGAAAATATTTTAAAAGAAAAATTAAAAAAAGATTAAGAAACCAAAATGTAAACAACAATTAACTTCAAACTGCGAATAGGTTACCGAAACATGTACTTTTTTATTATTAATTTATAAATATTATTTTTAACTGAAATGTTTTGACATTTTTTTTAAATAATAAAAATATTAATTTATAAATGTTTAAAGGTTATTATTACTAAACAATTTATTTATTTGCTGTAGTGTATTAGTGTCAATTAATGCTTAATTAAATCACTCAACAAGTCACTGGAAATAGAGCGTCTGTGTTCAGTTAGGTTCCGTAGCATAGTGGTTAGGGCGTTAGTTTCGTAGTCCGTAGTTCGTAGGTCGTAGGTTCAAGTCTCGCGTGCGTTAGATTTTGTTTATTTCGTAGGTTTGCGTTTATTCCGATTTTTCTGTATTGTATAGTTATAAGTATGCAATTTAATGATTATATACACCGTTAAATAATTTAATTACCAAATATTAAATTAAAATTTTTTTTTATATATAAATGGATATGTATTAATCCCCACATATATACTAACATTATTTATGAATTCGCTATTGGTCACGATTAAATTAAAAAAAAAGTAAAAATCATTAAATAATAATGCCATTTATTAATAATTAAAGTTATTATAAAAATTAGTTAAAAATGATCTCAAATATGCTATGAGCAGTTTTTCCAGGGTTTTTGGAGAGGAAAGAATTCTGTAAGTAAGGGTCAAGCAGTATTTAATAAGGTTCTAGGAACACCTGCTTTCCCCCTTTTACCATCTAAATTTGTCGCTAACCAGGGGTTTGCAGGAGGTAATCAGAGTTAACTTGCAATGCAAATAAACTCTGCTTTCATCCTATTACATCCTTACAAACCCTCAGTTTTAAGGAGGTAAGCAGGTCTAAAAGTTCGACTCGGGCGACTACTAGCGCATTTACCCTACAATTTTTATCAAATTCTTCTCAAAAATTCAATTATTATTTAAAATTTTGCAAAAATTCAATTTTTTGCAGAAATAATAAGTAAAATATTTATAAAAAAATTTGAATATAATTGAATTCATTTAAAAAATGTTATCAACATTTTTTCAAATAATTGAATTCTTTCAAGAAAATGTAATTAAAATTGTATTGAAAATAATTTAATCCTTGGCAAGATTTTTATTAAAATTCTTGAAAATAATTAAATTGTCTTGAAGAATTTGTTTCAATTCTCCTGAAAATAATGGAGTTTTTTTTAATAATTTTTACTGAAAATTTTAAAAGTAATTGAATCTTATAAAGATTTTCTTTTAAGTTTTTTAAATAATCGTATTTACTATTAATTGTAATTGGTAATTTTCCAATTAAAATATACTAAATTATTCATAGAAAATTAAATTTTTTTAATTAATTTTATTATAGAGTTTTTGTAAATAATTACATTTTCTTTTTAAGATGTTCATTAAATTTCGTAGAATTAATGTAATTTTTTTAAATAATTTTAATTGAAAATTTTGATAATAATTGAAATTTACAAAGAATGTTATTAAAAATTTTTGAGAACAATTGAATTGTTTAGAAAAATTTTATTACAATTTTTAAAAATAATTGTACCTGTTAGAGAAATCTTATATGGTGCAGGCATCGTAGATTAACAGTGGTTTAATTTTTCATGTTTTCACATTACAATATAGTTTAAATGCGTTTTTCTCGAAATGACGTTTTCAAATCGGTGGACAGTCTGACTTAAACAGTTTTGATCGAATTGACTTCGGCCAAAGTGTTTTCAGTTTTATTATTATTAAAATTGTATTGAAAATAATTTAATTCCTCCGAAATATTTTATTATTTATGAAAATAATTTAATTCCTTTGAAGAATTTTCTTATTTAATTTATGAAAATAGGGTCAGTTGGGGTAAATCCGGACAGGGAGTAAATGCGGACAAGAGGGTTTAGAGCTTAATTTACAAATTAAAAATTAAGTTCGACATCAATATTTCAAGTTTACATCACCTACAAGAGATTCTGAGTATTGCCAAGTTTTTATCTTGACAATTGGCAACAGGATAATTAAAGTTGTCGTTTAATGCAAAAAAAGTTGATAAAATTAATCTAGGAAACACAAGGAAGAAATGAATGCAATATAAAACCGGAAGTATTGCCTTTTATAATAAGAAACTTACGTCATTTGTGAAAAATAGGTATTTTGTCCAGATTTACCCCAACTGACCCTACACTGAGAGAAGTCCGGGAACTAATACGTCCCGTGCGAGCCTTGAGTTGTACTTTTGAATGTTTTTATGTGAACCCTCGAATCGGGATGTCTCAAGCCCCGATGCGAAACGTGGAACGTCCTGAAGCGAGATTACACAGAACTTTCAGTGTTTGCCACCAGTTGTTTTCTCACATGCGAGAACAATGTTTGACTGGATCGGGGAGTCTCAGCACCCGATTCGGAACAACTCAAACACGACAAGCAGAGTAGCTCATAGCGACGTCTAGCGGGAACTATTACGTCTCGGTCTTCTCTCAGTGTAATTGAATTCTTGCGGAGGATTTTACAATTTATAAAAATAATTTAATTGTTTCGAAGAATTTTATCTGAATTTATGAAAATAATTTAATTTTTTAAAGGAATTTTCTTAATATTTTTAAAAATAATGATTTTTTTAAGAGAATTTTATCAAAATTGTTGAAAATAATTGAATTTTATTAAAATTTTTGAAAATAATCGAATTTAATTAATATTTTTAAAAATAATTGTATTCTTTCTAGAAATGTTATTAAAGTTGTATTAAAAATAATTGAATTGCTATAACGAGAAGTTCGGGAGTCAAGTCTCCCTCTATTACGAGCGCAAGAGGAGAAATGAAATATCCCCACTTTTAAGATTCTTTATTCATTTTTTTTGTGTTTACAATTTACGTAAAAATTGTTTGTTTATAAATAGTGGGGGTAATCGGGAGGAAATTTTATAGAGAAGCTCGTTATAGAGAAGGTCGTTATAGCGAGATTTGAGTGTATATTAATTATTTTAATTGTTGAATTTTATATATTAATAAAATTATCCATCGAATATTAATTCTAATAATATTAAACAAAAACTCACCTTCTCTATTGCCACATATTTTTTTAATACTTTTATACAAAGTTGGACACGAAATCAAAGCAATTTTTCCATTACTTTCTGTAGAATCTATTGCTCCTTTCGTTAGTTTATCGACAGTTTCGTCGTCATACCAAAATTGACTTAATTGCTGTAATAAAATTAAAATAGGTATGTTCTTATAATTTTCTCAAAAAAATGAAATTTTAAAATTCATTTTTTAATGAGGATTAGAGGCATAAAACAATTTTTACACGTAGAATAATATATTTTCTTTATAAAATTGCATTTATATTTATGTATTTAATGAATAAATTAGAATTTTAGTCTTTAATGTTTCATTTTCAATTAATAAACTAAATGTTTCTAAATATTCAGAAAGCTATTAAATTTCAATGTTTTATGAATTTAAGCCGAAATTTTTGTTTTGATTCTATACTCTTTGATTTTTGAAAACAAAAACTTTTTCTATTTGGATTTTATCGAAATCCTATATTTTCACTTTGTAAATAATAATGAAAATATTCAAATTTAAAACCTACCCAATTTTCATCAAATACTTCGTTGCTTGTTGAATTATTTTGTAATCTTTCTCTCTCTTCTCTTTCAGAATAAAATTCTTGTAGAGCTGCTAATGTCGAAGGACATAAACTTAACTCATCTTCATCTTCAGCCACATTTAAATTACTCATTATTTATTAAAAATGTTAAAAATATAAATTAACAATCTTTCAAAATTAAGAGTTAACCGAGTTAACAAACACAACAGTCAAAAATACGACAAGTAAATACCGCAAAAGTGAGGTTAGGTTGTCACGTGGGAGAACATATAAGAAATTTCCGAAATTTCCTTCCGTTTCTTCCTGATTAACAGCCGCGAAATTCAAATAAAAAAAGAAATTTATTGAAAAAAAATTAGTTCTATAATTATTTTTACCAAATAGTTTGTTAATGTACGAAGAGACTGTTTATATTATTTAATAAAATATGTAATGACTGAATATAATTGTTAATAATACTTAAGAAAAAATTTTTTTTGTTCTCATTGCGCATGTCTGGAAATAAATGTCCGCCATTTTGGATTTTAAAAATTAAAGAACCGTTTGAAACTTTAGTTGTTGACATGTGTAAACCTCAGTTGTAAACGTTGTAAACAATGGCTCTCTCGAGTCTTTCACAAGTTTTCATTTATTATTAATAAGGTTATTAACAAAACTATTATATTTGACATAACTAATCAACATTTATTTCATCTCCAGTGAAAAATTTCTATTGTACATAAACCTGCGATTTTTTTTTAATATTATAAACATAAAAATCTCTTTGAAAATGTGCAATATTTATACATACATACAAGTCAATTATTACTCAATTACAAATAATAAGAAATTTTAACGCAAGTATATTTCATCAAATACCAAATTATTATTATTCTTCTTAAACAAAAGTAAAGGAAAAAAATCCAAAATGCAAAATTCGAAGAATTTAAAAATCTCAACGTCGAAAATAAAAAATACTTTTCATCGTGATAAAGAGAATATTGTGAATAAAATTTCAAAAGAAAATACCAAAGAAGAATCACTTCTCTTTAAGAGAACTGTGAGGAGGAAAAGAAATGAATCAAAAAGAGCTGTGAAATTAAATTTAAATCTTCAAGAGAGAAATATTTTGGAGGAAGAAAATGAATTGATTTCGCCACTTGGAAATGAAAGTTCAACTAGTAATAATGATTTTAATACTAATATATATTTTGCCTCCACTCAAGAAGCTTCCAATTGTACGACAATTGATTCACAGGGTTTTTCAGATCAATTGAAACTTTCCAATTGGGGTTTACCTCGACAAATCCTCAAGGTAAGATTATTATTATTATCATAAATTCAATAAATTGGTTTTTGAATTTTTAATATTAAGTAATTTTTAATGTCTTTTTATTTATTCACTTTAAAATTTTTCAGAAATACGAATCAAGAGGAATTAAGTCAATGTTTCCCTGGCAAGTTGAATGTCTGTCGAATGAACGAATTGTAAGAGAAAATAGAAATCTTGTTTATTCAGCTCCAACATCGGCTGGAAAAACTTTAGTTGCTGAGATTTTACTTTTGAAAACAGTATTGGAACGAAAGAAGAAGGCAATTTTTATTTTGCCCTTTGTTTCGGTTGTTCGCGAGAAAATGTTTTACTTTCAAGTTGGTATATTTATTAAAATTTATTTATTTCATTTATATTTTAACAGGCTTCGAACTCATCTACTAAAACCTACTATTTTACTTTTTTTCGATTTGCTACTATTTAAATACTTTTTTTAGTTTTGTGCTTCTAAAAGATACTTTTCTCTTTTTTTTGAGAATTTCTACTATAAACCCGTTAACAGTTGAAATCAAAAAAATTAATATTTACTTTCTTCAAAATAATTATAAATTCAGAAAATAACTATTCAGTTTCACATAATAAATTTACTTTTATTCATGTATCAAAATTTTGTTATTAAATTTAACTTTATCAATCCAAATTAATCTAATCTAATCAAATTTTAGTCGACTCAAATTTCAAAATATACTGAAGCTTTAAGTATTAGTAAAAGGCAACAATTGGTTAAAATTGCAGTACATTAATTAATTTACAAGTTAATTTCTTTTATCTGACATTTCTTAGCACCTTTTTTTGATAAATAATTCCTCCTTTTATTTATGAAACTGAAGTTACCAACGTTTGTTCGACGAAAAATATAATACGTAACAATTTCTATTTCCCCGCCTCAGATCCAATTTTTTTTCCACTTTTATTATAAATACTAATGTTAGAAGCCATTAGAAATTATTTTCAAGTGGAACCAGGTCGGGGAGGGCAACGATTTTGACTTTTTTTTCACGGATTTTTCGAAAATTCAGAAATTTCGAAACAATTTCTATTTCCCCGCCTCAGATCCAATTTTTTTACACATTTATTAAAAATACTAATGTCAGGAATCATAAGAAATTATTTTCAACTGGAACCAGAAAGGGAAGGGCAATGATTTTGATTTTTTGTCGTGGATTTTTCGAAAAATCCGTGACAAAAATAAAATGGTTGCTCTCCTCTACCTGGTTCCACTTGAAAATAATTTCTAATGGCTTCTAATATTAGTATATCTATAATAAATGTGGAAAAAAAAGTTGGATCTGAGGCGGGGAAATTGTCACGTATTATATTTTTCGTCGAACAAACGTTGGTAACTTCAGTTTCATTTTTATTTTATTCTTTTCGAGAATTCAATTATTTTCATAAATAATAAAATTCTTCAAAGGAATTAAATTATTCTGAAATTTTTTTATAAAATTCTTTGCAAGAATTCAATGATTTTCGAAACATTAATTTTAAAATTGAAAATATTTAAAAAGAAAAATTATAAAAAAAAGTTAGGAAATAAAAAAGGAAACAACAACTAATTTCAAACTGCTAACAGATTGCCGGAATACAACGATTATTAATATAGATTATATAATTATTATATTATTTTTTACTATTTTTGTATTATTTCATTTGTTTATTTTCTTTGTACATTGATTTAACTAAAATAAGTTTTTTAGTCGTCAAATTTTATTTTCTCGATAGCTACATTTTTTACTATTTCTATTTAGTTTTAAAGCTACTTTTTTGATACACTTTTTTAATTAATTAACGAGTTCGAAGCTGGTAATAATTTTTAAAATTTTATTGATAATATTCAAATACGAATATTAGAAATATTAAATAGCAAAGCTTTATATTATTGTAAGGAGAAATTATTATTATTAATCTATTTTAGGATTTACTTTCGGACAGTGGAATTCGAGTTGAGGGATTTATGGGAAGTGTAATTCCCGCTGGTGGATTTCAATCTGTAAATATTGCAATAGCAACAATTGAAAAAGCAAATTCATTGATAAATCGTTTATTAGAGGAAGAAGATTTGATGTCAATTGGTGCAGTTGTTATTGATGAACTTCATCTCTTAGGGGATCCAAATCGTGGATATATTTTAGAACTTTTACTCACGAAACTCAGATACATAACACTCAAGTAATTATTTTCTGAAGACAATGTAGAATTATTATTTATAATTTTACTTTTAACAGTTATGTATTATTTTCTGAAGAAAGTGAAAAATTGATATTTATAATTTAATTTGTTTTCTAAAAAAATACCTATTTTTACGTTTTGTTTAATTTTTCTGAGTTTTTCACTCTAAATGTAAATTACACCAAATCAAATATTTTCATGTTTTAAAATGTTGACCTTATTGCCTTCATTTAATTTGTTTTCTACAAGAAATTTGTCTATTTTCTCCATGGATTTATTTATTTTCTAAATTTAAATACAGTTTTTTGTACATTTTGTTTTATTTTCTGTATACTTTTTTTCTTCTATTAATTTCATTTCAAGTTGAAATTTCTTCAAGAATTAATTTATTTGTTTTTTTTATAGATATGAAGATATCAAGATACAATTAATAGGAATGTCCGCAACTCTTCCAAATTTATCGATGTTGGCTGATTGGTTGGATGCGGAATTGTATAAAACAGATTTTCGACCTATTCCACTGGATGAGCAATGCAAGGTAATTAAAAAACCAAAGGCGATTAAATTACAAATTATGAGTATTATTAGTTTTATTAATATTATTATAGTCCCTTATTAATTAATTTACTTATTTATTTAATAAAATAATTATGTTTTATAGATTGAGACGATAATTTATAACCGAGAGCTGGAATTAATAAGGGAATTACCAGTGATACCGGAAATAAGAAACGATGTTGAGAATATTATTCAACTCTGCATTGAGACTATCGAAGGTGGCCATGGTGTATTAATATTTTGTCCCACAAAAAATTGGTGTGAAAAATTAGCTCTGCAGGCGGCTTCGGCATTTTTTAACATAGGTCCGCTATTTTTTAAGTTTTAATTAAATATTTAATTAAATAATAGTTATTTTAGTAATTATAATAATTTGACTAATCATGCAATAATAATCATTATTAAAACACAAAAATAACTGAGAAATTCGAAGATGCATTCTAATGAAAATCAAATCTCTACTTTAATGTCTTATTTTCAGGTCGTTCGAATTCACATTTAGGTCAGGTTTTGCAAACAACTTTAGATGCAACGGCAATTTTTGAAACTCTAGAGCAACTTAAACGAACGCCAACTGGTTTGGATAGTGTTCTAAAAAATACAGTTTCTTTTGGAGTTGCTTTTCACCATGCGGGACTGACTATCGACGAACGTGACATCATTGAAGGAAGTTTTAGGTTTTTACATTGTATTCGATTTATTTTAAAAAACTTTTCCAAATTGCAACTACAATCCATAAATTTTTAAATTGCTATTAAACTACTTTCTACTCTATAACTAATTTCTATTTAATCTTTTCAACTCAATATATCTAAAGAATCAGATAATAAGATAATCTTTTTCTTCTCGTTTACTTTTTGTTTCCTAATTTTTTTGATACTTTTTCTTTCTAAAATGTATTAAAAATAAGTGAATTCTTATAAAGAATTTTGACAAAATTTTTCAAAATAATTGAATTTCCTTGAGACGTTTTATTGAAAATAATTGAATTCCTGTGTAGAATTTTATTATCTTTAAAAATAATTGAATAATTGTTTGGATGAATTTTATTGTATTAAATTTCTGCGAAGGATTTTTATTTCAATTATCATAAATAATTTTATCAAAATTTTTCAAAGTTATTGAATTTATGTGAAAAATTTTATTAAAATTTTTTTAAATAATTAAATTCTTTTGAGAAATTCTATTGAAATTGTATTTAATATAATTGAATTTCTGCGAAGAATTTTATTAAAGTTTTCGAAAACAATAAATTATTATAATTTATTAGTAAATTAGTTAATAATTATTGGATACTTTTAAATTTTTAGTATGAAATTATTCTAAAATTTTAATTAATATTTGAAAATAAAAATTTCTTTAATTTCCATAATAATAAATGAAATACCGCATTTTGTGCGCGTAACATTTGCTACTAATAATAATAATTAAATTTTTAATAATGAATTAACGTAAGTAATAAATTTAGAATTTTATATCATCGCTAACGAAGTAAATCTTATAATTACAAAAATTAAATTTTTTCAGAACTGGCTCTTTAAAAGTTCTCGTGGCAACTTCAACATTAAGCACAGGAGTTAATTTGCCAGCGAGAAGAGTTATAATTCGATCGCCTTGTTTTCATGGAAAACCATTGGATACTCTCTCCTATCAGCAGATGAGCGGACGCGCTGGTCGCATGGGAAAAGATACTGCAGGTAAAAATATCGAGAAATTTACAATAATAAAAATATTCTTCTTCTTCTTCTTCTTCTTCTGTATATATTAATAATCATTGTATTCCTGATGTTTGCTCGAAGTTTGAAGTTGTTTTTGTTTGATTTTTTGTTACCTAATTTTTTTCATAATTTTTCTTTTTAAATTAAAATCTTAATTATTTAATTTGTAAATTCAATTTCTTAATTATTTATTAACTAGCAAAGTCCTACGCGCGTGAATGATTTAAAGAATTCAGAAAAAATTTAATAATTTCAATTTATATTCTTGCATGTTTACAATAGTTATGATTTTTTAAAAAATGTCGGTATTTCAACTATATTATCATTTCCACGCCTCAGAAGCCATTTAAAAAAATTGCAAGAAGATCGAAGGCGGGGAAAGCAGTGATTTTTATTTTTTGCCACGGATTTTTCAGAAACCCTAACATATAAAATAAATCAAAATCACTGCTTTCCCCGCCTTCGATCTTCTTGCAAAATTTTTTAATGACTTCTAACATTAAAATAAATAATTAGCAAACGAAAAAAATTGCTTCCAAGGGGTGGAAATTATAATTTAGTTTAAATACCGAGATTTTTAGAAAATCCTCGAAAAATCAAAATTGCTACTTTTCTTGCCTTGGATCCTTTTGCGATTTTTTAATGGCTTCTGTTATTAAAATAAATATAATTACCAAGTGAAAAAACATGCCTCTACTCAACTCAAGTTTCAAATGTAATTTTTATACATGTAATTTTCTCATGAAATCCCTCAAACATTTTTTAAGCTCATATAAATGTAATAAAATTCAAACTCAAAAGGTTTAAATTATAATTTCTTCAAATCTTTTAATTTTCATTTTTATGTTTCTAATAATGGTTGGGGTACAGTTTTTCTAAATCCAGGGTTGCTACAGAACCTGGAAAACCTGGAAAAGTCAGGGATTTTTTAAAAAAGGTCTGGAATACCTGGAAAAGTCAGGGATTTTTTAAAAAAAGGTCTGGAATACCTGGAAATGTCATGGAAATTTGAAATGCCTGGAATTTTATTCCACTTAATATTTTTTACTACATTTTTTCTTTTAAAAAATGATGTCTTGGAATTCCTGGAAATGTCCTGAAATATCCTTGAATTTTCCATATTTTGCTTTTAAATATTCAATAATTTAAAAATTTTACTCAAATTTAAAAAAATAATTTTTTTGATCCATCAAAAAATAATTTTAATTTGTCGTTTGATTAAAGAATCTGATATCTATATTATATAATATTGATTTTTAACTCTTTTTATAATAAAATTAATATTTTTGTTCAAGTGGGTTAATTTAAATTATGTTAATCGTAATATGAAATAATATTACACATGTAATAATGTCTTGGAAAAATAAAAAATCTGTCCTGGAATGTCCTGGAATTTTAAGTCATATTTTCAGTAGACACCCTGTCTGTGCTTTAATAATCAAATAGAGATAATCTAACGTGAATATTTTTATAATACAGAAAAATTGCTCTAATTTATAATGTTCAAAAGGTGACCTGGAAATTTATCAGATTTGGTACTGGAAAACCTGGAAAAGTCATGGAAATTTAAAAACAGACTTCTGTAGCAACCCTGAAATCGTATTTTCTAAAATTTTTTTTTCTAATAAAGGTGAATTTCTAAAAAAATTTTTTCTAATAAAGGTGATTTTAAAATTTTCTGTCTTCTAATAAAGCTAATTTTCTAAAAATTTATTTTTCTAATAAATCAGGGTGTCTACTAACCGGGAATTCCGGGAAAACCGGGAAATAACCGGGAATTTTATTTGACCGGGAAAAACCGGGAATTAGCCGGGAATTTTATACCGAACCGGGAATTTTTTCACAAAAATTAAAAAAGTTTTATTATTTTAATTTGTTTTTAAAAAATCAATTTTTATTTCAATTTTTATAGATATTTATACTGTTCTCTAAATTTAAGTTAGTTAAAAATAATTAATTTGATGATAAAAAATCAGTTACCAATTCAAATATATTATGTAAATAAATTTTTAAAAAATTATGGAGTTAATAGAAATATTGTGAAATTCGACTGAAAATATGTAATTAAATTTGTTAAAGAAATTCATTAGAAACTTTTTAACAAATAGAATTTTCAAAGTATTTTAATTTAATAATTGATTAATAATTGAATATTATAAAGAGTTAAATTCTAATGTATTCATGTTTCTTACTGCGAAGATTAATAATTAAAATTTTTATTAGTTAATTTAAAAAAATATACATACTTAAAATTGTTTAATGAAATTGAACTTTCGCAAAATTTTTTTAAATCTAAAAAATAAAATTGTTGTAATTTTTCAATTCTATTGTTTCAAGATAATTGAATTTTTCTAAACAAATCATTGAAATTTTTTTACTTTTTTTGAAAAATAATTGAATTTTTTTAAAGAATTTTATTTAAATTTTTCGAAAATAATCAAGGGAAGTTAGTGACCATAATTATAATTTTATTTTTAAAATTTTAAGTCCCTCTTACAGTTTTAAATCAATTTTTTGCTTCTAAAAATTATACTATTCTATTATTATTTAATAATTATAATTATTGAACTTCTCTTAAATTTTTATCATTTTAAATTTCTGAATGTTCAAATAAATGATATTTATTTATTTCTTGAGCAAATTAAATGTTTATTAGATATTAAGTAAATAATTAATTATTGCTGCTTATTATTTTCAAAAAATTTAATAAAATTCTTCACAAAAATTAAATTATTTTCATAAATAATAGCATTCTTTGGAAGGATTCAATTATTTTTATAAATAGTAAAATTCTTTGCAGAAGTTCAACTATTATCAATGTAATTTTAATAAAATTGAAAAATCCAATTTTCAATTATAATTAGAAAGAGACAAGATTATTTTTAAAAACTTGAAAAAATCATTATTTTCAGAAAATTTAATGATTTATTTATGTTTAAAATCAAATTTAAATTTACATTTGATAAGAAACAAACCGGGAAAAAATTAGGATATATCCGGGAAAAACCGGGAAATAACCGGGAATTTTGTTAAACGAAAATAGTAGACACCCTGTAAATGTAATTTTCAAAATTTTTCTTTTTTCTAACAATATTCTATTTTTGTAATCACGATCAATAAGTACATATTATGATTAAAAAATAAAATTTACGAAAATTTGTTAATTCTTTAAAAAAATACTTGATATTTCGTTAAAAAATTATAATAAAAAAATAGAAATTATGCAAATTACTTAACAAAATTTATAAATAATCTAGTTAAAAATCGTAATTAACAAATTATAGGGATTTTTTCCCTAAAGATATTTAAAATTATCTAAAAAATTTTTTATAAATATATTAACTTTGGAAATTTAAATGTAAAAATGATGCAAATTATTTTTTTCAAAGAAGAATAGAATTTTGTTAACAAATTGTGATAAGAAATAGTAATTTTATAAAAAATTTTCTTCATTTTCAAAAAGAAACTTATAATTTTGTAAACAGAATTGTAATTGAGAAACAGAAAATTTAATCTTTATTTTTAAACAATTTTCTAATTCTTATCAAAATTATGGAATTTTAGAAATTTTAGGAAAATAAACATTAGAAATTATAACTTTTTATAAAAACTTTTTTCAGAAAACAGATTTAATTAGAAATCGCCTTTTTAGACAAAAAGGTGTAGAAAATACTTTTTTTTAAAATAGTGTTCGCCTACCCTAATAATTGTTAGTATTCATCCGAAAAATATATTGAATACATTGAAATGTTGATAATTGAAGGAAAGAAATGTTTAATAGAATTTATAAGTATTATTTTTTCTGAAATAAATAAAGTACCCGATTCTGCGTAACCGGAATGGCAAGAGTATCAAAAAATGTAAAAAATGCGGAATTTTTTTTTAAGTTTATTGAATTATCATTTTATAGGAGACTGAATTTACCAAAAGAAATAAAAAATTCTAAAGATTTAATTGAAAAACACTATTTTAATCTAAAAAACATACTAAATATTTAAACTTCAAAATTTAAGTGTCTTTAATCAATTTATTTTTGTCAAACAAAAGTGGCAAATAAAATTCAGTTCACTAATTAAATAATATTGTAAAAAAAATTGTTCGATGTTAGAATTTAAACTTTTTATCAATACCAAGTTTGAGAATTTCATTAAATTTATAAGAATTAACAAAATAATAGAGAATTCTTGAAAAAATTACATGTATTTACCATTTTTAACATCAGTTGAATTGAATAAAGGCATGTCTTGATAATATTTCTTTTATTTGAAAAAAATTTCTTTGCCTCAAGTGGTTATCACACATATGGGAATACTCATAACCAAATTTTCTATCAAAACATTAATTACTATAGAAAAACAAAAGACGACACTTTCTGTTCACGGAATAGCAAATTATTATTATGTACTAGCAAAATCCTACGCGCGCGATGCAGCGTGAATGATTTAAAGAAATATCACGGTAGCAATCTGTCTACCTGCCTTCCACAGAAAAAGTTTAATAAATTTAATTTATATTATTCCATGTTTATAATAGTTATCATTTTTTAAAAAATCTCGGTATTTGAACTAAATTATCATTTCCACGTCTCAGAAGCCACTTAAAAAAATTGCAAGGGGATCCAAGGCGGGGAAAACAGTGACTTTTATTTTTATCACGGATTTTTCATAAATCCTAGAATATAAAATAAATCATTATTGAAAAAAATCAAAATCACTGCTTTCCCCGCCTTCGATCCTCTTGCAAATTTTTTTAATGACTTGTAACATTAAAATAAATAATTAGCAAACGAAAAAATTACTTCCAAGGCGTGGAAATTATAATTTAGTTTAAATACCGAGGTTTTAAGAAAATCCGTGAAAAAAATAAATATTACTACTTTCCTTGTCTTAGAACCTTTTGCGATTTTTTTAATGGCTTCTGTTATTAAAATAAATATAATTACCAAGTGAAAAACATGCCTCTACTCAACTCAAGTTTCAAATGTAATTTTTATACATGTTGTTAAAGTAGGATTTAGAAATTTAATTTTAAAAGATTAATTTTTAAAACTTTAACTCACGTGTCCTTCGGACAAAGAAATTGTAAAGGTAGTGGATTCCCCCTCTACTTAGTTATTGATTCAACTAAGAGGTTGAGAACCCTACTCTTAAGAAAAATGAGAAGATAGGAAAATTAATTAGGATGTTTAAATTAAAATGCAAAATTAAGATGTAAACCATGAATTATATATTTTACCCAAAAAGTCCCTAATACAAGTTATCTAATTTTTATGTGTGTAAAGAAAGTACTTTATATATGTGTGAATGAACTTGTAGTGTGTGTTATGTGGTGTAAGTCTTTTATACTCACTACTCAGTAATTCGATCTCCTTGAAATATTAATCCAATGACACGTTCTGACTTCGTAAATTTCGCGTTGTATCTCCGAAAAACTAAAGAAATACCCAATCTAGGTTCACTAGATTGATATTTCGTCTTGAACCTTAATATTCCTTTTATTGCACAAAATAAAGACTTTATTTTCTATATTTTCTTTTAATTATTTTACTTTTTCACTTGTCACTTTTATTATTCTCAATATAACTTTTAAATTCAACCTTTCTTTACTTTTTATTTCTTTATATTTTTATTCTCAATTCAAATTCACTTTTCTGATCAAACTTTTTATTAAACCCGTTAACTTCTAAGGAAATCCCTTGCTCAGGGATTACAAAATTTAATTGAACACGGCCGATTGCCGGACTTAGAATTGCCTGGCCAAAACTGCCGGCTACAACTACAGGTGACTACGACCTGGACTAAACTGCGGGCCCAAACTGCCCGGGCTAACTGCCGGCTACAACGGCCTGGCTTAAACTGCCCAGATTTCCCAGTGTCAATCAATTTTATTGAAAGACGATTTAGTGGGGAAATCGTATGTTAAGTTTATTGCACTTGACTGTTGCCAAGCCAATTCTGCAAGCTTGCAGATTTAGGCAGTGGCGTGATCCGAGTTCAGTGACTTGGATGCACCACTCCTTATATTGGGCAATTTATTCTTTTATATTTTCTAGATATTTCTCCAAAGGTCAACAAACTGTTTGTCCAAGAAAGGAATTTATTAAGAAATACCCTGTTATATTCTTAGGTTTTTCACCTCGAAATTGTGAAATTCAAAGGAATGTTAAATTTCATTAAATCTATTAATTAAATAAAATTAGATTTTTATCCGATTAAAATACTTTAGATTTAAATATTCAAAAAGAAGAATGTCCCTTTTGTGAAATTACAAAGGGTTATGTATTTTGTGTAAATGTTTTTGTGATGTTTAACAAAATCTCATGTTGCGTGTAATTGTTGCATGTAATTTTAGTTTAAATATAATTAAAAAAGGTATTAACAATATAAAAAGTTACGGAGTTCGGCCGTAACACATGTAATTTTCTCATGAAATCCCTCAAACATTTTTTAAGCTCATATAAATGTAATAAAATTCAAACTCAAAAGGTTTAAATTATAATTTCTTCAAATCTTTTAATTTTCATTCTTATATGATTCTAATAATGGTTGGGGTACAGATTTTCTAAATCATATTTTCTAAAAAATTTTGTTGCTAATAAAGGTGAATTTCTAAAGAACTTTTTTCTAATAAAGGAAATTTTATGTCTTCAAATAAAGGTAATTTTCTAAAAATTTATTTATCTAATAAAGGTAATTTTCTAAATTTTCTTTTTTCTAATAATATTAAATTTTTGTAATCACGATCAATAGGTACATATGATTAAAAAATAAAATTTACTGAAATTTGTTAATTCTTTAAAAAAAATACTTGAGATTTCGTTAAAAAATTATAATAAAAAATAGAAATTATCCAAATTTTTTAACAAAATTTTTAAATAATCTAGTTAAATAGAATATATTAACTTTGGAAATTTTGGTGTAAAAATGATGCAAATTTCTTTTTTTCAAAGAAGAACAGAATATTGTTAACAAATTGTGATAAGAAATAGTAATTTTATAAAAATTTTTCTTCATTTTCAAAAAGAAACTTATAATTTTGTAAACAGAATTGTGATTGAGAAACAGAAAATATGTAAAATAGTTTCTATTTTATAATCTTAATTTTTTAACAATTTTCTAATTTTTATCAAAATTATGGAATTTTACAAATTTTAGGAAAATAAACATTAGAAATTATAACTTTTTAGAAAAACTTTTTCGAAAAACAGATTTAATTAGAAATCGCCTTTTTTAGACAAAAATGATTAGAAAATATTTTTTTAGAAAAAGTGTTCGCCTACCCTAATAATTGTTAGTTTTCATCCGAAAAATATATTAAATACATTGAAATGTTGATAATTAAAGGAAAGAAATTTTTAATAGAATTTATAAGTATTATTTTTCTGAATTAAATACAAAGTACCCGATTCTGCGTAACCGGAAGGGCAAAAGTATCAAAAAATGTAGAAAATACGGGATTTTTTTAAAAGTTTATTGAATTATCATTTTATAGGAGACTGCATTTACCAAAAGAAATAAAAATTCTAAAGATTTAATTAAAAAATACCATTTGAATCATAAAAAAATCGGACAAGTGCGAGTTTCACTCGCATTAAGATCGAGGGTTCCGTACACCAAAATAAAACTCATTGTTTATAAAAAAATTATTTCAAAAATTCTTACAAAATTTGAAAAAAATAATTAAAAAAATAGTAATATATTTTTTTAAATTTCGAATAAATATTTTTATTATTTTATTTTATTAATAAATCTTTATATTTTTTCTTTTATAGTACTTATCTTCGCCAATCACATTCTCTTTATTTTTTCTATAATTTGCACTTGAAAAAGAATATACAAGCTGAATCTTAACTCACCAGGTTTAAATTTATAAAAGTTAGAGTAGGGACAGTGTAATTTTTTCGAAAAATTCAAATTCTTGCCCTTCAATTTCGCAAATAACTCCGCCAATCAGGTTCGCTATATTTTTCCTGTAATCTTTACTTAAAACTGAAGATCCCTACCGAATTTCAGCTCAACAGGATAAGATTTGTAAAAGTTAAAGGGGTGGGACAGGGTCATTTTTTGCAATTTTTTCGAAAAAATTGATTTTCTTTCCCTCCTAGTTCGCAAATATGTCCGTCAATCGGGTTCGCTATATTTTTCCTGTAATCTGCACTTAAAACTGAAGATCCCTGCCGAATTTCAACTCACCAGGTTGAGATTTGTAAAAGTTAAGGGGGGGGGGACAGCCCATTTTGCGTGGCTGGGACGGACACACGAGTGATTTCATAAGGGTTCCGTCAGTACACCTATGGTGTACGGAACCCTAAAAACATACTAAATATTTAAACTTCAAAATTTAAGTGTCTTTAATCAATTTATTTTTGTCAAACAAAAGTGTCAAATAAAATTCAGTTCACTAATTGAATAATATTGTAAAAAAATTGTTCGATATATAGAATTTAGACTTTTTATCAATATTAAGTTTGACAATTTCATTAAATTTATAAGAATTTACAAAATGATAGAGATTTCTTGAAAAAATTTACATGTATTTACCATTTTTAACATCAGTTGAATTATAGAGGCACGTCCTCATCATTTTTCTTTAATTTGTAAAAAATTTCTTTGCGTCAAGTGGTTATCACACATAAATGGGAATACTCATAACCAAAATAATCTATCATCAAAACATTACTTATTATAGAAAAACAAAAGACGACGATTATCACGGTAGCAATTTACCTGCCTGTCTTACCACAGAAAAAGTACATACGGGAAAATGTTCATGATTAATAAAATGAAGAATATATTTTAGAACTATGGATACGGAAAAATTTTTGAAAATCCTACAAAACCGTAGGTTGAAAATGTACGGAAAAAATTTTCCAGGGAAAGTTCTCGAACTGTACCTGAACACCTGAACAGTGAGAAAAGAACATGAGAAAAAGTTGAGGTCTAATCCTGCATTACACTAAAGAAATTCTTGAACTTTTCAGGAATCTACTGTGTAGAGCAGGACAAATTCTCGAAGTTCACGGCAGATTTTTGAAAAATTCAGGGACATCTTTAGTGTAATGTAGAATTAGACCTTAAGTTTTTCTCATATCCACCGTAGGTACAGTTCAGGAACTTTGACTGAAAAAATGTTTTCCGTGTGCTAAGAGTTTTCGATAAAAATTATAATGAATTTAATGGAAACTTTCTGAACTTTAGATAGAATAATTGTTGAACTACTCAACAATCGCAAAATTTTAAATTGTCTCTCAGTTTTCTCTTTTTTACTAATTAATATTGGTATATATTAAACAGTAAAAAATTTTTCTCAAGAATTTAATTATTTCTGTAAGTTGCAAAATTCTTTAGATTTACTAAATTCTTTTGAATACTATTTTTAAAAAGAATCCTTTACTAGAATTCAGCTATTTTCATAAATTTCTATAAAATTCTAAAAAACAACTCAATTATTTTCAAATGTAATAAAATTCTTCGCAGACATTCAATTATATTTAAAAATTTGTTTAAATTCTTATCAAAATTTTAATTATTTTTATAAATAATTAAATTGTTCTGTACAATTCATTTTTTCGAAAATTTTAATAAAATTCTACGCAAACATTCAATTACTTTCATAAATAATAACATTCTTTGGAAGTATTCAATTATGTACTTTCATAAATAGTAAAATTCTTTGCAGAAATTCAATTATTATCAATAACATTTTAATAAAAATTAAATAATCAAATTTTCAATTAAAATTATTAAAAAACCTTATTTTCAAAAAATTTTAAGAAACTCGCCAAAAGAATTATTTAAACCGGGAACAAAAAAAAAAATTATTATTTACTCAAAAGGTAGATATATCTAAAATTTAATGCTAACATTATTGCTTAGTTTTTATTTTATGTCACTGAATACGTAATTCATAGAATATTCTATGAATTAATGAAAATCTATTGTTGATTATATGCAATAGAGATTATAAAAAATTATATCTTCCATTAAATTAAAATTATGTAAAATATTATTTCGCGTATTTAAATTTATGTTATTTGAAAAATATCCTATAAAACCATCACTATTTCAAATAAATAAAAATAATTCATAAAAATTATGAGAAATAAATATTATATTTTTAACGATTGTATTTCAAAATTAAAATATTAAGAATTGTAATAATGTTGTCATTAAATTATAGCCACTCACCTTAAGAGTAATTGGTGTTTATAAATTTTAAAATTCTATTAAATAACAATTATGATTGTATAAAGTAGAATTTGGGGGAAGTCATGCGCCCCGAATTTTTAACCACAAAAATAGAAACAACACTTTAAAACATATCTGTCAATCAAATCAAAACATTAATTATATAGAAAAACAAAAGACGACACTTTCTGTTCACGGAATAGCAAATTATTATTATGTATATATATTGTGTTTATTTTGGCCTCCGCAATGAGAACCTCCCCTTAATGTCTTATTCTATGTGCATTTAAAAAATTAATTTTGAGAATTAGATAATAACAGAAATCTATTAATTTATTAGTTATTAGTAAATTTTAATCATTAATTATTATTATGTTTAATTATTTGAATTGGCTAATAATAACTATAAAAGAAAAAAAAATAAATAGAAAAAATAAAAAATAATACAAATACCTAAATTTTGTTTAATTTAATTTTAATTAAAATACAATTTAGAGTAAAAATAGTTTTATTTTTAATTTTACTTTACAGGGGAAAGTATTCTTATTTGTAAATCAAATGAGAAGGCAGTTGCTGTAACTTTATTAACTGCTTCACTGAAGCCGATAGAATCTTGTCTGGAAGATTCTGGACCATTAATGCGATCTCTTCTCGAAGCAATTGCTAGTGATATTGTACGAACGCCTGAAGATCTTGATTGTTACATAAAATGTACTTTTATCAATTTACAAGAGGAAGGCGAGGGTTCAATTTCCAATGCAGTGAAGGAAGCTGTTCAATTTTTAGTGATTAACGAATTTCTAATGTGAGATTATTTTTCATAAATATTATCAACGTAATTACATACCATATTTTATTTATTTATGATTTAATAATAAATTCATAATTGGAATTAAACAATTACGAAATAAATTATTTATTATTTATTTTAATATTTGAGAAACTAATTAATAGATTAAATTTTTGAATTCTTTATTTAAAATTTGAAAAGTATTTTGAAATATTAAAATTTCAATTATTTTAATATTTGAGGAACATAAATAACTGAAATTTGATATTTTTTTCATAATTAAAAAATGTATTTAAAAATAAAATATTTTGCTATTTACATAATATTAAATCTAGCACTGCATTTCACGCGTAATTTTGTTAGTTTACTATAATGTTCTTAATTATATAGCAAAGATTATAATAATACTAGTAAATGATACGTATTATTTTGTAAATAAAAAAATTTTATACTTTCAAGAATAAACATCAATTTTTGAATGATTACAGATTCAAAATTTAAAGAATTCACTTATTATTAAGTACATAATTACATATAAATATTCTTGTTTATTATTATTCAAAAATTTTAATAAAATTTTAGCAAGAATAAAATTTCTCGAAAGAATACAATTATTTTTAAAAATATTCATTAAATTCAATTATTTTCAAGAATTTTAACCCTAGAAGGAGTGACTGGGGTGTCTGGACACCCCACGCAATATTCAAAATACGCCTCTAACTTAAAAAATGATTTTTTCGCTTTCAAACTTTAGCCATTATTCAAAAATTTTTTTAATTTAACAAAAAATAAATAAAACTATTGCTTTCCTGATTAAAACACCAATAAAATTTACTATCTTTAATTGACTTTACGTTAAATAGAAACCTTTTAAACAAGATTGAAGTTTGGGGTGTCTAGACACCCCAGTTACTCCTTAGAGGGTGAGTTAATTCACGTACTCCTTCTAGAGTTAATATAAATTCAATTATTTTCGACAATTTTGATAAATTATTTTTCAAAAAATCATTATTTTCAAAATTTTTAATTAAATTTCTTCAAAAAATTCAATTATTTTCAAAAATTTCAGAAAAAATTCTTCGAAATAATTTAATTATTTTTATGAATTGTAAAATTCTTCTCAAGAATTTAATTATTTCCATAAATAAGAAAATTCTTTGCAAGAATTCTACAATTGAATTTAATTATTTTCATAAATAATAAAATGTTTCGGAGGAATTCAATTAGATATTTTCAATACAATTTTAATAAAATGTCTCGAAAGAATACAATTATTTTTAAAAATATTATTTAAATTTAATTATTTTCAAGAGTTAAAACTCTTCAACTATTTTAGACAATTTGGATGAAATTCTTTTAAAAAAAATCAGTATTTTCAAAATTTTTAATAAAATTTCTTCAAAGAATTCAATTATTTTTAACAATTCTGATATAAAATTTTTCGAAACAATTCAATTATTTTTATAAATTGTAAAATTCTTGTCAAAAATTCAATTATTTTTGTAAAAAATAAAATTCTTCTGAAAAATTCAATTATTTTCAAAACAATTTTAATCAAATTTCAACGAAAAAATTCAATTATATTCAAGATTGTTTCAATATTTCTCTAACAGGTTCATTTATTTTTAAAAATTGTAATACAATTTTTCTAAACTATTCAACTGTTCTCAAAAGCTTTCAAAAAAATTCTTTGTAAATTTCAATTATTTTCAAAATTTTCAATTAAAATTATTTATAAAAATTACATTATTTTTATGAAATTTAATCAAATTCTTAAAAAAATGTAATTATTTACAAAAATTCTAATAAAATTGTTTAAAAGAATTTAATTTTCTATGAATAATTTTAATATAGTTTAATAGGAAAATTATTAATTACAAATAATAATAAACACGATTATTTTTAAAACTTAATAGAAAATCTTCATAAACTTCTATTTCTTTCAAAATTTTCAGTAAAAGTTGATAAAATTCTTGAAATGGATTCAATTATATTCAAATTTTTTTATAAATATTTTACAAGAATTCAAAGATTTTCAGTACATCGAAAATTTCATTATTTATGAAAATAATTGAATCGTGAATTTCGAAATTAAGGGCTCAACTCGGTTTTTTGAAATTTTACAGGAGACACAAAAAACTGTTTATTTTAAACAGCTTTGATTAAAAGAGTTCAGCTTTTTTTCGTAGTAACTAGATATGATATTTTATATTAGAAAATGATAAAAGAATTTTTCTTAATAACAGTGAGTTTGAGAAAATTGATATTATAGTTGTCAGAGTTGAGCCCTTTTCGAAATTCATGAAAAAAATTTAATCCTTTTAATCATAAAAATTTATTAATTAAATATTTTACTATCGAGAAACAATTTATTTATTTATTTATTTATTTAATTTTAAAATGTATTACATTTTTTTTAACTCAAAAACAATTTAGCATTAGGTTAGAAAACAATCAATCTTAGGTTAAAAGTCAAAGGAAAACCAACTTTAACACACTTTTTTCTGCTAAAAGTACCTCAGATGAAATTTTCCTTTTAAGAAAACGTAAATGGATGTGTAATAATGCAAAAAAGTGAAATTTGAAAAATTCTTGAATAGAATTTTATTAAAAGTTTTTTAAATAAATTGAATTTTTGCAAAATTTAAAAAAATAATTGTATTTCAAATAATTGAATTCCAGCGAAAATATCGTTATTTATGAAAATAATTGAATTCTTGAATTGAATTTTATTAAAAGTTTTTTAAAGAATTGAAGTCCTGTGAAAAATTCAATTATTTTTTTAAATATTTGAATTTTCTCGGAGAATTTTTACAATATTTTTAAAAATAATTGAAATTTTCGAAGAAATCAATTAAAATTGTATTGAAAATAAGTGAAATCCTGATAAGAATTTTATTGTTTATATAAAAATAATTGAATTTTTTACGAAGATTTTTAATATTTATAAATTGCGACTTTTTGCAAAGAGTTTTATTACAATTATTTTTCAAGAATATTGATATAAATTCTTCAAAACAATTCAATTATTTTAAAAAATTGTAATAAAAATCTTGCCAAGAATTTTGAAAAATACTTTGCAGGAATTCAATGATTTTCAGTACCTACCTAGGTAACATTAATTTTAAAATTGAAAACATTTCAAAAGAAACAAGTTGTTCATTTTATGACCATTTAGCTTCCTCAATATATAAAAATTGCGGTTTTGCAAACTTTTGAAAAACTATGTACAAAAGGGTTCGTCTAGAAGATTTGTTAAAAATAAAATTATATAAATCATTTATAAGTTGTATAAATATTTGATGAAATTTACACTTTCATTTGCCAATTGCTTCTATTTTATGATAGAATAATCATTTCAAAATATTAATATTAATATTAAATTAATTATGAAAAAAATACAAAATTTGAATTTTTTGTAAAAAAGAAAAATATTTATTAATTTTATAAATTTTGATAAAATATATACTTTGTATACATCAATCGATTCGTTTTCTTGTCAGGAATGTAATTTTGAGAATAATTAATAAAAATATTAACAAATAAAAAAATTATTTCAAAAAATACAAAAAAAAATTTTTTCTGAATTTTAAAAAAATTGTATAAAAAAAAATTTTGTAGATATTTTTGAAAATCCTTGTGTCAGATTTTAGGTATTAATGACTGCAATAAAACCTGCAAAATTTCAGGACATTCCATCAAAATTTGTATGAGATAATTTTGTACACAATTTTTGTGACATACACACACACACACACACACACACACACATACATACATACACACACACACATACATCTGGACATTTGCTCATAATTGAATATACATATGTTCTAGATGAAAATGAGTCCATATAACCTTCTTTTGAAAAATTGAAAATCGTCACCAATGCAAAGCTTCCTCATGAGGAAGCAAAATTATTCAAAAAGTTACACGGAGAAAAAAATCAAGCGTTTGTAGTAAGACATGGTCTATACTTAAAAAGCACGGCGCTGTTTATACTCGATTTGTAGAAATCTATGCTAAAAGAGTATAGGTCTCTACTAAAAGAGTATAGGTCCCTACTCTTTTAGCATAGATTTCTACAAATCAAGTATAAACAGCGCCGTGCTTTTTAAGTATAGACCATGTCTTACTACAAACGCTTGATTTTTCTCTCCGTGTAGGAAACAAAAAAGCAAACACCAACTAACTTCATACTGCGAACAAATTACCGGAATTCAACGATTGTTAAAAGATATAGATTAATTAAAAATAATTTTCAAAAGGTTTTGAAATATCAACAATATTAACTACTAATTAGTATTTACTATTTAGTTTTTATTATAAAGTTATTGTAATAATAAATAATAGTATTAACATAAAACATGTAATAAAAATTTTTTTATTTCTAATTATGTTTATTTTATTTTTTAAGATATAAATAAACATTTGATGTTTGAATATTTAGGTTGCAGGAGAGTGAAGAGGAGCATTTGAAAAGATGGAGTGCAACTGCACTTGGAAAAGCATGTCTCTCGGCTTCAGTTCCTCCCAAGGAGGGATTATTTCTCTTTGAGGAATTACTAAAGGCACGAAAGTGTATCGCTTTAGACACGGAATTACATGTTGTTTATTTGGTGACGCCTTATAATTCAGGATCGCAAATTGGTCAAATTGATTGGATGAATTATTTAGAAATGTGGTCGACATTGTCCGAACCAGAGAAAAGAGTCGCCAAACTTGTAGGTGTTGAGGAACGATTTTTACTGACTGCAGTCAGAGGAAGTGTCGCACCAGGCAAAAGTGTAAGGAAAATTTATCCTATTTTTTTCTTTTTCGTTTCTTAATTTCTCTTCTTTTCAGTTTTTCTTTTTTTTTCTTAATTTTTCTGTTTCTTTGCTTAATTTTTTCTTAATTTCCTTTCTGAATTTTGCATATTAATTTTTTCCTCTTGTTTTCTTAATTCTTCTCTTATTTTTTTGTTTCTTTTCCGAATTTTGAATGCTTCAATTTTTTTCCTACTGTTTTTTTCTTTTCTGTATTATTTATCTCTTGTTTTCCTTATTTTACTGGGTCAATTTTCTTCGTTAATTTAAAAAAAATCCTTTTACCAATTGTTGTTCGAAATATTTTAATATTATATTTCGTTTATTTGTTGTTTCTAAATATAGCTAAATATTCATAAGAGATTTTACACTGCACTCGCTCTCTACGAACTTGTGAGAGAAATACCTCTACACAAGGTTTGTAAAAAATTTGGTTGCGGTCGCGGATTGCTTCAAAGTTTACAACAATCGTCTTCAACTTATGCAGGTAAATTTTAAACACTTTAATTTTTTGAAATCACTTTATTTTCTAGTTGGAAATAAATTAAACAAAAAATAGAATCGTTTTAATAAATATTTTTTTGAAATTTGTAAAAAAAAATCTTTAGGGTTATTAAAAATTGAAATTTGATTTTTTTCAGGAATGATCACCAGTTTTTGTAAGCAATTAAATTGGAATAGTATGGAATTACTAGTTGCTCAATTTCAAACACGATTACAATTTGGAGTCAGCAGGGATTTAATGGACTTGTTACGACTTCCAAGTTTAAATGGCCTTCGAGCAAGAAGCCTTTATAAAGAAGGAATAACTAGTGTTGTTGAATTAGCAGTCGCGAGCGAACTTGAAATCGAACGAGCTTTGCACAAAGCTCTTCCGTTTGAAAGGTATTTTAAACATTAATTCATATTTTTTCGAACAAAAAATTCTAAAATTATTATTATCAAAAAGTTAGTTTTGTTCTTAAGCAATTTTTCTATACTGAATTAATTCTTTTTGGGATACAAATGAATTTTCTTTTTTAGTGAAAGGGAACAGAATGGAGAAGGACAATTTGAACTTGCGAGACAAAATAAAGTGAGAACAACATTTATTACTGGAAAAGATGGTCTCACTACTCGTGAAGCGGCTTTACTTTTAATTCGAGAAGCTCGAACTCTTCTTCAAGTTCGTAGATTTAAATCATTTTCTTTTAACCATTTGAATTTGTTTAAAGGAAATTTATTAATTTTTGTTGTTCTTCTCTATTTTTAGAATGAATTAGGAGTCCGTGATGTGCAATGGGAGGAGAAGCCCCCGAGCGTAATAAAAATTTCGCAAGGAAGCAATATTTCTAATTCAGAAAAACACCAATCGAGTAGTGAAAATCAGGAAAAAATCGATGGTGATAATCAACTGACACTAAACACTAAAAATTCATCAAATCTTACCAATAAAAAAATAGATATTTCCAAAAATGATAAAAATATTACAAGAAATAAACAAGAATTGACAATCGAAAGGACAAAAATTTCACAAAAATCCCCGAGAAATGAGGATATTGAAGAAAGTCGTCACTTTATTCTCGAACCATTGGTTTTATCAGAAAATACTATTCTGCCAATTTCACAAAAAAGTGTTTACGAACATATTGACAAAGACGTGGAAAGCGCTTTAGAAGAGATAATTGTCAATAATATTTTACTAGAGAAAGAAAATGAAAATATTAATCACGAATCTTTCGAAAGTCCAAATTTATTCGACAGCGAATATTCAGTCAACGATTGTAGTGCTTTAGAACAAAATGTTTTGGGTTCATTACGTCTCTCTGATTTTGAAGCAACGAATGTCTCGTCAAGAAAACAATCATTGCCGTCAACACAATCAAATAATCAAGAAACTAAAACATCAGAAACAAACGATTCACCAAAATTGAATTCTTGTTCAATTCAAGAAAAAGTCCAATTGAACGAAAATTTCGTAGCTATTGATTTAGAAACAACATTCTTCGAGGGAAGTGCATTTAACACAATTTTAGGAGAAAATAAAGTTAATTTAAACGTAGGAAATATTCACGAATCATCAGAAATTCGTGTATCCGATTTTGAATTAACAGCACCCGAGAAACGTAATTCAATTCCCAAAAATTTGGAAATTACCACCGAAAATGTACCCGATATTTCTGGAATTCGAATTTCTGATTTTGAAGTGACACTCACTCAAAATAAATCAAAAGAAAAATTACAAGAAGAGAAAGAAATTGAAAAAGTTTTAGAAACTTGGACAAAATCGGATATTTTTACAAATTCAGAAAATCATTTAGAAGATCATCAAAGAATTAACAATCAAATTGAAAACGAAAGTAATAAAAATTATCTCTCAGGAATAAATGCCTCCGACTTTGATATAACAGACAAAAATGACGATACTGTACTCTTAAAAACAGACGCCAGTGATTTAAATATAAGCATTTTATCTAAATGTTCCTTGAATACAACTTTAAAAACAACAAAAGAACTTTTGTCCGGAATTAATTTATCCGATTTTCTAATAAGCAAACCGCCAACGATTAATGTAGGAAAAACTGATCGAATTACCGAAAATCAAGCCGAGAGTATAAAACAAAGTGTAAGACAAAGTCAAAAAGAAACATCGAAAAAAATTACTAAAGAAATTTCCAATTTATCGAGAATCAAATCAAATATAAATATGAATAACTTGGAAATAACGAAAGTTAAAGTCGTTGCGAAAAATTCTCAAGAGGCAAAAACAAAACCCGATAGTTTATCATTTTGGGATCAAGATTCTTGGGACGGTGTTCAAATGAAAAGAGCAATTTGTGGTGAGAAGAGAAAAAATGAAAATGGTACAAAAAATGAAATATTGACGAAAAAAAAAATTGTGACGAAAGATGTAAGAAAAGGAGGGAAAAGTACAATCGGAAAGAGAAAATTTTCCGTAGCGGAAGGTTCTCCGATTGAAATTCAAAGCAGAAAATTTTCCGTCGCCGAAGGTTCTCCAATTGCGAGTATTGAAACATTCGCCAAACGTCGTACTTCCATCGTAACAAGTGATTCAGATTCCGAAGATATGTTCGTATTTCAAAAAAAGATTAAAGCCTCCTTACGAACACTAATTAATAATACAAATTCTGAGAAAATTGAGCCGAGAAATTTGGCAAAAACAGATTTTTCAAAAGCAGGACCAAGTAAAATTGAAATGAAAAAAACACGTAAAACATCCGTTGAAAAATTAATTCGATCAAATTTAACAAGTGCTTCGAGTTATGATGATAGTATCGTATTTTCTGATGACGATGATGATGATGATGATGATGATGAAAGTACAATAGAAAAATCAGTAGAGAAAAAAATCCCCAAATTATCCAACAGTCGAAATAATCGTGAAAAATGGAAACCCGCTAATATTATATCGAGTAAAAAAAAATTAACACTTTTGAAACAAAAATTAATGAAACGAACGGACATTGCATTGTCAATTCATTGTGAAACAATAGTTGAAGATAAGGTTATTATTGGCGCGAGAATTCTTGGCGTTGAAAATAAGGAAAATGAAAAAAAGATGAAACATGAGAAATTTATTTACAAAGATAAAAAAATTTGCGGAGTAGCAATTTCATGGGGATTTCAAGCTCTTTATTATATTCCACTTGACAATGAACCAGGTTTGTTAAACAATATTTTTCAATTATATTATATACCTACTATGAAATGTTACGCGCGTTAAACGTGATATTCCATTTATTATTATTATGCAAATTACAAAATTTTTTCATTTTCAAACATAGATTTTTGAATAATTTCATAATCAACATTTAAAAAATTCACTTATTAAGTACATAATTAATTATTATTGTTTATATTTTCAAACGTTTTAATATAATTCTTCGCAAGAATTCAATTATTTTTATAAAAAATAAAATTCTTTGCAAAAATTCAATTGTTTTCAACAAAATTTTAATTAAATTTGACGAAAGAATTCAATTATTTTCTAAAATTTTAATAAATCCTTCAAAGCAATTAAATTATTTTGATAAATAGTAAATTTTTTTTCAAAAATTCAATTATTTTATAAAATTTTAATAAATCCTTCAAAATACACTACCGTTCGTGAGTATCAGGACGCCCCTTTTTTCTTGAGTGGAAAAATGCTTAAAACGTAGAAAATAAGAATGACAAAAATTTTTCGTATTTTTTTCCTGAAAGCTAATGAAATTATGAAAAGACTGACACCTGATTGAAGAATTTTCGAATTCTTTCTCGAAAACTAATTAACTTTTTTTAGCGCTCTTGGTCTTGTTTCAATCTCTGTTCAATGTAGAATCTAAATTAATTAATGTATTGTGATATAAATTTTTCCAAAAAAATTTGAAACTGTGAAAGTCGGATAAAAAAATTTTGAAAAACAGATTGACACTTTTTCAACAAAAAATTTTTTTTTAAATTAAATAATTAAGTAATTAAAAAGCATTTTTGAATTTTAGTATCCTATTTTATATAAGAAATCTCTAAACGAAAATCTCTCGAAATATCTCGAAGTATAGTAACGCCTATCCCATTGGTTGCTATCACTCGTGAGCTATACTCAATTGGCTGAATTCATATTTTCTATCTTTGTCTTTTAAACACTTGAAATAGAGAGGTTCATTCACTATACGAACATATACTTACACATTAAAATAAAAGTAGTGTTTGTAAGAGGGCTATATTCCCTTTATCCAAATCTTTTTCATCATCTTCGTCTTTCAAGTACTTAAAAAAAGAAAGTCTCAGTCTATTTCGGAAATACGTTCGTGAAAATCGTTATCTTAATTAACGCGATTCCTTCAGATATATTATTGACGTAATAAAGTGATTTAATCCAATTAAATAAATTATAAATTAATAAATTATTATTGATAAGAAATTATTTAGATAAATATAATTGTTAAATAAATTTAATTGAATTAATTTTTAAATGATTAAGTTTTATGTATTCAATTTATGTAAATAATATTAATATTTAATTTATTCTAATATAAAATTGTTAAAATTAAATGTTAGAAAATGTTATAAAAGATTAAATTTAATATAAAAATTTTATACATATTTTAATAACTAATAAAATAATTAATTTTACTAATGTCTTTCATTGCAGATAATAAAACGTATATTTATCTGCTTCATCTAAGAAGTGTGTATTATCTATAAATTTTAAAAGATTAATTCTAAAAGAAATTATTAAAGAAATACATAAACCAACAGAGAAAAGAAGGTCAGAAGAAACTGACAACATTAATAATAAATAAAAGTGTTTGGTTATTAAAAGAATTTTATTATTATATAACGTTTTGAAATTAATAATAATTATATTATTGATTTAAAATAAAATATACACTACAGTCAGAAATTGTCGGTACGAACGACGGGCGAGCTAAGAAAAATTGCTGCTGAAATTAAATTAACATAGTTTATTGTTACAAAATGATAGAAACTTGGTTCTTAGATTGTTTGAAAGCCTATTAAATTCCTTCGACTGATTTGTAAATAAATATTATTTTATATTTTTCAGAGATTTTATCACCTAAGATATTTAAAAAAAAAATTGATTAATTTTTCAATTTTCGTGTAATATGTTTGTGTGGCTGCACAGTCTAGAAAAATGGGGATCAAAATTAAAAACTCTTATAATATAACATAATCATTATAGTCTCAGCTTTTATTTAAGTCTTTGAAATTTAAAATTTATTCAACAGTTTTTGAAATATCTAAAAAATGTCCAAGTATGTTTTTCTAAAATTTCATTTGATTCCGAATCCTCTAAACTGAATGCATATTTTCCTCTTATATATGGTATAAAAATTAATACTCTTCACTTTAGAGGATTTTTCTCTCGCATATTATTTACTAATTACGATTATGAACTTATGAAGGAAAGTTAATTTGATGCACTGAATTAAATGTTTTTAATTAAATAAATATAATTAAAAACTAATAGTTAATTACTTACAATTATTAAAATATTTATTCCTTTATTTATTTCATTTGAATTCAATTTTTCTGACATTTGAACATCAAAAAATTGTTTTGTTCTATTATTAACCACCAAAGAATAAAAATAATATACATTAAATTGGAATATTTTCCTTTGGAGAAGAAAACTTTAGAGGATATTAGAAGAGGATTTTTTCTTTAACTATGAGATTACTCTTTTTAGGGTGCACGAAATTAGAAAAATTAATCAATTTTTTTCAAAATGTCTTAGGAGATAAATCTCTCAAAAATATAAAATAATATTTATTTACTTATCAGTCGACGCAGAATTTAATATAGGCTTTCAAACATAATATTTTTAAACATATTTTTTGTTTAAACCAAAACAGAAAATACATTATACATTATAATTAAATATATTTTATTCAAATAAATAATACTTTTGAATGAAAGCAGTAGATATAAATAATTAATATATATTAATAAGGGTGTCCAGCGGTCAGGGAAGTCAGGGAATTTTAATCAAAGTCAGGAAATTTTTTTCTTAGTACTTGCAGGACACCCTGAATTAATTATAAAATAAATGTATATGCATTTTATAAGTAAATAAAATTTATTTTTGAATAAATACCAAGAACCGTTTCGAAATTTTAGTTTCGTTTTAGTTCCTGATCTTCAGTTTCCGTCATTTTTAACTGATTTTCAGTTTAATTCCACTGATTCAAATCGCGAGAATAAAGTCACTGATTTTTAGTCAAATTTCACTAATCTTAAGTAGGAATTTCACTGATTCTGATTTAGAGAGTAAATTTCAATAAAATTAGGCCTAATTTTTGATGATTTTGTTCGTATTACTTCATGTAATAAATGTTTTTTATAATAAACAAAATATGATCATTTATTTTATATAAATATGTCTATTTTTTATAAATTATGTTTAATTATTTGATTTTTTAATTATGTTTTGAAAATTAATTTTTCATCGTCAAACTCGAAACACTGTTGGCGCGCGCAATTTGTCGTCTAGTATCTATTAAATGAACATATTTTACATTGACCTTTTTGACACTTTAATATTCATGATAATTTTTTGAATTTTTTAATCCTACTTTTACGGTTTCTAATTTTTTTGGAAAAATTTATTTCACAATACTAGTTAATAATTTAGATTCTACATTAAATAGATATTAAAACAAGACCAAGAGCGCTAAAAAAAGTTAATTAGTTTTCGAGAAAGAATTCGAAAATTCTTCAATCAGGTGTCAGTCTTTTCATAATTTCATTAGCTTTCAGGAAAAAAATACGAAAAATTTTTGTCATTCTTATTTTCTACGTTTTAAGCATTTTTCCACTTATAAAAAAAGGGGCGTCCTGATACTCACGGACGGTAGTGTAATTCAATTATTTTTTTAATATTCAATAAAATTTTTCGAAAGAATCTAATTATTTTCCAAAAATTTAATAAATCCTTCGAATTGAATTATATTCTATATTTTAATAAAATTCCTTGAATGACTAAATTATTTTAGAAAATTGTAATAAAATTCTGGGAAGAATTTAATTATTAAGAAACACGATTATTTAAAAAATTTGAAAGAAAATTTGAAAGTTCATAAAATTCAATTACTTTCAAAATTTGCAATTAAAATTATTAAAGAAACTACATTATTTAAAAAAAATTCAAAAAAAATCTTCAAAAGAATTTAATTAGGATTTTAAAAATTTTAATGAAGTTCTTCGCGAGAATTCAATTATGTATTTTCATAAATAATAAAATTCCAAATTGTTTTATAGCTCAAATTTTAATGTCAAAAGTTTGACATTTAATTTGTTAATAATGTGATTAGTGTTTTAGTGAAATTAATTCCTCTAGAATTTTGACAATAACAGAATTTTCACAGGACAGTAAAAAAAGGAAATCCTGCGAAGAATTTTATTAAAATTTCTTTTTTAAATAATTGAATTTCAGCGGACAATTTCATTATTTGGGGAAATAATTGAATTCTTGCAAGGATTTTATTAAAAAATTTTCAAGGAATTGAATTACAATTGTTTTAAAAATATATGAATTCTTATAAACAAATTTTATTAAAATTCTCAAGAATAATTTTTTATTTCAACTATTAGAGGATTTAAGCTAGTGCTAATTTTCAAAAAGAAGAAAATGTATCTTTTAGTTCAAATTTTAGAAAATATTTCAAGATTCGGAAGAATTGCAGTTCTAATCTTAATTAAATTTCAAAAGATTTACAATAAAAGTATTTTGAAATTTTAATTCCTGGTGGACAAAAAAATAACAATAAGAATTGAAATATTTATTTTTGTCATTAATTTTTTGTTGTAATTAATTTCATTTCCCATTACATTATTATTATTGTTTTTATTTACAACTTATTTGTTTCTTATTTAAATATATTTTTTAGATTTGTATGATTTTAAAATATGTGACTTTTTAATAAAAAGAAATATAATATTTTTCAGAGATAAAAGTAACAGTTAAGGAACGTGTAAATTTTTTAAACGAAATTTTGACGAACTCTTTGATGAATGTTCGATGTCTTTTATCGAGAAAACTTTACAAATTATTTTATCTTTGTTGTGGAATAATTTCTTCTTGTAAATTTATTGATCCATCTGTTGCTGATTGGACACTAAATTCTGAGGGAAAAAACAAAAATATGAATTATTTGGTAAGTGATATGTATATAAATTTTTATTGACTTATAATGTAGTTTTACAATATTGAAATTTTGTAAACCCATTTTTTTAAAGATAAAATGTAGTTTCGCAATTAATATTTATTTAATTTTAAACAATATTTAATATAAATTGTCCTTTCAGGTGGCAAAATATTATCCCATAGCTCATGAATATTACGAAAATCGTAATGTACTACAAGAAAATTATGAGTTTACTGAAAATGAATCAACCAAGGAGGCTGTACTAATTTGGTACATTACGGACGTAATTTTAAAGCAATTACATGAAAAGAGCACCACATTGCTAACCACGTTTAAAGGTATTTTATTATCTTTATTTTTTGAAAACAATTGAATTCCTGGAAAAAATTTTATTATTTACGAAAGTAATTGAGGTTTTAGGGTTCCGTACACCGCAGGTGTACCGACAGAACCCTATATTGGTGAGACTCTTGCGCCCGTAGCCAAATTCGTGTCCCCCCCCCAAACGGCTAAACTTTTTGACCTAGAGAGCTCAAATTCGGTACAGATATGTATTTTCACACGTAGATTACAGGAAAAATATAGCGAATGTAGAATAGAATATAATTAACGTTGGCCCATATACTTGCGTTGCGCCTGTATATTTGGCCATGACCTGGTGTGTTTTAGCGAATGTCATGGTCATAGCGTTGTCAAGGAAATAACACAATTTTTGGCCAAAAATGCATAAAAAGTGAACACCACCCCTCCCCCTATCTTAACTTCTAAACTATTCAACATGGAGAGCTGAAATTTTTATTAGACCGAGAGGCTATGGTTTTAGTACGGAATATAACCAGATTAAAATAAGACCTTTTTATTGGTAACGAATGACTCGAGATTAACTCTGGAGAGAGTACAAAGGAACTGTGATGATAAAAGTGTGTGTGTAAAGAAAGTGCATTAGCGCATGCGTAGGGACCCGGTAAGAAGGCTTGAATAAAAAGGTATTAAAAATTATTTCATCATCAATAAAAAGACGAAAATTTTTAATACTTCTGAATTCCTTTTTTGTCCGCTAAATTTAATACTTCTATTAAGTCAAATTCTACTATAAAATGAATCCTTTTCAATGCCCAAAGTTTACAATATTAGAATGAATACTTTTTAATCACTTAAAGTGGAATAAATTTGTGATCTATCTAATGCCTTTTAATTCCTTGTAAATCAAATGCTTGCTGGTGACAAAACAAAAATTGACCAATCAAAATCCAAGTTACTTGAGAAAAGAATGAAAAAAGAAAAGAAAATGGCTCTGTTCATTGACAGTTGTAATGTGCTTGACTTTGTAACTGGTGATAAATGGCGTCAACTGCGACTGTCCACGTGCATATTATAATCGGGTGAAAATTACCAAAGTGCAAATAAAATCCCACATAGCACCGAGAATTTCTCTAAACTAGACAGGATCTCGCCCACTGAGGTTATAAATATTACCTTGGTCCCCTTGGTCAACGTTTATGTGACGATATTAAAGGGAATTAAAAATCTTTTATTTGTATACTTTTATTGGGAATTCGAAACTCAGGACAAAAAAGGAATTAAAAGGAATTCAATTTTTTCAATACTTTTTAATGCAAGCCTTTTTACCGGGGACGTAGTTAGTATAAAATGATACATACTTGACACATTTTTCCTCAAACAAGTCCGTGTTTTGTCTTTGTATTATTATTTTGAAATAATTTCCCCCCATTTAAACGATAAAAAATAAAAAAGCACTGAACTAAACACTTTTTTGATGTCACGTGATCTCATACCGAACTGAGATATACACTTGAGATGCTTTGTTCCACTTAGTCCTTTAGTAAAGACATCAGCCATCAAATCATTCGTCGGTATGTAGTCGATGGAAACCTTGCCTTTTTCCAGGGCCTCCTTGATGAAGTGGTACCGAATTTCGATGTGCTTACTTCTTGAGTGGAACACCGGATTTCTGGCAAGTTTCTGCGCACTTTGATTGTCGTTATACATTTGGACCATTTTTTGATTTCATAGTCCGATTTCTTTCAGCGTGGTTGTTAAGGCCACGGTACCTTGTTTTTTGGACTCCCAGGTCACTGCCCCCCCTGCCAAAACAAAAACGTATCCTGTGTAGGATCTTCGATCTTCTGGGCATCCGCCCCAGTCGGAGTCAACGAAGCCTTCCAGATGTTTTGAACACTTTTGACATCTCAGAGCGAGTCTTGACGTTCCTCGGAGGTAACGCAAAATTCTCTTTGCTGCAATCCAGTGTTCTTTTTCCATTCGCGTTGTTAAACTGGCTCAAGTAGTTCACTGCATACTGCATAGGCGATGTCGGGTCTCGATCCCACGACCAGGTACATCAGGGTGCCAATGAGTTCCCTGAAGGGGTGATTATTTTCTTTTTCAGCTTTCGTTTGATCGAGTTTCTTTAAATTAATTCCAGCATTCGTCGGAGTAGAATATTTTTATATTATTTTACACTCATAGGAACCTTGTAGAAAACATGAGGAACCTTCTGAATCACACGGAAAAAAATAGTCGCAGAAATTTTCAGCGACTAATCGAAGACTCTCGGATATGAACGAATCTTTTATAGACTTTTAGAAATGTTCTACGATTTTAGCAGAAATTCTCCAAAAAAAGTCGAGGACTTTCTAGAAACCTAGTAGCGGAAAACAGTCTCGGAATTATTCTAACACTTCATAGAAGGTTTCGTCGACGAGTCGCGGAAAATGGTGCGCACAAAAGTTGCGCGCGTTAAAACCAATAAACACTGTTTTTTTAACATTTTTTTTTAACAATTTATGACAATTGATTGTCAAGATTATTATTATTTTTATTATTCAATGTGTCGATATTAATATATACATTAAAAAATTCTAAATAATTTCCGCGACTGTCAATTAAAAATTAGAACGCTGTAGAGTAAATTCAGGTTTGTAATTTTCCGTGTGGCGGAATCGGTTACATGCGCGTGGAGTCTTCATTTTCTTCGACAGTCGCGGAAAGTTTCTTCAAATGTAGTCTATTTCTTCAAAAACTGTGAATATGATTTTTATAACACTTTCCACTAAATCCGAGAGTCTTCAACAAAGTCGAGGAAAATTTCCGCGACTTATTTTTTCCGTGCAGGCGCGGATCCAGAAGCAAATTTTGGGAGGGGGGCGATTCGTAAATTAAAACCTTATAGTAATGAAGGCATAGACATATTAATACCTAACATTACACTGTGAGTAAGTGTGTTTGGGGGGGGGGGCGATCGCCCCTTTCGCCCCACCGTGGATCCGCGCCTGTTCTGAATTATTATTTTCTCAATCTATTAAAATCACATTAGAACTTTGTTCATTCCTCATTGGGACAAAAACCTATTAGAAAAATAGTAGAACCTAGTTCATCTTACATTGTGTTCCTAGAAGGTTTTTAAGTGTTTTCTAATATTTCCTATGAGGCTTTTTTATATACCACCCAGTAAAAAAAAAACTAATTCAAATGAATTGAAACGAATTAACATTTTTGGTAGGCTCCAATTCGTATTTGTCACAAAGCGGGATTCACTCAAGCTCTTTGTATATTCAATTGAATTTAATTCAATATGTACCAATTTGTCCAAACGAATTCGCATTCGAAAGAAATGGCCAAGGAATGCATTGAATTCGTGCTAACGAATTGAAAAAAATTAAAGGCTCAAAACTTGTCCAGTGAATTGGTACGGATAGAAGGTTCGGAAGTTCAATACAGTTTCACGAATTCAGGAAAATTGCATCATGGCTCCAATTCGTATTTGTCACAAAGCGGGATTCACGAAAGCTCTTTGTGAATTCTTTTTAATTCATTTCAATTAGTTTTCGTTTACTGGGATAGTTCGATGCTCTGTATCCTCTATTGCCAATGTTTAAGTGTGTACTTTTTCTTGGTATTTTACCAATACAATTAAGAGTCTTTTCTGTGGACAGTAACTTATAACAAAGTAGACAAATTCCTTTTGAAATAAGAGTGATGTCCATATTATTTCAACCAATTTTAGAATTATAATTTTAAAAATAATATTGAATGTTATTGGGAATGAAAACAATTGAAGAATGATTATCGTTATTTTTTAAGTTTGGATATAATTTAATTATGAAAAATAGTTTTAAGACAAATTAATTGATGAGTTAATTATGTAAAAATCCTCTTATGTCCTGATAATATGTGTATTGAGTACTTAATTCTATTTACAAAAGTCCCAAATTTTTAATGAAATTATACAATATAACAAATTTTTAATTAATGAAAAAATTAAAAATAGTTACGAAATCATACGTAACACTGAATTCGAATATTTGGTTAAAATTTTTAAATTCAAAATGGCGGCTTTAAAAATTTAAAAGTTTCCTGATTTGACTAAAAATGCTCACTTGGGGGGTTTTTGGGGTCGCTGATTTCAAATATCTGGTTAAAATTTTTAAATTCAAAATGGCGGCTTCAAAATTGCGACCGAAAAAATTTTAAAGTTTTCGGATTTGGCTAAAAATGCGCATTTGAGGTTTTTCGGAGACACTGAATTAGAATATTTGGTTAACATTTTATAATTCGAAATGGCGACTTCAAGATGTCAACTAAAAATTTAAAAGAAGTTAACAATTTTCCAATTTTAATTTTTTTTTAAATTTTTTTTAATTTTTTTTTTTTTTTTTTTTTTTTTAATTTTTATTTTTTTATTTATTTTTTTTTATTTTTAATTTTTTTTTTTAATTTTTTTTTTTTCCAATTTTTTTCAATTTTTTTTTTTTTTTTTTTTTTTCAAAGAACTCAGAAAAAACGGTAGCATGGTGGGAAATTAATAATTTTGAAATTATTAATTAATTTCGAAAATATTTTTCAAATTAAGCAGGTTTTTGTATTAGGGCAGCTGTGCTGTCGATACATTGAAGCCCATGAGCTTATCGAGATTTATTTAAGATATTTAATTTATTTGTGTAGATTGATTCGGGAAAATTGTTAACTTCTTCAAATTTAATATTTAATCACCGAATGATAAATTCACTTCCTTCAATTAAAAATTTAAAAGTTTACGAATGTGGTTATAAATAGTTATTTGAGTCTTTTGGGGTTTATATTTTTATATTTTTATATATGCGTATAATATATTTTACATATATTATATTTTTATATTTATATATATATTTACACAAACTATTTAAAACACCGCTCTTAGTCGAATCCGGAGTCACGAACTATTTAATTTAATTACTATTATTAAATTTTTTAATATAGATCGATTTTGAGTATTTCACAATGTTTTAAAACATCGGACATATTAATTCCTCTGCTTTAAGTTTTAAGAACTAATTTGAGAACTTTAAATTTCTTTTGGTTGCCATTTTAGAGCCGCCATTTTCAATTTTTGATTAAATATTTGGATTTGGAGACCTCAAAAACCCCCGAATGAGCATTTTCAGCCAAATTCGTAAACTTAAATAATTTTTGGTCGCCATTTTGAAGCCGACATTTTGAATTGAAATATTTTAACCAAATATTCGAATTCAGCGACCTCAAAAACCCTCAAGTAAACATTTTTAGTCAAATCCGTAAACTGTTAAATTTTTTTTGGTCGCCATTTTGGAGCCGCCATTTTGAATTTTAAATTTTTGACCAAATATTTGGATTTAGAGACCTCAAAAACCCCCGAATGAGCATTTTCAGCCAAATTCGTAAACTTAAAAAAAATTTGGTCGCCATTTTGAATTTAAAATTTTCAATAATGGATTTGGATTCAGCGACCCCGAAAACCCCCGAGTAGGCATTTTTAGCAAGATTCGTTAACTTTTATATATCTTTTTGTTCGATGCCGCTATAGCGGTCATACACACTGGGGGCACGAATTATTTTTGCCTCTATAGACGTCAAACACTGTGAAGGGGTTAAAAATTAAGTTCGACGTCAATATTTCAAGCTCAGATCACCTACAAGAGATTCTGAGTATTGCCAAGTTTTTATCTTGAGAATTGGCAACAGGATAATTAAAGTTGTCGCTTAATGCAAAAAAAGTTAAAATCAATTTTCAGACTGGTTCAGTATTTCATCTCACATTTAAAAAGTACCCAGTAAACGAAAACTAATTGAAATGAATTAAAAAGAATTCACAAAGAGCTTTCGTGAATCCCGCTTTGTGACAAATACGAATTGGAGCCATGATGCAATTTTCCTGAATTCGTGAAACTGTATTGAACTTCCGAACCTTCTATCCGTACCAATTCACTGGACAAGTTTTGAGCCTTTAATTTTTTTCAATTCGTTAGCACGAATTCAATGCATTCCTTGGCCATTTCTTTCGAATGCGAATTCATTTGGACAAATTGGTACATATTGAATTAAATTCAATTGAATATACAAAGAGCTTGAGTGAATCCCGCTTTGTGACAAATACGAATTGGAGCCTACCAAAAATGTTAATTCGTTTCAATTCATTTGAATTAGTTTTTTTTTACTGGGTAGCAAACTTAAAAATCATACAAAAAATTCTTATTATTCCTTATGACTCCCGGAAGAGAAATTGACTTGGATTTTTGATTTTTGTCAATTCAGTTAATAATGACAAGTTGTCCGAATTTACCCAAAGAATTCGAAAATTTGGGGTAAATCCGGAGAGAGTTTCTATTACATTTTAAAAAGTAGAGAACGTAAGAGAAAGTGAAAGAGAGATAGAGAGAGTGAGAGATAGAGTAAGACGGAGAGAGTGAGTGACTTCAAATTCTTAATCAGCGACCCCAAAAACCCCCGCGTAACAATTTTCAAGGAAATCCGATCGAAATTTAAAAATTGTCCGCCATATTGGATCCGCCATTTTGAATTTTCAAAATCTGACTTCTTATTCTTATTCAGCGACCCCAAAAACATTTTTTTATCAAGTTTAATTAAAATCTATTAAAATTTGTTAAAGTTATTTAAGTTTTTCATTACTACTTTTCGAATGGTTGATTTTTTAACTTTTATGATACTATACACTTAACTGATTCAACTTTTATACATCTATACTATGAATTTTTCTCAAGTTGTTTCATCCCTTAATAAAGTAGTATACTTAAAATAATTTTTTTTTAAACTTTTCTTAGAAACTAAGCTCTCCGGATTTACCCCAAATTTTAGGAAATTTTCTATAAATCGTGGGGTAAATCCGGACAGTTAGTTTTATGCGATTAAAACTTATCTAAATTTTTTTTATGCTCCATAAAATTTATCTAGGGAACACAAGGAAGAAATTAATGCAATATAAAACCTGAAGTATTGTCTTTTATAATAAGAAACTTACGTCATTTGTGAAAAATAGGTATTTTGTCCGGATTTATCCCAACTGACCCTAAATTAATTAAATTCTTCAGAGCAATTTGATTAAAATTGTAGGTATTGAAAATAATTAAATTTCTGTGAAAAATTATATTTAATTTTTTATGAAAATAATTGAATTCTTGCGAAGAATTTTATTATTTATGAGAATAATTGAATTCTTAATGTTTCTATAAAAATTTTCAGATGTGGAAATGGAAGTTTTGACTGTTTTGGGCCGAATGGAACTTAGAGGTTTGGGTATTAATTTGCCAGCTTTGAATGAATTGTCCGACGTTATTAAACGAGAAATGTCACTTTTAGAAAAAAGAGCATTTTACATAGCAGGGAAAAAATTTAATTTCATGTCTTCATCAAGCGTCGCCCAAGTTCGTGAAGTTTTTTTCTTCATTTTCTCTCTCTCTCTCAAAATATAATTTTTAGTTTATTGTATTGAAATAAGATTTATGACGAAATTGTTTTAGATTTTAGGAATACAGAAAGGAAAACGTACTTCGACCAGTAAAGCTGTTTTGGAACAGTCCAATCATCCAGTTGCCAAATTGATCATATCCTGGAGGAAATTAAGCACTCTTCAATCATTGGTAAATATAAATATATATAATAACTTCTTTTCCTGAAAATTCTACACAAAAATCTTTTTAGAGAAAAAAGAAACAATTTTTTTTGTTCATTTCATTTTATCAAAAGACAGAAAGATATCGAAAAAGAAATTATTTTTCCAAAAGTAGAAATTAGTTATAAAAACTGAAAATTAATATTTTTTAAAAATTATAATTTTTTGAAATATAATTCTTCACAAATACGATTCTTTTTTAAAACAATTTTTAAAAGTAATAAAATTAAATACCTTCAAATATAAAATTTATTTCAATTAAATTTAACAAAACTTTTAATTGTTTCAGTTTTTAAAATCATTTTCGGGAATTCAGTTATCTTTCAAGAAATTATAATTACAATTTTTCAAAAACTAAATTTCTTTTAGAATTTCTTCCGAGAAATGTGATTATTTAGGAAAATAATTGAATTATTGCCAGGAATTTTATTAGAATTTCTAAAAATAATAAAGTAATATTCAAATTTAATTATTCGATAGCTACTTTTAATTACTTTTTTCAGTCTTAAAACTATTTTTGCAACTTTTTTAAAATTAATAATTATCTAGTGCGAAGCCTGACTTGTGGTTTTTTTAATTTGAGAAAGAAAATTCATAGACTATTTAAGATTTTGAATAATTTGATATTTTTGTGAATAAAATTTCCTTTTTTTACTGTCTCGTGAGAATTCTGTTATTGTAAAAATTCTTGGGGAATTAATTGCACTAAAACACAAATCACTCTATTTATAAATTAATTGTCAATTTTTCGACATGAAAATTTGAGCTGTAAAACAATTTGGAATAAAAAATTCTAACTTCACGTGAGGACAGAATATCCCGATTATTATTTATTATGTTTTTGTTATTAATTTTAGGTGGTGATTCCGTTGTTGAATGAGGCAGAAAATTCGCGTATTCATGGCACCCACATAAATCACACTGTAACAGGAAGAATTTCAATGCAAGAACCAAATCTTCAAAATATCCCTAAAGATTTTAATTCCGAGGATAATACATTTGTGATAAGCATTCGAATGGCTTTTATTCCAACAGCTGGAAATATTATGCTTTCCGCCGATTATTGTCAACTTGAACTTCGTGTTCTTGCACATTTTTCCAACGATTCAGTTCTTCATTCAATTATGAAACAGGAGGGAACTGATATTTTCAAAAGTATTTCTGCAAAATGGAACAACATCGATGAAAATATGGTTAGAAAAATTAATTTCAACAAAATTATATTACCATTAATATCAAATATTTACTTATTTAGTTCAAATACTTAGTTTATATATTAATAACGAATATATTAAAATAAATTTATTAATTATAATTTTTTGGACTTTGAATCCAATAAAACATTTTTTTTATTCCTTAAAGTCCATCTGAGGTCTGTGCTTTTGATATTTCTTTTTGATATTTTGTAATTTCTTTTTTCTTTTTCTTTATTTTAGGTTGACGATAAAATTCGACAGAGAACAAAGCAGCTTTGCTATGGAATGATTTATGGAATGGGAACAAAATCACTAGCTGAAAGTTTATCGGTTACTGAAGATGAAGCTAAAGAATTTTTGGAAACTTTTATGAGAACATATAAAGGAATTCGCTCTTGGCTATCGAGTGTCGTTGAACGAGCTCGTATCGATGGTTATGTAACAACAATAACAAAACGATGTCGAATAATTCCAGGCATATGGAGCGAGAATAGATCTGAAAAATGTAAACTTTTTTTAAAATTATTACACAAATTTTAAATCTTTCAAAAACTTTCTTTCTTAGTTTTTAAAGTGATTTTTTTCTGTTCATTCCAATTTCTTTCAATTAGCTTTTAATCTAAATATTTTTTTAAAATTATAAAAATTGTTGAAAAGTATATTATTGTTTCCAAAAAATGGTTATAATCTTTTAGGAATTTTTTATTTCTATATTTTCTATATTTCTGACGATAAAAATTGTTAATAATTATTGTAACAAAGAAAAAAGAATTGAATTTGATAATTAATGTAATTTCTTTAGAAGTAAAAATAATGAATAATGAATTTAATTAAATAATTAATAATATTTAATTATTTTTGATAGCACAAGCTGAACGACAGGCAGTAAACACGAAGATTCAAGGATCAGCGGCAGATATTGCTAAAAAAGCAATGGTTCTCATTGATAAAAAATTACAGGAAGAATTTCCAAGCAGTCCTGTTATTTTTCCTGCTCCGCGTCCGAGAAGAAAATTGCGAAATTCAGGATCAAACTGCGATTTTAAAGGAGCCTATCTCGTTTTACAGTTACATGATGAATTATTATTTGAGGTAAAGGGACTCGTTTTTAATTAGTGTTTTTTTTTAATAAAATGATTATTATTATCCGTATTTTACAGTAATGAAAATTGTATTTCTACAATAATTAGTTAAATTTTAGTTCATTTCAACGTTACATTTAAATTATTATGATAATTTTTATAGGTAAATGCAAAGGATTTACATCATGTTGCTGCTTTAGTAAAAGAATCAATGAAAAAGGCGTATTCTCTCGAAGTGCCACTACCAGTAAAATTGAAAGTTGGTCCAGCATGGGGCGATCTCAAGGAATATAATTTTTAGAAAACATCTCAATTTAATGAAAAAATTTAGAAAATTTTGATCATTCGATTTACCATTTACAATTTTTTTTTCTCTTTTAAAAGAAACAGGCAAACATGATTTTTCGATTTATTTTACATGTTGCCAAAAAAAATGATGTTTATATTATTTTTAATCTAATTCATTAGTGATATTTTATATTTATACTACAAGTCGATGTTTTATTTTTATTTTATTACATAGACTATATTTTTACTATTACTTGTAGTTATCTATATTATGTTATTATAATTAATATTATTATTATTTTGTTAATTTACAATTTTTATATTAGGTGAAAAAATTGTACATAGAATCAAATTAAATTCCATGTAATGCTCGATTTATTATTAATTTCAGTCGTATATAGAAACTGAAATTAAAAAAACTGTTATTTGTAAATGACGTTTAGTCTCAAATTCAATGTTTTTTAATAGTTTTTAAACTTGTATATATTTGGAAAATAAATTTAAAAATGTTTTGCAAATTAATTTTTTAAATGTAATAAAATAAAGAGAAAATTATTTTCAATATTTTAAAAATCTATTTATTAATAATATATTCAGGTAATATGTTTGATTTTTTGTTTCCAAACTTTTAAAATAATTTTACTTTTTAAATGTTTTCAATTTAAAAATTAATGTACTGAAAATCATTTAATTCTGGCAAAGTATTTATTTATAAAAAAATTTGAAAACAATTGCATTCATTTAAAAAAATTTTTTCAATACCTAATTGAATTTTTTTAAGAAAATGTAAATTGAAAACAATTTAATTCTTGCTTTTTTGCTTCCTCATAAAGGAAGTATTGTAATACCAAAATTTTTCGAGTTCGATTTTTTGACATATCTTTATGTTATTTGACCTCAAAGTTCAAAAATGACATTTTTAAAAAATGTCATTCCGTATGTGTGTGTGTGTGTAAACATCACATTTTCATAAATATCTCGAAATCATGAAAAGCTTTAGAGATGGATTTTTTTAAATTGTAGGTCTCATGTGCGGACATAAAATGAGAGTACTTTGGGATAGATTAATAAAGTTTAACTATATTTTTTTTAGATTTTTAATTTTACAAAAAGACGTTTTTTGCCCATAACTTTAAAAAAATGTTAGGACACCTATAAAAGTTTTTCCATTATTTTGTAGAGTTTTTTGAGACGCATCTTGAGAGCCATAATTGAACATTTTTCGTCCATATTAAGCGGAGATATTAAACTTTTAAAAATATAAAATTTTCGAAAATAAGACTTGTTTGAAAATTTTGGTGAAAAATGTAAAAGTAACTTTAGAAATATCGTTAGTGACTTGTAGAGCATTAAAAGACGCTTCGATGGACCTATTTTTAAACCTAATTCGATCATAAATTTTAAAATTATTGATTTTTTAAAAACCAAAAATTGTGGAAAATTATATTTTCTCAACTTTTTGGTTTGAAAACTTTTCTTTATCTATTAATTGATTTATCCAAAATTTAATCACTTTTACCATATTTATAAAAAGTTATTCATAATTATATTTCTATTATTATTATTATCTTTATGGGGAAGCAAATTGTTTATGAAATGAGCACCAAAATTATAACAAAAATGTACAACGCGCGTTTCAATTGCTAGTTGGATAATAAATTTTAAAAAATGCTTTGCAGCTATTAAAAAATTTTTAATAAAACAAAGAGAAAATAAAATTAAATGAAACATTAATATTTTGAAAAATTAGATTTATTACTTTTTTTAATGTCAGATACAAAAATTATTCGATAACAAATATACAAAAACTAATTGATCTGATTTTATATAATTATATACACACAAAAAATATTGACAAAATCTTATAGATTAGACAAAAAAAAGTGATTGCACTAAATACAAAAAAAATTTTTTTTTCGAAATTCTTGAAGAAAAAGTTAGTATTTCTCAGAAATAAACAATTTTCTTTTGTAACTCTTCTTCAAAATTGGTGCAAAATTAAATTTTAAATTTGATAAAATACATTAGTAATTAATTCTCACATCGCTAATTATTTTTAACATTTTTTTTCATTGATGATAACAAATAATTACTTGTCAAAAAAAAATATACGAAAAATAGTTCGTCAAGTTTTCTTTCTCTTTAAAGAATATTTACCCCTTGTTTCGTAGAAATTTTTTTTTTTTTCAATAAGTTAGGATAAATAGAAAAAGATTTTTAAAAATTAATTTTTCGTCGGTGTTTGAATATGTCGTCTACGCAAAATTCTTGTTGGTGTTTCTGGTTCTGATTCTGATTCAGTGCTATTGTGGGCTTTTCTTTTTCGTCGTTTTAAAATTTTTTCTGGCGATGATACAACTTCATCTATTGAACCATCGAGAGCAACTTGATAAATTGCTGTTTCATTATAAGCATTTTCTAAATGACGATTTAATTTTGTTGGCGTATTTTCTTCACTGGGAGAATATTTACGTGGACGACCACGTTTTCTTAATGGTCTATGAAATACATTATCAACATCTTCATTGTTCGGTTCATTTTCTTTGTCGGATGCTTTTTTATTTAAAAAATTTTCATCATAACTCTTATCAATTTCTGATTCATATTCTTCTTCATTATTAATGTCTGATTCAATTTGCTTTGTACTTATATCCAAATTCATTTTCATTTCCTTTTCATTCATTTCGGAATCATTCAAGTTCTCTTCGTTCTCAGCAACTGTAAAAAAAACTCTCTTTTCCGTTCATTCGCAAAATTAGAAAAAAAAATCATTTCACTAATAATTCAATTCAATTATTGATAAGGTGAATTACAGAATTCGAAATATTAAAAATTTTGTCGATTTAAATCCAGAGTCAATTAAGATTTTAATCGATGAAAGTTTCAACATTTTAGAATTTCAATTTATTGGAATATAAATTAATTAAAAATTTTTAAAAACTAGTTTTGATTGAAAATAATTGTTATATAAACAGTTGAAAATGAACTATTATAGGAATAGGTGAATATGTGCAAAAATTTAAAAAAGGTGAATCGTGATCTCTGTATTTAAAAAAAATTATTTCATGCTTCACATAATTTTCTTTTAAAATTGTATAAAGAGACAATTTTTTTTGTCTTAAAAATAAATAAAAAAAACAAAATAAATAAATTCGTAAATCTAAAATTTCTTTTTGTAAAAATCTCGTCTAGGTGAGAAATAAGTTTCCTATTATCTGTTCCAAAAAAGAACTTGTCAAATTAAAATAGAAAGAAATGTACAAATTGAAAACTAGCTACAAATAAAAATATCACATTGTATAATGAAAAATATTTGAGAATATAGAGTTATATTTTAGAGAGAAAATCACGTACCCTTACTTGTATTTGACTCGACACTCTCACTGGTCATATTTAAGGAAATATCTTTCAACTCCTCATCATTGTCAATACTCTCTAAAAGTCTATCAATCTCTTGAATATTATTTTCAACACAAGGTTTCGATATTCTTGGCTTTTTAAATATTTTCCTCGCTGAATTGTCACTTTTCTCCGGTGAATTAATAAAATTTCTTCTAACATTATTTGAAATTTCATCATTCAAATTTGCGGCTATTTGTTTATTTACATAAAGATTTAAAACAGTATTACTTTCTGAATCATTCGATGAGTCATCCAGTAATGAAGAAAATTGCATATCAGCCTGTAAATTATTTTTCTCCTCATAATTTGTATCGTCCTCATCTACTAAATTAATAATTTTGTCATTTTCTATATTCGAATCAGATTCAGTTATTGTTTGTCCGTCATTTGAATATCTTTGCTGATGACCGGAAGTTCCTGAATCTGAATCGTTTGATACATTTGCTACTGTTTCGGCAACGAGATCTTCATAGAGTGATGATAATTCGTTTTTTTCTTCTTCACTTGTTACTTTTTTTTTCCTTGGATTACGTTTTCTAACCTGCTCGATTAATTTGTTAAAACTGCTTTTGTTGGCTTCACCTAAAATTAATTAAAAATAGAAGATTATTTTATTATTTGCTTCTAATTAATTTTACAGGGTTGTCACAAAAATTTAATTTTGTGTTTCCCAGACTTTTGTCTGATTTACAGACAAAATTTTTACTCTTTCCCTGAGCCTAAAGAATATTCTGATTCAATCTAAAAATTATTAGATAGGTACTTCTTTTTTAAACAAATATTTAATCATTATTATTTTTGCATAAGAATTCAGATTTTCAAAAATTTCAAATTCAAACCTTTTTGAAATTCAACTACTTATAAGAATATTATTATAAAATATAAAGATATCGATCACTACGAATCTTCGTCTCGGAATGATCAATTTCTTCATGTTTTATAATAATTAATAATTGTGACAGAGACAGTTAAAACGAGCCGCTCTTTCCAACGCAATTCTCACAATTTCACTTCAAAGTTAGGTACTTCAACAAAAAACAGTGCAAAAAAACCAACTTGGTAAACTTCGAAATCGTTTTTCTCGAAATCTTTTTTTCGGGCTGTAGGTCCCTTTTAACTGTCCCTGTCACAATTAAAGTTAACTGAGTGATAAAATCATTATTTTAAATTATAAGAATATTTTTACTGTAACTTCTTTAAAAATATTTTCATCATTTCAATTCAATTATTATTTTCTACAATTTTTAACTAAAATTCTTCTCTAAATCAACTATTTTTAATAATATAATATAATAATATAATATTACCCTAAAATTATAAATCCAAACAAAATAGCAGCACAATATTTTTAATAATTTTTGAAAAAGTTCTTTGAGAATTTTCAAATCCATATTGATTGCAATTCAATTTTACGTGAAATTTTGATTATTCGGAAGTTCTTCAATTATATATTAGAAAATAAAAACTTTAAATAATTTCAAAAAGAAATTCAATTAAACTTTTTCAAAAAAATTCATTCTACAAAATTGTTAGCTGAAATATGAAAATTTCGAATTTTCAGATTTTAACCTTTAAAGTGCTAAGTGTTGAAAAATCACGCTCAGTGCTAACCCCGGTCTGTCAGACCGCTATTCCCTTTTGACAGTTTTTTAGTCATTTATAATTTTTAAAAGACAACTATTATAAATATTTTTTACTTTCTAACAAAAAAAGTCATTTCTGTATTATGCATTTATTTATTTTATTTATTTTATAAATCGACGGCTCCCGTTGATATGATCTTGTTTCAATTGTCAAAATAATAAAATCGTCTTTGGAGCTCAGTTCAATATGATCTCTATTCAATTGTCAATTTAATATAATCTCGCAAAAGTTTCCGTGTAATAAAATCTTAATTCAGAGTAATTTTAAATTCACTTAAAAAATAAAATATTAATTCGTTCTTAATACTATTTTTTGTTTTATAATGATTAAATAGTGATTAATAAAATAAAATATAGAAAAATAAATAAAGAAAATTATAAAATAAATAAAAAACGATATAAATAAATTAATTTTTAACAATTAATATAAGAAATAAAAATTAGAAAAAATAAAGAAAATAATAAAATTATACGAAACTAATTAATTATAAAAATACTAAATAAACTAAAATTAAGTAAAATTTCGTTACGTTACGTTTTAATTATATTTTATATTGTTAATAATTATTATTTGAAATTTCTTTGATTTATTTTATTAATTTTACTATTATTGTAGGTTAATTATTGTATTTATAACAATATTTATTTTTTATTATTTATATTACCTACATTATACCTAAAAAATAATTTCAGTTGAAAAATGTAGTGTAATATAATTCTTAATATATTTGTTTAAAAAAATATAGATAATACCCATTTTATTATACTTTGTTTTTTTTTATTTAATTAATTTTATTATTTTTTGCAATATTATTTCATACTTTTTAATGAATAATGAATTTTATTAATTAAAATTAGTTAGTTTACTATTTTTATTATTATCTAGATTTGTATAATTTTATTATTTATTTTTCGATTTAATTAATGATTGAAAAGTATGAAATAATATTACAAACGAATTAATATTTTATAGTTAATAATTTATTATTTTTCTGATATTTTTAATAGTTTTAATAATTTTCTTCATTTATTTTTCTATATTTTATTTTATTAATCATTATTTAATCATTATACAACCTAAAATAATATTAAAAACAAATTAATATTTTATTTTTTAAGTGAATTTAAAATTACGCTGAATTAAGATTTTATTACACGGAAACTTTTGCGAGATTATATTAAATTGACAATTGAATAGAGATCATATTGAACTGAGCGCCAAAGACGATTTTATTATTTTGACAATTGAAACAAGATCATATCAACGGGAGCCGTCGAAATGCAGTCTATGAGAACTATCAGTAGAACTAGCTGCGCGTCAAGTTGCGCAGACGTCACTCATGGGAATATACTGGAATATACTTTCACTTAAAGCTAACCCCGGTCTCACAGACCGCTATACTTCAAATATTTATTTATATTACAAAATTTAACGAATAAAAATTTTTGAAAAAGTTGTCTCCTAACAGATTTTCATAAAATATGAAGCTACTAAAAAGTTCAAGTTCTTATTATACTTTGAAAAAAAGTTACAAGCAAAGAAAATTTTAATAGCGGTCTGTCAGACCGGCATAGCACTTTAAAGGTTAATTTGAAACCCTTTCAAAATTCAATTATTTTTAAAAATTCACGCTATAATTGCTTCAATATTCAATTATCTAAAATTTTTACTAAAATTCACTTTTAAATCAATTTCTATTAGAAAATTCTACGAGAATTCAATTACTGAAATACAAAAATAAATAATTTATTGAATAATTGAATGTTTCTTGAAATTGAATTGTCATAAAGAATTTTATCAACAAATTTTTAAATAATTGAATTTTTTCGACGAATTTTAATAAAAATTTTAAGAATAAAATTGTATTAAAAATAATTGAAACTCTGTGTGATGAGTTTTATTATTTCTGAAAATAATTGAATTCTTGCAATGAATTTTATTATTTATGAAAATAATTGAATTCTTGCGAAAAAGTTAATTTATTTTTTTTTAAATAATTGAACTCTTTTCGGAAATTTTTTATTAAAATAGGAAATATTGAAAATAATTGAATTTCGAAAATTTTTTAAATATAATTGAATCATTTGAAAAAATTTTTGAAAATAATTGAACCTTTTGAAAGAATTTAAAAAAAATTTGTTGAATTGTTTCTAAGAATTTTAGGTGTTAAAATTTTAAGAATAATTTGTTTATTCCAACTATTAGCGAATATTAAGTAGTGCTAATTCTCAAACATAGAAAAAGTAGCTTTTAGTGTCACAAATCTAAAAAAAGTATCCAAATTGTAGCAAATAGTAGAAAAAGTAGTAAATAGTAGGTTTGCAGTAGATGAGAGCTAAGTCTGCATTAGTAAAAATCTTTATTAATTCGAATTTAATTCTCGTATTGAATTTTATTAAAATTTGTGAAAATAATTAAATTGTTTTTAAGAATTTTATTAAAATTATATTCAAATTCTTTGAATTCATCTAAAGAATTAAAATCCTTTAGAGTCATTCCATTATATTTCGACTAAAGTCGTTGCCGACTAATTTTAAAAAATTGTAATATTTTGCAGGAATGATTTTAAAGATATTAGGATCACCGAACAAAAAGAATTTTTTAAATATTTTTTATATTTATTGTAAAATAAGCATCTAAAGTATATGAAGTCGTAAAAACTGACACTTTTTCATCTATTAGAAAATATTAAAGAAAACACATAATTTACTATAAAAACGTAAAAAAATTATTAGAATTTATTAAGAATGAATTATTTTATTATTATAAATTGATAGAAACAATTATTAATAAGAAATATTAAATAAAAAGTAATTTTAAAGTTTACATGGAAAATAACCTATTTTTGCAAATTTCATTCACTAAATATGAGAAAGAGAAATCATTAAATTGGATAAAACCTTATGAAATATAAAGTACCTGTGATTAACTTTTAGTTTTTCTAATCACTTTCTTCCTGTTTTCTTCACAAATATTAAAAAATAAGCAATTAAAATTGGCACTTTGCTTACTTTCACGATTTTCAAATGTAAATAACTTTTGCCTAGAAAAATGAAAAATTACGAAAATTGGGCAATAATTAATTCATCACTAGATACACTTACTGGAAAAAGATTTTCTTTGGTCCCGAAGCTATTTCTCGAATTAATTAACTTTAAACTTTTTACTATTTTTATCAGGTTAATACATGTGATTTCTTTAAAACTGAAGTTGGTTCAAAACGATTAAACAAGAAGAGCTAACTTCGTCCTTTAAAAAATTATTGCCCAATTTTCGTAATTTTTCATTTTTCTGGGCAGAAGTTATTTACATTTTAAAATCATGAAAATAAGCAAAGTGCCAATTTTAATTGCTTATTTTTTAATATTTGTGAAGAAAACAGGAAGAAAGTGATAAGAAAAACTAAAAGTTAATCACAGGTACTTTATATTTCATAAAGTTTTATCCAATTTAATGATTTCTCTTTCTCATATTTAGTGAATGAAATTTGCAAAAATAGGTTATTTTCCATGTAAACTTTAAAATTATTTTTTATTTAATATTTCTTATTAATAATTGTTTCTATCAATTTATAATAATAAAATAATTCATTCTTAATAAATTCTAATAATTTTTTTACGTTTTTATAGTAAATTATGTGTTTTCTTTAATATTTTCTATTAGATGAAAAAGTGTCAGTTTTTACGACTTCATATACTTTAGATGCTTATTTTACAATAAATATAAAAAATATTTAAAAAATTCTTTTTGTTCGGTGATCCTAATATCTTTAAAATCATTCCTGCAAAATATTACAATTTTTTAAAATTAGTCGGCAACGACTTTAGTCGAAATATAATGGAATGACTCTTTAGATTTAAATTTTTCAAAATAATTGTATTCCTTTGAAAAATTCCATTAAAATTTTATTAAAAATAATTGAATTCTTTCGATTAAGTTAATAAATGAATTTTTAAAAATTTTGTATCTGAAGTTATTCAAGATTTGCTAGTTACTTATAAAAATTATAAACACTACTTTTATAAGTTTCAATTATTTTTTTAATTATTAAATAAAATTATTTGCTAAATAATTTATAAATAACAATTTTCTTCAAGAATTAAATTACACTGAACTCTTGCTGTAATGGACTCGAATGTGCTGTGGTCCATTACAGCAAGAGTACCCTTGAAGCAAGGGCACAATGACATTCAGGGCCATATGAAGATTTAAAACATAGATTCTAAATAATTTTTTTTTATTTTCTTTAAATGCACAAATTTTTAACTAAAAGCAAGTAATTAAGGAATGGAAACATAATTTTGGAAAATATTTTTTTTTTTAAATGACTGAACAGCTCATAAAATAATAAAAAATTGAAAATAAGATTTTAGTGGGGAGACTGTGCACCCGCAAAATTTAAAAAATAATACTTTGTTGGTGGCGCTAGTCGCCGAGCTCAGCGACCCCGTTTCCCCGCTCACCACTTCATCTACAAACTAGTCCATTACAGCAACGTCCATTACAGCAAGAGTTCAGTGTATTTAAAATAAATTCAATTTCAATTCTGTAAAGTTCAATTATTGATAGAAATAGATAGAATTTAAAGTTAAATAAAATATTTTCAATATAACAAAATTGAGACATTTTTTTTATAAATTCTGGAAATTTTATAGTTTTTCAGTACTTTTAATAAAATTCCCTGACTTTTCCCTGAACTGTAGCAACCCTGTTTTAATAATTAAATACTTAACTATTAAATCTTTAAGGGGGTATTCTGGTCTAGAGGCCTCAATTTTAAAAGTTATGAACTGGTGAAGTGGGAATTGAAAAAAATTCTTGTTGACACGATAACTCAAAATCTACTCAACCGATTTACTTCAAATTTTGCAGAAATGTTCTTAGTATATCTCTTTATGGTCGGAACCTTGGATTTTGAAAAATATTTTTTTTTACTATTTTTAAAAAATTCAAAAAAGTTAAAAAACAGAATCAAAAACAGCATTTTTTTAAATCGTCGCCATTTTGCTAAAAAATTTTATTTTTTCTTTTCCAAGGTACCGACCATAGCGAAGCCTTTAATAATCAAGAATTTCTTTGAGTTTTTTGTTTTAGAACATTACAAAAGTCTCCACACTGTCAACCAGTACGCACTTTCTTTTTTTCAGTCCCCACTTCATCAGTTTATAACTTTTAAATTTTTTTATTATTTTGTTTCCTAATTTTTTTCTGTACTCTTTAAACATTAATAAACAACTTGCAAGAAAAGTAAATACTAAAAATGTTAAACTTTCTTTTTTATTCTACTCGGAAAAACGCCTGAAATTGAGGCCTATAGACCAGAATACTCCCTTAAATTACATGTAAAATTTAATAAAAAAATAAGTTTTTCTAAAAAAGTACTTACAGTAATTTTCGTTTTGTCCCTTAACTGGCTTGACGACTATTGGCTTGCTGAATGTCAGAACCTAGAGAGAATAAAAAATGTTGTAATGAAGAGCTAAATATCTTTTTTTAAAATTATTTGAATTATTTTATTTACATTTCCAGTAGTTGGTAGTACGGCCTTCGTTTCCATTTTTTCTTCGTCCTCGCATTGTTTAACAATTTCCGCAATTGGTCGTTGAACAGTTTTGTCACGCTCAGCGTTGTAAAGAATGTAGAATCTATTAAGTCGTCCTTTTAATGCTTTTGAATCGCCAACAGTTGAACATCCAAAGTCTTTCAATCTTCTTCGTAATTCAGAATCTTTCATTAAATTAAGAACGAGTTTTGGTATTTGCTTCAATTTTGGTTCAAGTCTGAAATTTCAAGTAGAAATTGAGAAGAAAAAAATTAATATTGTAAAAAATTTAGTAGTTGATTTTTAAATTAAAAAAATGTATAAAAAATATTGTTTTGAGAAAATACTCACGATACTGGTCCGGAAGTATTATTCTGTCGTTTTAAACAGTCGTCTAAATGTCTATTAATATGTGTTTCAGAGACATTAACACTACAAACTGGACATGGAACAGTGGGTCCAATATTTTCCTTTTTGCCGACAATTTTGAAACGTACGGGGTTATTAAAAATTGGCGCAATTCCACTAGTTCCAGGACTGAATAAATGCTTCTCGATATTTTCTCCATGCGCTGTTGAATCAATTTTCGATGGTGTTTGAGGACTTGCTGCGCCCATTTGATTTATTCGATTTGCCCGAACAGGTGTTGTGGCATCTTCATTTCTAAAATTACTGGGACTTTTGCAAATTGATTTTGGAGTGGACATTACTTGATTGAGTCGAGATTTTACTGGTGATAGATTTTCTGTTGTCCCTCGACGTTCGAGTGACGGTCTCGTTGGAAGTCCTTTCATGCATAATTTCAAATTCTCGCGTACCTTTAAAAAACTTTGTTTAATATTATCCAAACTTCTATTCACTCGGAGATCGGTGTCATGAACTTGATTGAAACAAGCGGGACACTCGTTTTTGAAATTGAGATATCTCCTTATGCACAGGGTGCAATCTGAAAAAGAAAAATGTATTTTATCAAAGGTGAAAGAAGTTGGCTTTAAATTAAAAACATATTTTATATTTCCTTTGGTTCTCATTCTACTAAAATAATTATTGTAATTAAATAAATTAAATTAAAACTATATTAATAAAATAATTTATTTTTCACTAATGAATAACTTGTATAACTAATTATCTAAAATTTTAACTGAAATTCAATTTTAAATCAATTGTTATTAAAAAGTTGTACAATAATTCAATTATTGAATAATTGAATATTTCTTAAAATTTAATGCTTATAAAGAGCTTTATCTAACTTTTTTTACAAAATGGAATTGTTACGAAGAATTTTATTACAATTTTTGAAAATAATTGAATTTTTTCAAGAAATTTAATTAAAAATGTATTGAAAATAATTATTAAATTCTAATAAATAAATTATATCAAATTTTTTTTAAATAATTCAATTGCTTTCAAGAATTCTAATACAATTTTTAAGAAAAATGGCATTTTTTTGAGGTGTTCATTTACAATTGATTTAAAAATAATTGCGAAATCTTGTGATGAGTTTTATTATATTTCTGAAAATAAACGAATTCTTCCAAAGAATTTTATTATTTATAAAAATAATTGAATTCTTGAGAAGAACTTCCTTAAATTTTTTATAAATAATTGAATTCTCGCGAAGTACTTTATTAAAATTTTTAAAATAATTGAATTCTTGCGAAGAATTTTATAAGAATCTTTTTGAATAATTGAATTTTCTCGAAATATTCAATACTTTTTGATAAACTAATATTTAAAAACCTATTGTTATTTACTTTTTCCACGAGAATTAAAATTTCAAATAATTGCAGTGAAAACTTCTTGAAATTTATTTATTTCTAAAAGTTACAATTCACGGTGGTCTTCAAGCACTTTTAGGTTTACCTAAAATGAGTCAAAATTGTGCTAACGCAGTTTTATCTGGAATCGTCCCAAGATTCCAAATTTTCATTTCCGAAAATCGTAGCTGATTCTTTTTTCGAAAAAAACATATATCTGAAATGTCACCTTGAGTGGACCGCCTACGCTTTTTTTCTAAAAAATTCTTTATGAAAGCAAATTAATCGGAGGTTTCTATTCCAAGCTTTAGTTTAAATCCCTAGATAAGTGTTTATACCATAATAGTTTTGATTTTTTTTATTGGAAAAAACAATTGACTTTTAAAAAAAGCTAATTTTTAAGGAATGAAAAAAGTGTAACCTTGAGTGGACCACTCCTAAAAAATTGTAAAAGTTATTCTAAATTCTTTAATGTATTTAATTTAATATTTCTGATATATTGAAACAAAATTTATGCTTATGCAGCTTCAGACCATATATGTGTCGCAATGTTTACAAGTGAAACCATTTTTAATAATTTTGTCACATATCACATCAATATCACAAAAAAATTAATAAAGAACATAAATCATAGTTTCAAACTAATTTATTGTCAATTTATATCTAAAAAATGTTAAACTGACATTAAAAATGGAAAAAACAGGCAGTCCACTCATGGTGACAAACAACTTTTTATGGCAGCCACCACAATTTTTTTTGAGTCAAAATTATCACTAAATTAAACTAAGACAATCAATTTCAATGTCCAAAGTAGTAGGAAAAAAATAAGTTACCTTTTAAAACTTAAATTTTACACTTCCAAATCACTTTACTCATTGAAAGAGCGACTTCTTTTTTGGTTTGTGTTCTCAAAAATGCGTTACATCAAACGGTAACGTATATGATTTTAAATTGTTATATTACTTAAAAATAATAAACAATTATTTATTTATTACTTTTTCTAGTGTCATTGATACCTATAGTATGTAAATAATGATATAAAAGAATTTATTTCATAATTTAAATAACATATTTCTATTTTTTGCTAAAACTTTCACGACCCAACGTTGGGTCGCAAACAGTCTGGGCCATCTTTTTTCACGACCCAACGTTGGGTCGCAAACAGGCAACGGGTTAAAACTCATTTAACACATCAGGCCCATTTCGGGACTTTTTGGAAACTCTCCTCTATATTATAAGGTATAAATAAATTTTAAAAAATTTTTTTTAAATCCGGCCCAAAGTTAAAAACAATTAATTTGTTTATAAAAAAAAATTTTTGTTTACATTTCTTAAAACTCGAAAGAAAACTAAAACTTTCATTTTTTGACAACTTTTTCCTAAACTCAATATTTTCGGAATTATAAGCTACTGAATATAGATCTACAATTACAAGTCAAAAATTTCGAAAATTCATAACTCGAAAATTTGTACAATTAAACAAAAATAAAAAAATACGAATCTAATTTGTTTCGATACAGAATAGAGTAAAAATATTTTTTGTCCGATTTTAAGAGGTGGAATTGCCCATATATATATGTTTTTTTCGAAAAAAGAATCAGCTACGATTTTCGGAAATGAAAATTTGGAATTACTTAAAATTCCTGCGTTTAATGCTTCAAATATTTAAGAGGAGACCCCACCTTAATTTTGACCCCTTTAAAATAAAATTATTAAACGAGGTAATATTTTTTTTCTTGCATCATTTTTAACCTGAAAACATATAAGATGGTCAAAAATATTTAATTTTAATTTTTGAAGAGGTTAGAATTTTTTCCTTCTGACCTATTGCATATTATTGCAAATCCATGCGAGAAGTTGTTTAGAATGGTAAAATATGCATGGAAAAAAATTTTTGTTAAAAAATATTAAAAGCTGTAAGAGAAGATCGATTTTTAATATTCAAATCTTTAAATTTTGCCGAAATTTCGAAAGCCGTAAATCTTTAATTTTTTTCCAAATTGTGTATATTTACGTAATTTGATGCTATTATTAAAAAAACATTGTTAAAATTTATATTTAGCTCATTTTCGTGGTAAATTCCATAAAAATCATAGTCCGAAGCTTTTATGGTATACTTTATATATACCGAAATAAATGCAAAAAGCCATGATTTTTATAGTTTTTACCATGAAAATGAGCTAATCGTCAATTTTAACGATGTTTTTTCGACTCAGAGCATCAAATTGGAAAAAAATAAAGGTTCAGGACTTCCGAAATTTTATTTTAAAGGGGTCAAAATTAAGGTGGTGTCTCCCCTTAATTATTCTCAAAAATTTTAAGTGAAATTCTTTTCAATCAATTCCTATCAAAATTCGTCTTTGAGAATTGAATTATTTAAATGTAATAATTTTTGTAAAATTCAATTATTTTCCAAATTTTTAGTTACAATTCTCCAAAAATACAATAATTTTTAAAAGTGAAAAAATAAAGTTCTTTCAATTTATAAATGTGATAAAATTTCCAATTGGGGAGCGTTCGCAAATGATGTCACGCTTTTGAGGGGAGGGGGGGGGGTCTCTACTAAACGTGACACAATGTATCTTCACATGTGAAATTGCATGAAATTGCATGACAGGGGGAGGGTGGGGGGTCCAAAACCTCGAAAAATTGCGTGACATCATTTGTGAACGCTCCCTTGTACAAATTAAAAAAACAAATTTCGGGAATAAAACTGTCTTCAAAAAATTTTAATAGTTTTTGTTAAAAAAACCTATTTTTTCATAATTTCCAAATAAATTATTTCAATCTTGTAAAATAAATATTGAAATACTTATTGTTATTTATTTGCCCACGTGAATTAAAAATTTAAAATTATTTTCAATTATTTTTTAGAATTTTAGAAAAATATTATTCAAACCTTTTAATTTTTAAGGAAACTAACAAATTAATAATTTTTATATTTAAATATTATTGGTTTTACAGTAATTAAAATTTCAAAGATTTCAATTTATTAACTTTTTGAAATTTAACAAAAATAAATAATTCATAAAATTTAAGTTTTTTAATACTTTTATTTTTTTCCAGTAGTTTGAGTTAAATTTTTTTACTTCACTTATTTTATTATTTACGAATTTAGTGTTAAACTTTTGACACTTTTGACAAAACAATAAATTTAGAATCAAAAACCAGTAATAAATAGAAATAAATTATCTTACAATTGTGTGAACAAGGAGTCATCACTGCTGTTTGCATATATTCGTAGCATATTCCACATGTTAACGATTCTTCAATAGTCTAGAAATAAAAAATTTCAATTATCAATAATTTGATCAATTCTTTAATAATTTATCATTAACAGTTCAGTAAATTTAAATTTTATAACTAAACAATTCATGTAATTTATAATTGTTTTCAGTTTTTAAATGAATTTGATGTCATTTTAATAAGTCGTTCATGATTTAAAGCTTAAAGGTCATTAATTACCGCTAAGTGTCTTAATACCCATTACGAAAATATTGATATGAAGCATTGTCAATATAATGTAAATAATAAACAAAACACCAAATTTTATCAAAAAGCTATATAAACATTTTTTCTTACATGGTTAAAGGATATGCTTAATATTTACAATTACGACCAAGTAAAAATAATTATAATTTTTCTATTTTAGACGTTAATTGTTATATAGCAAATAATAGAATTTAACCTAAAAATTGTTATTATTGCTTTTCTCTATAACAAAAGAATACGTACTTTAAGTTCCGCAAATTCCTCAGGCCAGAGATTTTCTGAATTTTCCACTGAATTATCCATTATTAAATACAAGAAAAGATTATTAAATTTTTCAAATAGAAAATAAACAACAAATAAACATTTAATGCATTTAATTGTCAGTTTTTTCCAAATGACTGATGAAAAAGCGCGGGATGCTTAAGGTACTGCGCACACAGTTGATTATTTCTACCTCGACGTTGATTGGTTACACGGGTTAGGCACAACATTCTGGACAAAATATTTAAAGAAAACTAAAAATTTTATAAAAAAAAATGTAGAAAATTTTTCAACAAATGTGTAGAATAAAATTGTATGGCTACATAAGAATTATTTGAAATTGACCTAATTTAGAAAAAGAGTTTAAAAGTAATAAAAATTTATGGAAAAAAATAAACGGATCGATATAATAATGTCATATTTCTAATTCTTGATTATGTTCCACCAATGAAAATGTACGCTTAATTTTTATTTTCATAAAAAGCTAAAAGTAGATGAACGGAGCTTAAGGCCATGATGATGCAACGCTCAACAAATTTTTGTAGTTTTCCAGACGATTTTTTTTAATAAAAATCCTTTATTTTCATGAGAAATTTACTAAATTTCGAAAGAAATTCTATTAAGTTTAAAATGATTAACAAAATAAGAATGCAAATGTTTTTCTAGAGAGTAAAAATGATGATTTACAAAGAAACCATCAGACATAAGGTGTCATTAATAAGTTGTGTTGGAAATTGAAGAGAGACTACTATTACATGCATTATTCGCATTTCAAGTTTTTACATATATTCTATATAAAAATTGGTGAATTTGCGGATGTTTGCTCGACACTGTATTTTTCATTTTAATTGTTCTAAAAACGAATTTGTCAAAGAAATTATATAAATTGTTTGTTTAGTCGCGACTTCAGGCCTAACCTATTTCGCGGCTATATAACATGAAAATGACAAAGGGTGGCATCACTCTCTCGGGGAACAAGAGTGAACAAGAGACCGAGACCGTAACTCTTCAAATGACGCCATTTTATTAACCTTTTCGGCGCGGATCGCGACGAGGCAGTCGGGGGATCAGTTTGCAGTTGTTATTCGTCGAGAGTGCAAGTTTTTACCCAGCATCTTCGTAAAGTTTATTTCAAAATCTGGTGGAAATTGATTACAAGATAACGAAATTCAGATTTCGTCGAAAGGTACGGTACCCACGTTTTTACACGTATCCCGGAGTCATCCGGACCTTTGAATGAGATTTTTCTATTTTCCTCGTCAATTTTTTTTTGTTTTTTTAAATGCTTTTCCAATATTCATCTTGGTTTCGTGAAAATTAACTTTACGCACAATTCGTAAGTTTTCTTTTCGCTGTTTTTTTAACATTTTTTTAACGCTTTTCCACTCTTGCAATTTACGACCTGGTGATATAAAATCATGTAATTATATTAGGAATTTGCCTTCATTTTTTGCGCAGTTATAGTCAACTTTTTTTTATTTATTAATCGAAAAGCACCACATTTTTTTTCATCTTCCGAAAAAGCCGAAAGATTTTAATCTTTTTCACATTTATCTCATCGTTTTTTTTTCTATTTCAAGATTGTCGCATTCCTAGAATTTGAAGGCCTTTATTGATAAATATTATAAATTTGATACATTTCGTATAATTTCATATTCAGTTTAAATATTCGATTAATTGAAAGTGTAACGAACAACGTATTTTACATTCATCTCGATCTTAAAATTTTTAATATTATTTTCTTTTTTTACTTTAAAAAAAAAATTATTTTATTTTTTTAATTTTGTGAGCAGATAAGTAATAAATATAGTTGGCTCTGTATTTTCCTTTCGTTTTAAATTACAAATGTATGTTACGAGATTATGTGATTTATAAAATTAAATTTTATGACACAGAGAAGATTATATGCACACATACATTAAATGCATTCATCTCTTTGTTATTTAAACTCTCAAGCAAAGTAGACGAAAATTTTTCTCATTGTCAGGGATTTATCTCTCTTGAAAGTTTTCTCGAATCTCTTTAGAACAAATGTTGTAACTTAAAATGGAAATAACCTCTTGAAATGTTAAGTCAGGAATTCATTACAATCGTGTTTTTTACTCTATACAAATAATTTCATACTTTCATAATTATTTTATCCATTATACAATTATTTTGTGTGTAAAAATCATGCAATTAAGTCTTCTTTTAAAAAAGTAAATATTTTATCTAAATTTACTAAATCTAAAATTTTTTCCAAAATTTTGATGAAATTCTTTTTAAAAAAACATTATTTTCAAAATTTTTAAATAAAATTTCTTCAAAAAAGTCAATTATTTTCAAAAATTCAGATAAAATTCTTCGAAAGAATTCAATTATTTTCATATAATTATAAATAAGAAAATTCTTCGCAAGAATTAAAATATTTTTATAAATAATAAAATTCTACAAAGAAATTCAATTATTATTTTCAATAAATATAATTTTAATAAAATTTCTCAAAAGAATACAATTGTTTTTAAAAATATTTATTTAAATTCAATTATTTTCAATACAATAATAATAAAATTTCTAAGAAAAAAAATCAATTATATTCAAGATAATTTTAATAAAATTTCTCTAACAGGTACAATTATTTTTAAAAATTGTAATAAAATTTTTCTAAACAATTCAATTGTTCTTAAAAGTTTTTAATAAAATTCTATGTAAATTTGAATTATTTTCAAAATTTTTAATTAAAATTATTTTAAAAAATTACATTATTTTTACGAAACTTAATGAAATTCTTCAAAAAATGTAATTATTTACAAAAACTCTAATAAAATTGTTTAAAAAAATATAATTTTCTATGAATACATAATTTTAATATAATTTAATAGGAAAATTATTAATTACAATTAATAATTAATAAATACAATTTGTTTAAAAACTTAAAAAAAAATCTTCATAAAATTCAATTGCTTTTAAAATTTTCAGTAAAAATTATTAAAAGAAACTTCATTATTTTCAAGAAAATTGAAATATATAAATTCTTCAAAGCAATAGAATTTTAATAAAAATCTTGCCAAGAATTAAATTATTTCCAATACAATTTTAATTACATTTTCTCGAAAGAGTTCAATTATTGAAAAAAATGTTGATAAAATTCTTGAAATTAATTCAATTATTTTCAAATTTTTTTATAAATACTTTATAGGAATTTCATTATCTATGAAAATAATTGAATTCTTGAATAGAATTATATGAAAATTGTCTTTTTGTTAAAAACTTTGCAAGAATTCAATGATTTTTAGTACATTAATTTTAAAATTGAAACAGTCTTGTTTTAAAAAAGTAAATATTTAAATATATAGATTTACTAAATTAATCTAGAATTTATTAATAAATACAATTAGTTAATTTCAATTTAATTAACAATATTGAATATTCAGAATTTAGGAGGTTAAAGTTTTGAACGTTCAAATGAACGAAATTTATTTATTTCTTCTTCAAATTAAATTTTTATTACTATAATTTTGCGTCACTATTAAGAAAATTAATTATAATGTTTCTAAATGTAAAATTCGAGTTTTTAATTTGAATTGTAATCAATAATCTATGAAAATATTTTTAACAAAAAATATTTCGTTCATTTGAATCTATTTTTATTTTTATCTATTTTTATTATTATATTTTTTTATTTCTTTTTTCATAATTAAGAAACAAATTGGAAACAATAAAAATCTGAATACGAATTATTAGACAATTCCTGTTCATTGAATGCTAAAAATACTGTTCGTTTAGATAGAAAATCCTTTAAAAATTGTCAATGAACTTAATTAAACTAAATTACACAACGATTCTAATTCTACAATTGCGTAATGTTACAAAATTACCAAGAATACTTGAAACATTAACGAATTCTAATCTAATTTTCCATTTAATCAGTGTTTAAATTTTTCTCTTTTTTTGTGTGAATTAAAAATTTAATTCAGTACTGAATTAATAATTATGTTGATACATTTTTTTAAAAATTGAAATAAGAATGTAAAGAAGGAAAATTGAATCTTTTTCTTAAAGTTTTGAACGCTCAAAGGAAACAGAATTTTTTTCTATTTAAATATGTATTTTTAAAAATTACGACTGGAATTAAAAAAAAAAAAATGAAATTCAATAGTTTGAATTAAAAAAAGTTTTCTAACAAAATTTGAATTTTAACGAAATATAAATAAAATCGCCGTTGGTTTGAAAGTTGAAATCTTTAGGAATTGTTGAAAAATTTATTGAAGAATAAAAATATTTTCTTTATTTATAAATTTATTAAATTATTAAATAAATGAATAAGTAAGAGTAATTAAAGTAACTATACAATTTTTCGTGTATTTTTAGGTGACGCTGCTGAGGCAGTGGCCGATATTATGGAAGATGAAGACACCGAGAGTCGAGTTATGGACAATTGGCCGGCTTTGGACGACTTGGAATACAAAAATTCAACAATTGACGATACAATAACGCATTTTAATAATAGAAATTCGTATTCAGACGGTGACGATCAGTGCCATACAAATTGTCCTCAAGATTCAATTCCGAAGAATTCCGATTTGAATGCAAAAATTTTTAAAGGCTTCAAGAAACGTATTCTCGCACAAACGCAAGAGAATCAAAATACAGTGAAAAAATCCTTTAGTCAGAAGAATTATCACCATCATCCAAATTATTATCATCATCATCAGCATTCAAAGAAAACGAAAGAAAAAACGGGCAAAGTGAATGAGTACGCTCAATATTTGGGTTTACAACCATCACTAAATTTAGAACATTTATCATACAATTCACATAATAATTCAGAGTCGTCCTTAAATTCACGAAGTAATAAAAATACAAATTCCCAAAAATCAATTGCTTGCTTCAAGTGCCATTCGGGTAATCAAAATTTCTTAGCCAAAAAACAGTCCTGCAGTTGTTCAACGACAATGATTCCATTGCAGGGAATCGCAAGTACCTCCGATTTGCCATCAAATAAATTTAAAATACAACGAAAAGTCTATCTTTGCTCGGCATGTGGAACTTATTTTGAAAATTGGAATCTTTATCTACACGTCAAGGAAATACATCAACGACATTTATGTTTATTTTGCCTTGGACTGTTTGATCATGCCGAGAGACTTTCACATCATTTAATGAAAAATCACAGTATTCCCGATACATCATTCACGTCTGTTGAGGAATTTTATCAAATTTTCAAAGGCTCATGTTATCTGATTTGTTGTAGTTGTGAAAAGGTTTTCACTGAAAAGGACAATTTTTATAATCATTTTTGCACATCACCGCAAAAGGTGCAAGTGACAAAGAATGTGTGTTCAATATGTCGTCAAGTCGATGGTAATCATATGACGACTTGTGGTTTAGCACCAGGTTCCGATAGTGAAGTGAGCCTAACGCCTGGCAGTCCGGATGAATTAATTTCCTCGTGCAAGAATAAATTGTCCGGCAAGGGTGCGACGAAAAAACAAATGCGAATCAATAGGATAACGAATGTGACGGAAACTTTAGTGAATCACTTTCAAAATAAGAAAGTTGACATTGAGATTAAGAAAACTAGTGTTAAGTTAATGAAGGAGAGTCAAAATCGAGAAATTAGGAGAGATGATGTGTTGAATAAAACGGAAGTGCCGGCGAATTCAACGAGAGATACTGTGGCCGAGACGATAATGGAAGTTTCAAGGTGACTTTTTTTTAGTTCATTTTCAGTTTATTTTTATTTTTATTTTTATCAAACGCAGTATATTATCTTCGTTCTTAAACGATTTTCTGTATTTTTACATCGTTGGAAATCAGTTTATTCATGGCCAGTGATGTAATTGTACATAAAATATAGATTTCAAAACAGAAAAAGAAACCAACTGAAATAATAATATTCACAGAAAAAATGTTAATTTTAAAAGTTATATTCAAAATTATTACACAATACATTTTTCTCTCAACCTCAACATTCGTGAGGATTGCCACAGTTAAGGGAAAGAAAAAAGTACTGGAAAAATATCAAATTTGTAGAATTACTACAAAAATAAAAAAAAAATTTTAAATTTCAGTTCAAATTTTAGAAAATATTTCAAAAATTGCAGTTTTAGTTTTAATTACCATTTCAAAAGGTTTTACATTCAAAGTATTTTTATTTATTTGAACATAAACGGGTTTCAAATAAACCCTTTCGTACAAAAGTACTTTAAAATTTTAATTCCTGCTGGACAAAAAAATAACAATAAGTATTCAAATATTTATTCAACAAAAATTAATGAAATTAAAAATTTAATTTAGAAATTACACACGCGAAACATGAGATTCCATTTAATATTATTATGCAAATTGCAAAATATTTTCTTTTTTTATATAAATTTCAATTTTTGAATAATTTCAGCTTCAAAATTAAAAAAAATTCACTTATATTAACTAATTTTGCTATTTAATTATTACAGTTTATTATTTTTAAAAATTTTAATAAAATTCCTGTCAAAAATTCAATTATTTTTCTAAATGTTCACATTTTTTCGGAAGAATTCAATTATTTTTATAAATATTAAAATTCTTTGCAGAAATTCAATTATTTCCAATTCAATTTAAACAAAATTCAATAATAAAATTTTTCATTATAATTATTAACAGACAAGATAATTTTAAAAACTTGAATGATTTTCTTCATAAAATGCAGTAACTTTTCAAAATTTTCAACTAAAATTATTAAAGAAACGCCATTATTTAAAATAATTTCAAAACAATTCTTCAAAAGAATTTAATTAGCATTTTCAAAAATTGCAGTTGGGGCCATCACATATTACTAGATACATTTAGGGGTGGGAGGGGGGTAAGCAAAGTATTACGCTTTAACAAATTTTCTCTACTAAACTATAGAAAAAGTATCACACAGGGGGGGAGGGGGTCTAAAATAATATCACGTAATAAGTGAATGACCCCAGTTCTAATTTATGATGGAAATTATTAAAAAATAATTTATGGAAATAATTAAATTTCAAAAGGATTTACATTGAAAGTATTTTTTTGAAATTTTTATTCCTGGTGGGCCAAAAAATAAAAAACAATAAATATTTAAATATTTATTCAAGAAAAATTAATGAATTTTGAAATATTTTATTAAAAATATTCCGAAAAAATGAGGTTTTTAAAATTTCACTTTAAAATTTTGAAAAACAATTTTGTAAGAGAAATTTTAAGAAATAATTCAATTTTAAATCTTAAAGAAATCAAAGATAAGATTATTTTAGTGTTTGATTCATTCAATTTCGTCAGGCTATTCAAAAGTTATTCAATTATTATTTAATAACTTTTTTGTTTATAAAAATTGTGAATAAACATATAATATAAAAATTTTTTCGTTTTTTTATGCTGAATTTTTTCCAAAAAGAATTAAGTGATTTGGTTAAGATGGAAAGGAGATATAAAGATTTCAAAATTTTTCCAAAATTTTGACATCTCAAAAACTACTGAATATTTTGACGTAATATTTGGTGGAAATATTTCTTTTGAGTGTAGATTAAAATTCCTAAGTTTTAATGCAATTGGTTTATTTACTCCGAAAAAACTAAAATCTCCCCCCATGGAATCGCACTTTTAGAGAATTGTAATTAAAATTTTTTTTGAAGATAATTCAAGCCTCGAAAATAATTTTAAAAATTGAAATAATTAAAAGATTTGTCAAATTTCATTCAAATAAATTTTATATTTGCTAAAGAATTAATTTAATTATTTTGAAATATATAATCGTTTTTTTAAGGAATTAAAATTATACTTCAAAAATTTGTATTTTTTAAAAAGTTTTAAATTTTCATTAAATTTGAAAAAGTAATGTTTTGTAACTAACTATAGACCGCAAAATTTCACGCTCTTGTTCTGCTAGTTTTTTTCTAAATTCGTAAAAAAATAGATTTTTGAGAACTTTTAATTCAATTTTTTAAACTTACTTCAATTGAAAATAATTGGATTTGCTATGTGCCTGAAGTTGCCATCGATGCTCAGCATCGAAAATTTTTTTTCATCAGACCATAAATTTTTTTGCATTTTCTTACTCAAGTAGGCACCCAATAAATACCAACTAAGTTTCATCCCATTATCGATAGGGGAAAGTTGTCAAATCAACCCCTAAATTTAAAACAATTAAAAAAAAATAGGAAATAGTATATTGTGCAACGAGTGGAGAAAAAGGGCGATTTCTCGCGAGCTGAAGTTTGCTGCTCGAGCGTAGCGAGTGCAGCAATCAAGCGAGCGAAAATCGTTTTTCTCCACGAATTGTACACGATACTTTGTCCAACAACTGCAAAACTTATTTTATTTAACTCAATTTTTATTTATAAGATTTTTGTGGTTATAACAATGTTTATAATTAATATTTCAAAATGTGTAACTCACTAATGTATTACATTTTTAATAATTCAAAGCGAAAAAACTCTTTATGATTTGGTTATTGTTACGTAAGAACATAATTTACGTAAATTACGTAAGAATACAAACTCACGTGATTTACGCAAGAAGATAACTTACGTATTTTACGTAAGAACATAACTTACGTATTTGGGTATGTTACGTTACTTACGTAAATTGCGTACCTTGCGTAAACTATGTAAGTCATACCCTTAGGTTAGTTACGTAAGTTACATTAATATTAACAATTTAAAAGGAAAACACAAATAATTCTATTTTTCTTCCAGTCATTAAACTCATTTCTCCACTGGCCAAACCACCAGTCGAGGAAAGTAGTACTTTCCTCCACTGGCCAACCACCAGTGGAGGAAAGTAGCACTTTCCTCCACTGGTGCCTAGCGTACAATAGTTCAATTCCACTGCAGGCGTTGGACAAAGAGTGTTATTTATAAACCAATAACGAGACCAAAAATTTTATTGCATAAAATTCATTCACTCGATGCCCAATGAATACAAAAAAATTTTCACCCCCATGTCGATAGGGGAAAGTTGTCATTTTCAACCCTTAAAATTAAAAAAATAAAAAAAAAAAAAATAGAAAACAATTTATTAAAATTGCAGTTATCCTTTGACCAGGGATTTTTTTTTGTTTATTTGCTTCTACATACTCCACTAATAAGTAAAAAGAATTTCACAAAAATCGCCGTCCGGAAAACTTGATTTTTCTGCCCGTAAAAATTAAAAAATTGAAAAAACTTAGAAAACAATTTGTGAAAATTACAGTTATCTTTTGACCAGGGATTTTCTTTTTTTTAATTGCTTCTACATAGTCCACTAATAAGTAAAAATAATTTCAGAAAAATCGCCGTCCGGAAAACTTGATTTTTCTGCCCGTAAAAATTAAAAATTGAAAAAAATTAGAAAAAAATTTGTGAAAATTACAGTTATCTTTTGACCAGGGATTTTCTTTTCGTTAATTGCTTCTACATAGTCCACTAATAAGTAAAAATAATTTCAGAATAATCGCCGTCCGGAAAACTTGATTTTTCTGTCCGTAAAGATTAAAAAATTGAAAAAAAATTAGAAAAAAATTTGTGAAAATTACAGTTATCTTTTGACCAGGGATTTTCTTTATGTTTATTACTTCTACACATTCCCCTAATATATATTAACAATTTTTAATAAATCGTCGCCTGGAAACTTTGACTTTTTTGCCTGTAGAATTTAATAAAATTTTTAAAAAAATTAAAAAAATAATTGTAGAAATTACAATTATCTTTTTACCGGAGATTTTCTTTTTGGTTATTACTTCTAGACATTACCCTAATATATCTACATAATTGTAGAAAAATCGCTGCTTTGTTTGCTTTTTAATCTGTAAAAAATTACTTGAAAGGGGCCGTACACATAATACGTCACGCGATTTTTGACCATTTTTGACCCCTCCCTCCCCCTATGTCACACTTCGTCACAAACCTTGAACCCCTCCCTCCCCCTACGTCACGTCACACACGTAAATTTCACTGTAAATTTTATACATTGGACATTATATATTATATACAACACTCTAAATTATTGAATCAGTTAGAAATAACTTATTTAGAAGCAAGAAATCAGTCACTAATTCAAATAGTTATATTTTTTTCTGACAATTAGTTAAAAATAACTGATGTTTCAATAAAATTTTTTTGGATTGATTCAATTATTAGTCACGTTTAACTACCTACATAGCACCGAAACTTTCCTAACAATTTATTGAAGGCAAGCTTCGAAATATTTAAATGCAATGTTTAGTGAAAATTGTATAAAGATTTAAATATCCCACTTCAATAATTGTTTAGCGCGAAACTTTCCTGAAAATTTAACTTAAATTTTCAGCAAAATTTTTACGAAAGTATAGTCAAAAGTGTAATTAAATGTTCAGGAAAGTTTCAAGCTATATTTTTAAGAAAATTTGACGATAAACATTTATTGGAGTGAGAAATTTAAATCTTCACACAATTTTAAATAAACTAATTGCTAGTAAACTTTTCGAAGTATGCAAGCAAATCTTTAATATACATATATTTAGAAAAGTTTCGGTGTTTTGTGGATAATTTTTCAGTTATTTTTAACTGATTCAGATACAAAAAGACAGTAACTGCTGATTGCCAGTTTAAACCATGATTTTTAACTGATTCAAATTAAGAGAATATATTACTTATCATATTATAAATAATATACCAATAGATGTTAAACAGGTACATATAATAGATATTAAATAGTTTAGAGCATTTTTAACTTGTTTTATTTAGAAAAAGTGACATTGTCACATATAATTTCTTATAATCTTTGAATTTAAAAGATTGTGACGTAACACATGAGTTCACCCCCCCCTCCCCCATGTCACACTTAGTCACAATTCTCAGACCCCCTCCCTCCCCCTAGCCGCGTGACGTATTATGTGTACGGCCCCAAAGTAAAAAAATTATATTTTGTAAATTTATCATTATTTGATGATATGAAAAACTTTTTGTTTTTTAATTATCAAAATTGACGCAGGATAGTTTGTTTGATTTTTTTCTCCTTAGTTAGTAGTATCTCTGTTACAAAATTGAATGGTTTTAATAAAAGTATGAAGTAAAAAAATTAGAAATCAATGAGAATATAAAACTTTTATTTTCATTTTGGGCTTTAGTAAACATTTGCAGTAATTAGTACATGTCTCTTAAAACGAATTTTTTTCAAGAAAATAAATTTTGATAACATTGAAGGTATATAGAAACCTTATTCTCTGCATTGAATTTTGAACAGATCTTTGAAAACGCTAGAAAACAACACTCTTTTGAAAAAGTTTGATGATTTTGTAATAAAATACGAGGTTTATAAATAATAGATTAAAGTAAATAAAATACAATTTTTATATCACAGTTCTTAGCATTGGTTCATACACTGCAAAAACTGGTATCTCACTCGTGTCTTAAAATGAGTTGTTTCAAGTGTTTAAACTATTGAGATACAAAATCTGTCTTATAGTGAGACATTTAATTTCATCTCGTGTCTCATTTTAAGACATTAAAGGTAATTCAATGCGTATAAGACACGTAAAACGTCTTCTTAGTGTGAGACTGATACTCGAAACACATTTCGTGTCTCAAAATGCATTGCTAAATGTGTAAGACACTTTGAAACGTCTTAAAATGAGACACATATCTGTTTCAAATATGTGGACTAAGACATCTTATGTGTTTCAAATATGGGACAAAACGTCTCAAAATGAGACACTTGTTTTTGCAGTGTATTGCAATATTTAAGTCGTTTTGATTTTATTAGACTTGTTTTTCCCATACCATGGTATTTCCATACCATTATACCAACAGTTGTAAGATTGAAATTTCATTTTCGGTTTTACATTTATAACAATTCGTAATGTAACAACACTTTTCAAAATAATAAATAGATAAATTGGTGTAAAAATTACAATTTGAAGTAATAAATAGAATAATTTTCTTTGTATCACAGTTGTTTTTCAAAAATGACATAATTTAGTAGAAGTAAAGGTATATACTTCCGTTTTTGTTAACATAACAACATCAGTTCTAAGGTAACTCTTTGTTACAACTCTTTTATAACATTAAATGTTTTGGCAAGAAGGCATAAAATGTAAAATTAATAATCAAAATAAATGTGACAATTCTCCTTGTATCGAAGACTTCAACTTTAGCGCACGTTTAGATAAAATCGTTTGTCATTAAATATTATGTTCATATTTCCTTTTAAAAAAGAAGTTTAATATAATCGTAATTTTATAATAGCGGTAGTCTTTGCATTACAAATTAACAAAATCGTTGAAAATTTTGTGATATAACACTTTTAAATATGATAAATAGATTTTCAAAATTATGATCTTGAAAAATAATAGATTGAAGTAAATAAAATACAGTTTTTGGGGTTTTTGGCATTGGTTCAGGTTGGCATAATTTAATCCATTTCGATGGAATTAGACTTGTTTTTTACAAACGTTAAAGTTTAATACCAATGGTGGTATTTTCTTTGATTTTCGGCATTACATTTATAACAATTCGTAATGTAACAACACTTTTCAAAATAATAAATAGATAAAATGGTATAAAAATTTCAATTTGAAGTAATAAATAGAATAATTTTCTTTGTATCACAGTTGTTTTTCAAAAATGACATAATTTAATAGAAGTAAAGGTATATACTTCCGTTTTTGTTAACATAACAACATCAGTTCTAATGTAACTCTTTGTTACAACTCTTTTATAACATTAAATGGTTTAGCAAGAAGGCATAAAATGTAAAATTAATAATCAAAATAAATGTGATAAACCCTTTATATCAGTTTTAAAATTTAGTGCGCATTTGGAAAAAAAATATTTGTAACATAGAAACGTATTTTCTTTTCAAGAAAATAAAAATTTGATAACAATGAAGGCATATGTAGAAACCTTATTTTTTGCATTAAAGTTTGAACAGATCGTTGAAAACGCTATAAAACAACACTCTTTCGAAAATGTTCAATGATTCTGTAATAAAATATATGGTTTAAAACAATAGATTAAGTAAATATAATGCATTTTTTTGTATCACAGTTTTAAGTATTGGTTCAAGTTAATTCAATTTAATGCATGTCAGTTAAATTAAAACTTGATTTTTAATAACGTTAAAGTTTCATTTTTAACATTATTTAACATTAACATTAACATTATTTAACATTAACATTAACATTATTTAATATTAACATTAACATTAACATTAACATTATTTAACATTATTTTTATTTTAACATTATTTTTATTCTTTTATAACTTTCTTTGTACCACAGTTGTTTTTCAAGTAGTTAAAATTTAATAGAAGCAAAGGTTTAAAGTACCTTTTTGGTAACACAATTACATCATTTCTCAGAAAACTCTTTGTAACAAAACTTTTACAAAATTAAATATTTTTGTGAGAAAGTATTAATTTGGAAATCAATAACCGAAATGAATATATTTCTCTTTATACCGCAGTTATAAAATTTGGCGCGCACTTACGATAAATTATATATGGCACTTAACCCTCTACAAGTCTCATTATTAGATAGGAGTTTTTTTTAACTCTATTTCTAATTTAATTTAATTTAATCCTTGGTCAAAAGACATTTGCAGTTTTTACAATTTTTTTACGTATTTTTTCTTAATTTCTTTATTTTTAGGGGCAAAAAAGTCAAGGTAGTGGGAGAGTGGGGCAAAATGGGGTACCTTTTTGAAATTGGCTGTTTACAGAGAACCAAACGAATAAATCGATTCAGCTAAACTTCAGAATTCTTCTTAGTACACTTAGCTTTGAGGAAATTATGATAATAGCGGAGAAAAAAATTTTTGAAAGAACTTATATCGTATTTTCTGAGAAAGTGCTAAAATCCCATTTTGCCCCACCCGTGGGGCAAAATGGGAAATAACTATACAAAACAAATACAAATAACAAATACAAATAACTATACAAAACATTGAATATTTTTTCAAAATTCATTAAATTCTTGTTGTATGAGATTATAAATAAGAACAAAAAGTAGGATTCTTTATTACTATGAAAAAACAAGTAATATTTATTAGAATTTAACAAAAAAACATGGATATTGCAAAATATCGATTATTAAACATCGATAGTATAAATGCTTCGAAACAAAAATATCGATTCTTTTGCAGGAAACTTTTAAATATGCATAATATAATGTTTTTAAATAGTTTTAATGAAACGGCGTAGCTTCCGACATACCCCACACTTAGGTACCCCATTCTGCCCCACACTGCATATTAAAACAGAATGCAATATTTCCAAGTTATTGTAAACAATTAAACAATCTATTCTATTGGAAATTACTCTAGAATAAGTACTGAAAAAGATCCCACACTTGCCAAATTAAATGCATTATCCCAAAAAGTTTTGTAAGCACTTTAATTTTGAAAAAAATTCATATTTTTTTTGCTTAAAACTTAAAAGTTGTATAACTTTCAAAATAAAATTTTCTTTCGAGTGTCTTTATAATTAATAACAGTTTCTTATCAACATGAATGATATATGTCCAGGATAAAAAAATTAAAAGTATCTATCATGGAAAAACAGAGGTACCCCATTTGACCCGCCTACCCCATTTTGCCCCACTCTCCCCTACATTAGGAGAATATGTAGAAGTACGAAACAAAATGAAAATCCTTGGTCAAAAGATAACTGTAATTTTTACAATTTTTTTACGTATTTTTTCTTAATTTCTTTATTTTTACGGGCAAAAAAGTCACGGTTTCCGGGCGACGATTTTTTTGAAATTGTGTAGATACATTAGGGGAATATGTAGAAGTAAGAAACAAAAAGAAAATCTCTGGTCAAAAGACATTTGCAGTTTTTACAATTTTTTTACCTATTTTTTCTTAATTTTTTGTCTTTACGGGCAAAAAAGTCAAGGTTTCCGGGCGACGATTTTTTTGAAATTGTGTACATACATTAGGGGAATATGTAGAAGTAAGAAACAAAAAGAAAATCCTTGGTCAAAAGACATTTGCAGTTTTTACAATTTTTTTACGTATTTTTTCTTAATTTCTTTATTTTTACGGGCAGAAAAATCAAGTTTTCCGGACGGCGATTTTCGTGAAATTCTTTTTACTTATTAGTGGAGTATGTAGAAGCAATAAACAAAAAAAAAATCCCTGGTCAAAGGATAACTGCAATTTTAATAAATTTTTTTCTAATTTTTTTAATTTTAAGGGTTGAAAATGAGAACTTTCCCCTATCGACATGGGGGTGAAAATTTTTTTGTATTCATTGGGCATCGAGTGAATGAATTTTATGCAATAAAATTTTTGGTCTCGTTATTGGTTTATACACGGAAAAAAATACTAGGCTAAAAACACATGAGCGTCTGTTGTGTATATTGCACGCACACTACCATGCGTGATTAGCTTGGAATCCATCCTATTTTCGCATGGTGCTGTGGCAAAAGTCACAAAAGCCATGCATTTTTAGTAAACTCCTGTGTGATATTTGCAAAATGGGCTCATGTAAAAATCGAACCAATAGACTCCATGCATTATTAGGCTGATTTTTTTTCCGTGTAAATAACAATTTTTTCCTATTTTTTTTAATTGTTTTAAATTTAGGGGTTGATTTGACAACTTTCCCCTATCGATAATGGGATGAAACTTAGTTGGTATTTATTGGGTACCTACTTGAGTAAGAAAATGCAAAAACATTTATGGTCTGATGAAAAAAAATTTTCGATGCTGAGCATCGATGGCAACTTCAGGCACATGATTTGCTAATAAATTTCATTAGAATTTTAAAAGAAAATTGATTTCTCGGAGAATATTAATTTAATATTTAATAATGAATAATGAATAATCATCGTAAAGTTCTGAACGTTAAAATCAAAATATTTTTAATAAAAAATATTTCGTCAACCATTTAATTTTTATATTTGATTTTTAAATTAGACCCAGTTGTCTTGACAACTGTTTCCGTAGAAACGAAATATAAGAGGTAGAGGATGTTGCCATAACAACTGTCCATAATTTGAAAAAGTTTTAAAACTTTCCCTGTAGAAACTAATAAAGTAACAGTGGAATATACTTGTTTCATGCGGGAACGATTTAATAGAAACAAAACAATGATTCACTGCAAAAGAATATGCGTAATACATTTTTTTTTATTTTATCATTTATTTTTAAATACATTTATTATATTTTTTTAACTTATATATTGTTAATTTTATTTATTTATAATTTTAATATTTTTTTATTATATACTAAAACCATGAAATTAAAAACATTATTTTTTATAATTTATATTTTTTTGTAAATTATAAATTTTCTTTAAAATTTTACTGATAAAAAAAATTAAATAATTGAAAAATTTATTTCTATACATACAATATAGTTAATACTTAAATATTTATAATAAATAAAATTTATTTAACTAATTTTTGTTTTTCAGGTATGTCGACGAATCGGATAGCAACGAAAAGGAGGAGAAAAAAATTGTCGCTGAAGAGAAACAAAACGTTTCCGAAGAACCTTCTTCTGAAAATCTTCAGAAAACATACGACAGTTATACAGAAACAATAATGGAAGTATCGCGTGTTGGTATCAGTGAAAAATCCCAAATCTCCAAAGAAGATGACGAGGAACAACAAAATCAAGAAGAAACAAATGATAATGATACATCCAAAAGTGTTTCATTAAACGAAACAATAAATTCAATTAGCGATGAAAATAAAGAGGACGAAATTAAATCATCAAATCCAAAAAATGAAGATGATGTGAGATTGAGTCCCCATTCAGATATTAATGAAGAAAAATGTCACGAAAACGAAACACAGAACAATCTAGAAATTAATTCACCATCCAATAGTCCAGTCTCGAATAAATCTCTTCTTAGTCCTCATCAATCAAAACCCGAAAAAGAAGAAGAAGAAGAAGAAGAAGAAGAGGAGGAGGAGGAAGATGAAGAAGAAGAAGCAGAACCGGAAGTAGAAGAAGAAGAAGAAGAAGAAGAAGAAGAAGAAGAAATAGATGTAGAAGTGCCCAAAACAATGGACACTGTTGATTATCAATCATTTAATACAGTCACAAAAACTGATAGAAGTCTAGTTATAAAGATCTGCACAAATAAAAATTCTCAATTTTCGATTGCCCCTCGAAATGTTGAGAATAGTTTAAATCCCGAGTCCGAGGAGAATAATAATCGTGAATCTTCCGCGTCTGAGGAGAAAAGTTCCGAGAGAGGTAGAGACAGTCCTGAAAGTTTTCATCTCAATGAATGTGACAGTGATTCGGATAGTGAGAAACTTGCGGTTGTTGATAATAGCGCCGAGGATCAAGATTTAATTGCAAAGGACGACGAAGGGGAGCAGGAGCAGGAGGAGGAGGAGGAAGAAGAAAAAATTGATGATAATTTTCTGAAAGAACAAGTTGAAGAGAAACAAGAGAATGATGGTATCATTCTTGCCAGTGAGGATCTTCCGTTTATTGAATTAAACGTTGAGGATATACCCGATAATATGAATCCACAAGATCTTTTACGAAAGTGCATCGATGCGGCGAGTTGTTTTTGCGTTTATTGTAATCACGCGCGTCAAATTGCCGTCAATGGAAAACAACTCGGTCTCCATTTACTGAGTGAACATCGTTTTCAACCTCAACATCCGGCAGTGATTCTAAATTGCGAGCAAGTCATTTCAAAAATCAAAAAATCATTAAACGACCTCGAGACGCAGTGTTTCAATTTTGATTCCTATAATTCCGAGAAGGGAACCTACAATATTCCGAGTCCAAGAACTTACGAGTGTTTTCATTGCCGGCATTATTCGCTCCTACACAAGGACATTTATCTCCACAATCGGAAAATGCACCAGAAGACAATTCTCATTTGTATAATGTGCAAATCATCGTTTTATAATTACAGCGAACTTCTTTGTCATTTGTGTCCCGGTGTTTATTCACCAAATGATAATGTCAAATATCGATGTTGTCTGTGTCCGTTAAACAATATCCCCTCTGCTTTTCGTCTAATGGTTCATTTGAGAAAGAAACATCACACTTGTGACGTGTGCTTGGAGTCGACCGGCAATCAACAAAAACTCTCGAATCACGTCTGGAAGCACAAACTCCATCATCTTTGCTATCGTTGCGGCATTGCCTACAGAAATAAACCGGACATAACGAAACATTTATTTTGGAAACACGGCACCGAAAGTGTACTCTGTAAAAAGTGTCTACAAAAAAAGTGGCCCCACGTCTATCATTTTTGCATTCCACCAACCGCGTTCATTTGCGAGGAATGCAATTTAAATTTCACCCGTGCGGTCGCACTCAAAGTTCACAAGAGACTCCACTCCGGCGATTTTCCCTACGCGTGCCAAGAATGTGCGGAAAGATTCATCTCAAAGAAATTATTAGCCAAACATGAAGAAACTCACAAAGAACAACCGGTGATTGAGGAAACCATACCAGTCAACGAGGGAAAGGAACCAAAAGAAGCAACTCAAGTTGAACCCGAAAACGAACAAGTCAGCGAAAGTAAAAAGAAAGAGGAGGAGGAGGAGGAGGAGATAAAGGAGCCGGTGAAGAAAGTCGACGTCTACGATTTACCCCCTTTGAATCTATCCTCCGACAGTGATAGCGATTTAGACGATAAAGTTAGGGAGACGATTAATCTCGATTTACTGGAAGAACCAAAGAATGATCAAGTCATACACGAAACAATAACGCAAATCGACAACATCGTTCATGTCGAACTCAACGAGGAGGAGAAGAAAGAAGAGGCGCAAATAATGGATGGAATATGGGACAATTTCAAAACATACGCCGCCAGTCTAGGAATACAGGACACTTCAATTCCAGTCAAGGGCACCGACACCGACATCGAATTTCTCAAGAGCGTCATTCTCGCCGATCACGACTACTGCACCGTCTTCTCTAAAAAAGAGAAAGACGAGCACCACAAAGCAAGAAGCAAAACACCGGAAGTCGTTTTGCCAGAAGTAAAAACCGGCTACGAGCAAGAAGCTCTCAACAAAAAGAAAATAAAAACTAAAAAACGCAAGAGAACCGACAGTTCCTCGTCGAGCGATTCATCCAGTGACTCAGATTCAAGCAGTTGTTCCTGTGGCAGCAATTGCAGTTGCAGCAGTTCTTCCGGTAGTTCCTCAAGTTCGAGTTCAAGTTCCGATTCCAGTTCAGCGTCCGAAACCAACTCCCCAAAGAAGAAAAAGAAGGAGCGGGAAAAAGGGAAGGAAAATGAAACCATCGAACCAAAAGAAACCACCACTCAAGAAAATGGTACCACCGAGGAAATTATCGAACCTGGCGAGGCGCCTCAAGCACTCCGCGAATCCGATCTCGAAACCAACGAATCGGAAACAGACGAAGACTTCTATGATCAATATCCCCAACAACTGAACAAACAGACCAAAAAACCAATCGACGATCAACAAATAAACAACGGAGTTCTTCTAGAAACCAATCCCATCACCCCATCATCTTTACCTTCTGTACCTTCCGTACTTTTTGTACCTTCTGCACCATCTTTACCTTCTGCACCATCTTTACCTTCTGTACCATCTTTACCGTCTTTGCCATCTCCACCATCTCTACCACCACAGAAAAAAAAAATAAAAACAAAAAAACGAAAACGTGTCGATAAAGGAAAAAAGATCGTCGAGTCTATTAAGCTCAACATTCCAAAGTCATTCTATCAAAATAAACCCGGTTCATCGCCAAGTGTAATAACGGTAACATCATCGAATTTTTCCACGCCGAAAAATTCCCCAACAGCGAAACTCATTGAAAATGAAAATAAACGCTCGTCAAAAAGAAAGCGAATACCAAAACGTTTCTATGGCGATTCGAGTGACGAGGAAAATGAAAAGCAATTGCCAAAGTGGAAAAAAATTGAAACAAGCACCCCGGTGGGTAAAATTGGAGCTCAAATTTCGCAAGTGACACCGAGAATTGTGACGCCACCATTTCTCGAACGTACAACATTAACATTAAAGCGTACGGCGAATAATTATAAGATTGAAGAGCCAAAAATTGAATTACAACCAAGTGGAAGTGATTCGGATGAAGATGGTGAGAGTAGTAGTGACACGGAATCGGATAATGAGGGAAAAGAGCAACAGCTACAGTTGCAGCAACAACAATTGCAGCAGCAGCAACAGGAGCTACAGTTGCAGCAGCAACTACAACAGCAACAGTTACAGTTGCAGCAACTACAACAGCAACAGTTACAGCAGCAGCAGCAACATCATCAACATCCATCAAATTCAGAGCGTGCGACAAATTTATATTGTTATTGTCAGTGTCCTTATGATGAGGTTTCGGAAATGATTGCCTGTGATGGAAGTGACTGTCGTATCGAGTGGTTTCATTTTGAATGCGTGGGAATAATGGTACCGCCAAAAGGTAAATGGTACTGTCCTGATTGTCGTAAGAGGCTTGGAATTCTCGATAATTATGACGAAATTATCACAACTAACACACAGTAGCAATTCTTTTTTTTTTGCCTCAAAATGATTAATAATAGCCGTGAAATTTTTAAAGAGACTATACTTAAATTCTGTTTTCTTTTTTCTAATCTATAAATTTATTATTACCAAACTCGCAAGCTGTTTAGTCACACACACAAACTACAGACGAAGAAAGGCCGAATATTTCACAAGAAAAAAATATTTTTTCTTCTCTTTGGTGTCTTTTGTTTCATTACACTAAAAGAAAATTTATTTGATTTAAATAATCGATACTAACCAGTAAATATTTCATTGAAGCGAATAATTTTTATTTCAAGTAATTAAATGGCATTTGTCTCAAATGCCTAAAAATTTAACTGAAATTATTTATTTAAATACAATTTAATTGATTTAAATAAAACTTATTTGATTCAAATAAAATGTATTTGGCTTAAATAAAATTTATTTGATTCAAGTAAATATTTATTTGATAACAAATCAGAAATCCCTTATTTGACTTAAATACATTTTTTCCAGTGAAAAAATGAAAATACTTTCGATTATTTCTACCTACACTGAAAAAAATTTACTTGATTCAAGTAAATATTTATTTGATAGTAGACAAGTAATTGGTTATTTGAATCAAAAATTTTTTTCCAGTATAGATAGAAATAATCGAAAGTATTTTCATTTTTTCACTGAAAAAATTGTATTTAAGTCAAATAGTCGATTTCTGCTCTATTAACAAATATATATTTCCATGAATCAAATAATTTTTATTCAAGTTAATTAAATAAAGAAATTGAATTGAAAAAATTGAAAAATATTTGAAAAATTGAACTGAAATTATTTATTAGAATACAATTTATTTGACTTGAATAAAATTAAATTAGAATCAAGTAAATATTTATTTTATAATATACAAGTAATCGGTTATTTTAATCAAATAAATTTTGATTTCAGTATATATAGAAATAATCGAAATATCTATTAATAAATAAATATTTACTTGAATTAAATAAATTTTATTTATGTAATTTAAATTGAAGTTGAACCAAGAATTTCAGTATTTAAAGCAAATACAATTTTATTAATTCAAATAAAAATATTTTGATTCAAGTAAATATTTAATACTAACAAGTAAATTATTTAATAATAGTTAAATAATTGCTTATTTGAGTCAAATACATTTTTTTCTGTGCTCACTTAAAACTAATTACTTAACATATTTTCATTATTATTTCGATTTTTTATCAATCGAAATAAATTTCTAGTATTTCAAGAAAATTCTTTTTAAATACTGTTATTATTTTCTAACAAAAAAAAAGGTTTATTTATTTATTTAGAAATACAGAAGGAAAATTTGACAATACTTGACTTTAATTTATAAGAATTTTTCTTTAAAGGAAACGGACAGTCAATAAAAGAAAAGTTCAATTCGATATTAATATATTTTTCTTTAAAAAAAAGTATGACGAATTGAACTTTTTTCCACTTTGAATCAAATTTTTATGGATTTTTCTGTTTCAGAAAATGATACAATTTTGTTTGATTATTGAAAAGTAATGATTTTTTGTCATTAACGAAACTGATTAATTATATCATCAATTATTAATAATTGATGATTTAACTTAATCATCAAATTCACAATTTCCAATGGTTCAAAATAAAAAAATTTGATTAAATTTATGAAATTAAAAAAATTCCCACTTTTTAACAGTTTTTGTTGTTGTTGTAATTACTGACTTCTTTTTATTAAAATATGAAAATATAGAGTTGGACTAACTTTTTTTTACTGTCTGTCCGATTCTTATTTTTAAAGAGAAATTTCGTACAATTTATTAAAATGACGATTAATATTTATAAAAACGATTATGTAATTAATTATTTGCTGTGATTAATGAATAATAGAATTGCTAACTAATAGTTAATTTAGAAATTAAGAATTCAATTAATAATTGTGTTAGTAATAATAATTAACAATTGAATTTCTAATTAATAATTTAATTATTAGTTAACAATTGTATTGTTAAATTATAATTGAAATATTAGTTAATACTTGAATTAGTAATTAATTATTAACTAAATTAATGATTGTTAGTTCAATTGCTAATTAATAATTGAATTATTAGTTAATAATTCAATTATTAGTTAATAATTCAATTATTAGTTAATAATTTAATGAATAATTAAGTATTTTAGTAATTAATAATTGAATAATTAATCAATAATTGACTTAAAATTTAATAATTGAATTGAATGAATAATTTAATTTGTAATTAGTAATTGAATCGGTAGTGAATCATTAAATTAATAATTATTTATTTTATTAGTAATTAAAAAATTTTTGTTAATATATTGAAGTGAATTTCTATTTCATTTGCATTGAATTTGACTGAATCAAATTAAAAGAATTAATAGATTATAATAATTAATGTGAAATGAATTAATTGTTTTTTATTATACATTATTTTCATGTTCAAAAGAAAAAAAAATTGGCAACTTATTGTTGTTTCCAATCTGATAAATTTTGGTGAATTTTTGCAAAAATATCTAAATTGGAAAATGGATTCAAATAATAATTTTTTGTTAGGTCAAGTTTGAAAAAATGTAAATTAGATGCATTTATGCGTTGTCATATTTGGAAATTATGTATTTTTTTTAATTTGAAGGATTATAATTGATTTTTTACAGTAAATTGACGTACTGTAAACAATTTTTTATTATTACTTACTCTTTTATGTATTAAAAAAAAGTTGATATTTTTATTGTATTTTTCAAATGATACATTTTTAACGCTTAATTTTAATTTAGAGGGAAATTTGAAATATTTGCACTTATAAAATTAATTTTAAAATGGAAATTTTACAAACCTGTATTTGAAATGGAATTAATTTAATTTTAATTAATAAATTAATTTACATTTGTCATTGAATTTGTAAGTAAATTTTATACATTTGCAATTAAAATCTAATTTTTAATGTAATTGGGTCAGAATTTCTCAAACGGATCACCTAAAACTAAAAAATTTTCTTTTTGAACCAAAATATTTTTTTTTGACTCTTAATATGGTTAAAAAAAGTCCCTAAAAATATTAAGACAAAAAAAAATTTTTTGTAAAAGTTATTAACAATTGAATTTTTTAGTACTGCTAAATTAACAAATTTTTTTCTCGAGTTCCAGTTGACGCATTTAAAATTTAAAATATGGGTTTTTTTCGTCTTGAATTGCACTATTCGAATATATTTTTTGTTTTTAAATTTTTTTATTTTTTATAATATTTTACATTATTTGTTTATAAAATGTTAATAAACAAATATGTTCTTCAAGTCCTAACAAAAAAATTAAAATTGTATTATATTCCTTAAACGTCTCCGAGTGTAAAACTGTTTTGAAAAAAATGAGCCTCAATTAGAAAAAAAGTTATTAATTAAAAACTGCAGCTGTGTAGAGCTTTACATGACGTTAAACTCGCCCCGCGCACATTGTCATTTTTTACAATTTAATGTTCAAAATTGTCTGGAGCCTAGAAATTTTATCGGATTTTGATGGTTTTGGTCTTAAATTAAAGGGGATAAAATTTCTAAGAGATCCCTCTAAACCAATTTTTAAATTTTAAATTGTTTATATTTTTTTTGTTATTTAAAGTTAACAATTTACAATATTTTTTTAAAAAATCATGTTTATTTTTTTATTTTTCCATTGCAAATGATTGAAATCAATTTAAATTAGTCTAGCATGACCACCAGACAAATAATAATCCATAATGCAATTTATTTAAATTATTACAAACAATCTTAATTAACAAATAGATAACTTTGGTTCTTTTTGTTTTTTGAATAAACTTTTAGGGTTATAAAATTGAGTTCTTCTTAACAATAAATAATAAATTACTTGATACAGATATCATTTACACACATGTAGAAAAAATTTAAGAAAAAAAATATAATTTTTGCCTACAATAATTATTTAAATTTAGTACGCGACTTTTAGTATTTCGTAAAAATATCAAAAATGTTGATTTTTTATCAGGGATTTTTTCTACTATTTTTATCGTTAAAATGTTAAATAGAAGCTTTTAAGGCCTAAGGCCCATAAAAAAAAGAAAAAATATTTTCAAAAACTTTATTAGCACAAACAATTACATTTGTTATAAACAAATTATTTACTTTTTAAACAAATAAATTAAGATTGTTTGCAACAATTTAAATAAATTGCATTATGCATTATTATTTGTCTAGTGGTCATGCTAGACTAATTTAAATTGATTTCAATCATTTGCAATGGAAAAATAAAAAAATAAACATGATTTTTTAAAAAAATATTGTAAATTGTTAACTTTAAATAACAAAAAAAATATAAACAATTTAAAATTTAAAAATTGGTTTAGAGGGATCTCTTAGAAATTTTATCCCCTTTAATTTAAGACCAAAACCATCAAAATCCGATAAAATTTCTAGGCTCCAGACAATTTTGAACATTAAATTGTAAAAAATGACAATGTGCGCGGGGCGAGTTTAACGTCATGTAAAGCTCTACACAGCTGCAGTTTTTAATTAATAACTTTTTTTCTAATTGAGGCTCATTTTTTTCAAAACAGTTTTACACTCGGAGACGTTTAAGGAATGGAATACAATTTTAATTTTTTTGTTAGGACGTGAAGAACATATTTGTTTATTAACATTTTATAAACAAATTACATAAAAAATTATAAAAAATAAAAAAATTTAAAAACAAAAAATATATTCAAATATTACAATCCAAGACGAAAAAAACCCGTATTTTAAATTTTAAATCCGTCAACTGGAACTCGAGAAAAAAATTTGTTAATTTACACTGAAAGAATTTTAGGCAGGCTGCTGGCTTTTCATGTCCGAAATTAGTGCCCCTTGCACAGGGCTCGCAGCTCACCTCAAAAAAACGAGCATCTACTCCCGAAAGGTGAGCAGCTGCCCCTGAGGAGTTGCTGCTTAAGGCCAACGCAGAATAGATCTGTAACCGTAAGCGTAAGAATGAGTTAGAGAAGGATAAACAATATACCTATCCTTCTTTAACTCATTCTTACGGTTACGCTTACGATTGCGGTTCCGGTTAAAGATTCTATTCTGCGTTGGCCTTTACCTTTCGGGAGTAGATTCTCGCCTTTTTGAGGTTAACTGCGAGCTTGAGGCAGCGAGCTCTAGCGGCACTCATGTAAAGCCTGCAGCCTGCCCAAAATTCTTTCCGTGTAGCAGTACTAAAAAATTCAATTGTTAATAACTTACAAAAAATTTTTTTTTGGCTTAATATTTTTAGGGATTTTTTTTAACCATATTAAGAGTCAAAAAAAAATATTTTGGTTCAAAAAGAAAATTTTTTAGTTTTAGGTGATCCGCTTGAGAAATTCTGACCCAATTTTTTAAAATTTGCATTTGAAATCTTTAATTGGCATTTGTAATTGTAAATTAATTTTTCTAATATATACATATTTCCAAATTTACATTTGTAATTTAATTTTTAATTTTTTTCTAAATACTCCAAAACAAGGTTATTATTATACATCAATGGGATTATAGGAAATATATCATCGTATGTTTTGATGGGTTAGTACTTAAAAGGCAGAAGGCATCTCTTGGTATTTGGTTTTAAAGGCAATCTGAGGGAGGGGGTCTCTACTAATCCTACAGTAGGAGCACACTGTCCCTTGCATTTACAATCACGTTCTCCATAGGTGAAGCACTGTCTACAGGGTCTGTTTCACTCGGTTGTCCCCCATTTAAAAGTCTGAATATTAATGAGTTGCAACTTCAACATCTGCATACTCAAACTCAGTGATGGTTTCTACCTCCATCCTCGTGGGCTTCCTATGTTTCATAAGCTTAGTAAGTACATGATTTACAAGTTGAGGGTTCTTAGATCCTAGAGCATGTTCCAACTCTGATACCATGTCAGGATGCACTTTCCCACTCTTAACAAGGGTAGTTCCTACTCTCTTGATAAACTTGTTAACATGTGGTTGCACCACGCGCATTGTCCTTATTCCAGATGGTCCAGGTGACACTTCGATCTTATCCTCTAGTGCTCTAGACATTATTATATTCTTTAAGCGGTTAACATCTGAATTGTTTTATTTTGCTCACTCAGTGTTTCCAGCATCTGATTTTGCTTTGCAAAGGGAATCCAACGGTTCCATATTAACCAAGCGTTTCATGATTTCATTCAGGTTATCATTCACAGCAGTTATAGATTTAATAACCCATATCTCAAAAGTCTCCGCGCTTCCCGGAGCTGCTTTTGAAGTAGTTGTATCTTGGGGAGGACACTTGTTCTTTCCTCCTTCCGGGGGATTAGTCGAGCATAAATCTTCTTCCTTCCCCATTAGGTTGGTTAAGGTGTCATCGTCAGACGACTCATCAAGCTTTCCTTCTCTTTCCTCTGCAGCTGATAAGTTTTCCGTGGTCAGAGGCTCTGTATGAGAAGCATGGTCTAGAATCTCATTTACCACGTCATTTTTGTCACTGGCAGTTTCAGATAAAGTTGCACTGACCATTCTATCTTCCAAGTTGGTATCTACCTTGTGTTCTGCCATAATATCTACTATGTGAACTCCTTGCTGCTGCAATAAGATAATGTTCCTCAATTGATTCGCTAAGTTGTTGTTAAACCCTAATCTGACGGATTCAGATCCTACAGAATCCTCAGACAAATTCTCTAAGTAAGTTCCTTGGCTTGTTTTCAGATCTCTTCTAGGCAATCTATTAATAGCTAACCTAGAAAAGCTACTTTGCATCTCTATAAGGATCTCTTTAGATAGATAATTGGGATTACTGAGAATAAATTAGAATATTAGATCGTACAACACTTCAATTTCATTTTTAAGTTACAATAGTAAATTCATTTTTTAAACATGTTTCCAAAATTACATACATTCGTACTTAGATTTTTAAATTTACACAGTTGTAAATTAATTTTTTAAATATATTTCTAAAATTACATTTATCATTTATTTTCAAAGTTACATTTGTAATGTATTTTCAAAATTACATTGTGTATTGTACTTTAAATGTTACATTTGATAATTTAGTTTGCTGTGAATTTGAAATTTTACTCTCGTAATTCAATACTTTAATTTACAGTCTTAAAAACAAATTACATTTATAATATTAGATAAAAGTTTGAAAAAAATTACGTCTGTCAACAGGAAAATTAACTTTTTGTAAATTTAAAACATTCAAAATAGAAAAAAATATTTCTAGAATTTGTAAATTTACATTTTTATGATTTTTAAAAAAAAGGAAGAATGAGTAAACTTTTTAATACTGTTTTAGCTGGAATATTTATTCTCGTATTAAAAATTAAAAAATTGCGGAAAAATAGAAATTGAGGAGCTGTATCGAAGAACTCGCTCGACGCGCGAGTTCTTCGATACAGCTCCTCAATTTTTTTTTAGAAATTCACTTCAATTGAATTATTTATTTCTAATTTATTAGAAATTAATTTATTAATTATTAATTTAATCATATGTTACAAACTAGTTTATGTAAATGAACTAGTTTATTATTAAATATTAGTCTAATTATTTTTCGGAATTTAATTATTAATTTTTAAATTATGAAAATAAATAAAATAGAAATTGTTTATTATTAACTATAAATTTAATAATTAGTTACTAATTAATTAATTATTAACTATTAATTTAATAATTAGTTACCAATTAATTAATTATTAACTATTAATTTAATAATTAGTTACTAATTAATTAATGATTAATTTAATAATTAGTTACAAATTGATTTATTGTTAATTATTAATTTAATAATTAGATACAAATTAATTTATTATCAATTGTTACTTTAATAATTAGTTATAAATTAATTTATTATTAATGATTAATTTAATAATTAGTTACAAATCGATTTATTGTTAATTATTAATTTAATAATTAGATACAAATTAATTTATTATCAATTGTTACTTTAATAATTAGTTATAAATTAATTTATTATTAATGATTAATTTAATAATTTGTTACAAACGAATTTATTATTAATATTAATCTAATAATAATTTGTTACAATTTAATTGTTAAATTTTAAATTACGAAAATAGAGAAAGTAGAAATTGTCGAAGAATTATGAGCAAAATGTCTCTTGATATAAATATTTTCGATTAGACGAAAACTGGAGATAGAAGGAAATATTTTTTTGCGAAATATTCATGAGCGTTCTAAGATCCGAGTAGTTTATTTGGTTTCCTTTCTTTTCTTTTCTTTTCTTCGGCTTGGTAAATGACACAACTGTTCCATGTTGATATTCTTCGTAAATTGAAATATGATGTTTGTAAATAGTTGTAAATATTCCCTAGAGTTTATAATGAGTGACGAAGAAGATTTTTTGTGTAAATTTGTTTGTACTTCTTTTAATGGCGACAAGTGTAAAGATATTTTTTAGGCGATTGAGGTACTAAAAAAGGTTAATAATATTTTGACTGGGGATCTTAATTAGGAGATTGCAATTTGTGAAAAAAATAATGTTTTTGGAGAAAAGGAATGAGGGCTGAAGTATTCTTTATTTTTTTTCTTCTTTTTTTCAATAAGATTTGTTACAAAAGAAAAACAAAACTGCCGTGTCAACACTGCTGGCAGTGTCTTGGCCTACGTTTCAATTTATTTTTCACTTTTTTTTTACTGCCGAGGAAAATTAATTCTGTGGCCTAATAACACGTTGATTACAAAATAAATTTGAATTTGAAAATTTTTTTTTTGAACTAAAAATATAAATATGAGATCAAATATTTTCTTTTGATTTTTCAATCAGCTTTCTATTTAAATATTCTTTGAAAAAATTTTTAAAAATTATTTTTCTCGGTAAGTTTTTAATCACTATAATTAATTTAAAAGACAAAAACACAAAAATTGAAACAAAATTTTACAAAAAAAAAATGCACAGAAATGAAAATTTTGTATATTTTTCATTTCGAAGTATTAATCAACAAAGCTTTATACATACGAATAATTCTTTATAGTTCGTATAGATATTTAAGACAGGCGAGACAATTAAAAAAAATCGTTTTTTTTCCTGAATAATATTCAGAGAATATTTTCTTTTGTGAAAAAAAATTTTAATATTAAAAAAAAAATAATTTCTAATTTCCATTGAGAGAAATTTAGTAGAGTTCATGATTATTAATTTATCTTGATTTCAAGATATTCTATTTTTCTAATTTCCAATTAGTTCTTAAATTTAATGAATTTAATCGAAAAATTGACTAATATAATCGACAAAAAAATGAAAAAAATTAACATTCCAAAATTAAAAAAAAACTTGTTCATCACTGAAATAATTAACGAAAAATTCGTCGCAGTTTTGAATTTTTAGAAAAATATTTCATTGTTAAAAAAATCATATTTTTGTGATTCCTATAATGTCAAAATTATTATTTGTTTATAAAATAAAAAATAACGAACGTGAAACATTATTTATCACGCATTTAGAAAATTCGTTAAAAACGAATTTTTAATTTTCAAAGTTTGTGCAAAATTAATTTTTTGTATTAAGAGTAGAATATTCGTATTCAAGAAAGGGAAGAGTTTCAAATACTAGAAATTTACATATATATATATATATATATATATATATATAAAATATTTATAAAAATATATTATAAATAAATATATTATATATAAATATATTATATATTTATAAAAATAAATAAAGAATTTTCCTGATATATATATATATATATATATATATATCTTTTTATATAAATAAAAATAAATAAAGAAATTTCCTGAAGGGAAAGAAAATATTTTAGTCTTTTTAGCATTTTTTATAATTGTTGACTATTTCATTTTTAAATTCAAAGGAAAAGAAACTTTCATACTTGTCATTTTATTTCGAAAATATTTAAACTTTTCCCTTAATATTCTTATAATTCAATTTTTTTTGGCAAATTTTTATTGGATTTAAGTTTTTTTAAATTTTTTCAAAACAATCTTTGTACAGTACAGCGGAGTTTGTAGAGTTCAATTATAAATAATAATAATAATATAAAAGTCAAGTCTCGCCAAAGAAGAATTTTTTAGAGTAGAAAAATGATATATGTTTAAACGAAAAAAAATATATTTAAAAAAAAGCTAAAAAAAAATGACGAATGCGAAAGAAAGTGAAACATTTTTTCCGCTCAAATTATGTAAATGCCATTTTCTAATAATGCAGAACGAAGTATAGACTTTATATAATTATATAAAAAAAAGGAAAATTGTAGTTTTTAGCCGAAAATTAATGATTAGACGAAATTTTTTAGTCAGCCCTCCTTTCCTTTGGCAGTTCGATTCCCATAAAGTTCGTGGTAAAATCTTTGTAAGATATTCTCTGTACCATAAAAAAAATAATAATACATTATTCTCATGAAGCCTATATAAATGAATTTTGTTCTTTTTCTCACAATTATCTCTCAATGTCTCAATTAATTTTTTTCAGCTTTTGAAAATTTTATAAATATTAATTTTTAATAATAAATACCTATAAAAGAAATAAATAAAAGAGAAAATATTAAATATTAAATTGAAGAGAAGAAATAAATTGAAAACTTTAATTCATAAAAAGAAAATTTTTATTAAAATTTAAAAAATTATATTGATAATTAAATTTTTTTTAATTTCAGGCTTCGCACTCATCTACTAAAAACGTACTATTTACTACTTTTTTACGATTTGCTACTATTTGGATTTTTTTTAGATTCGTGACACAAGAAAAGCTACTTTTTTCTTCTTTTTGAAAATTAGCACTACCTTAAATTCTCGAAAAATAAAATAATATTCTCCAAAATTTTAATAAAAATATTAGAAATATTTAAAAAAAAAATTTAATATAATTTTTCCCCAAAATTCAATTATTCAAAATACAATTTTCATAAATTTTTTTTGAAAGAAATTATTTATTTAAAACAATCTTGATAAAGTTTTACGAAAGAAGTAAATTACTTTTAAGGATTTTAAATTTTATTCAAATTTGTTTATTGAAATTCATATATTTTTAATGCAATTATAATTAAATTCCTTGAAAAAATTTAAAATAATTAAATTATTTTCATAAACAAATAAAATTCTACACAGAAATTTAATTATTTTTAAAAAAATTTTAATAAAATTCTTCGCAAGAATTCAATTATTTTTACAAAAAAATAATAAAATTTTTCACAGAAATGCAATTATTAAAAAAAATTTAATATAATTTTCCCCAAAAATTCTCAATTATTTTCATAAAAAATAAAATTTTACAGAAATTAAATTATTTAAAATACAATTTTTATAAAGTTTGTTGAAAGAAATTAATTATTTGAAACAATCTTTGTGAAATTTTCCAAAAGAAAAGTCAAATTTTATTGAAATAAATTTTATTTTTTACTTTTAAAATTATCGACTGAAATGAATTTCTTTAGGTGTCAAATTTAAATTTTTCAATAGGTAGCTATTTTTACTGCTTTTTTTCATTCTTAAAGTTACCTCTTTAAAATTAATTATTAAGTGCAAAGCCTGTAATTTAATACAAAAATTTATTTTAATGAAAAAGAAGACATTTTTTCGAAATTTCCACTTTTGTATATTTTTGAAAGTGAACATTTCAAATAATTGTATAAAGTAAAATTTACCTCAAGTAGAAAATTAAAATCTGATCGTGAAATTTTTTCTGATAAAACATTTTCAATTTGTAGGGGAGACCGGGGCGTAATGGCTAAGGGGCGTAATGAATAATTGTACTTTGTTTAAAAACCGTAAATCGTAATAATTTCGCACAATAGACAAGTTATTGTACTTGGTATACTGCAAGTTTGTCGGAAGTTTCATTAATATTTATTCATTATTGTAAGAAATATAGTAGAAAAACTATTTTTGACATACAAAAGTAACTTTTCAAAATTTTCGTTTTTTCGTTCTATTTTTTTCAAACATAGCTTTAAAAAAAAACTGAATCGAGGTTTCGATCTTGACACGTTTGTTTTTAAGGGACAATTCGAGATTTTTGATTCACACTTCCGGTATTGTTAGATGGAGAGTCCACAATATGTGCAAAATGCAGGTAGCAAGTCCAAGTGCAAGTGCGATTCCTATACATTTAGCATTGGTTCGCACTTGCACTTCTTGCCTTTTGCACCTATTGTGGACTCTCCAAAAAAAGCCAAATATTTGCCGAGTACCCCCGGGGCCTAATGGCTAGTTTTTCCCGGGGCGTGTTGGCTAATGCAATACGCTATGTATAAAGAGCAACCTACCATATCGGCGAAGTGTAGGTTCGTTTTCGCGGTTACTTGTCACTTAGTTTAAGTATGTTTAGGTGTTTTTATCAAAATTTTTAAGTTTTGGTTTAAAATTTACAAATAGTAGATTTCAAACTACGATTATAATGAGAAATTACAAAAAAATGAAGAGAGTGCCAATATCACAGGTTATTATTGAAAAAGCGATAAGAGAAGTATTGCTAAATAAAAATTGCACTCACGGAATACCCAGGAACCTTAATTTACAATATACAATAAGATTGGAAACTGTAGATAATAATTAGCAATCATTATTCATTACGCCCCGGCTCGGGACGTATTTTGGAGCTCTGCATTGCTCCAGAAAAACTGTTGTAGAATAAAAAGTAAGAGTCATATCGGGACGTTTGAAGTCTTAAAAAAAAGCTGAGATACCAGAGTAACTTTTCTGGGAGATAATCATTCAATTAGAACAAAAATGTCCGATTAAAACCACAAAGAGTGAAAAGTTAGCCATTACGCCCCGGTCTCCCCTATTCTGCAGAAGAATTTTTAAATAATTGAAACCTTCTTCAGGAGACAAAGGTTCACCTGTTTTTTAAAAATGAAATATTTTCAAAAAAGATTTTTCAAAATTAATATTGATACATTCAAATTTTTCTTTTATTTCAATTTTTAATTTTACTTTTTGATGTTAATTTCGATTTCTAATTTTAATATCAATTTTTAATTTAAATATAAACTTTTAATTTTAAATCAAATACTTTTTCATTTTAAAACTAGCGTTTTTAAATTAAAATTTTTAATTTCAATTTGACTATAATTTTTTATTTTCAATTTTTCATTTCTAGTGATTAATTTTTTTTGCATAAAAATTCAGAATTAGATTTAAAATTTCTAGTCTTAAAAAGGAAATGAATTTAATGAAATGAAATGAATCGGAATAAGTAATAACTTTTCCAAAAAGAATATCGAAAAATTCATCTTTTCACATAGTGGGATTTTCAAAGTTTTTCGAATTTCCAAAAGTTTGAAAGGCTTCTTTAAATTGATGTAAGAAAACTCCAAATGCTGGACGATGATTTATATTAATTATTTATATAATTATTTTTATATTTTATTTATAATTTTTATTTAAAATTATTTATATTAATAAAGTTTGATAAAGTCTTGGAAATTTATTTCGTCCACAAGCGAATTGCCAGTTTTCACATAAGTTTGATATGAAATTTCATCTATCATACCTACACTGCAACTTGAGGTGAGAAAATTAAACTGATTTGAATTTTTAATAATTAAAACTATTCAATGATAAGATTAATTGATAATAATTCAATTCTAATATATTATTATTTTTTCAGAAAGTAAAACCTCTTCATTGCTGGGATAATAACCAAGAGATCGTAATAAATTTGGAATTTGTTTGATGGAAATTTTGTCATTTACTAATCCACTTATACTGTCGCCGTGCTACAAAATTTGGGAGTAATAGAAAAAATTTTTCATTTCATTGAAGAACGATCCATTTTTACCGCCTTCAATGAGATGATAATAGGGCTCAATACCATCGCCACCAATTTGTGACATTTCTTCTACCGATCTATCAAAATTAATCCAAGGTACAACAATCATAATAATAAATCTTTTCATTCTTTAAATAAAAATTTCCATTTCTTTTCATTTTTTTAAAATTACTTAAATGTAAAATACAAATTTTAGAATTATCTAGACATTTTTAGTTAGAGAAATTAAATAATTGATTTTACCGTAAATTTATTCTCCACATAAAGACACAATGATCGTTGCTTCGAAGAGTGAATAAAACTTTTTTACATGGACTGAAACGAATTTTTAAAATCTATTGAAAAAAAAGAATATTAAATTTTTTTTTATAAATTACAGGGTTGCCACAGGTCTGCAAAATCAGAGAAGTCAGGGAAACCAAAATCAGTCAAGGAAATCAAGGAAAAGTTAGAGAATTTTATCAAAAGTACTGAAAAAATATTTTTATAGAATTCGAAAGAAAATTCTAGAAAACATTAAAAAGATTTAATTCCTTTTCTTAAATTTTTTTTTGTATTTTCATAGGTATTTGTACTTAAAATTCTTCAAAAGCTTGATTATTTTTTAAACATTTCCAAAAATTCTTTTAAAAGATTCGACAATTTAAAAAAAAAGACTATAGAATTTAAATTATTTCAAATTAAAAATTCTGAAGAAGTCATAGTTTTTTGAAAAATTCTTTTTCAAATTCTATTAAAATTAATTCATTTTTTAAAACATTTTTTGGTGCACCTAATCATTTTTTTAGTGAATCAAAATTAATATTCTTTAGAGTCATGGAAAAAGGTAAAATTCTCTCTCGAAATCGGGGAAAAACAAAATCAAATTTTTGTGGCAACCCTGAATTTAAAAAATAATTGTTCTCGTTTTTTAAATGGATTTTAGATAATTTTTGAAAATTGTTTCCTTCACACTTTTTGATGATGACCAATAGTGTCAATTTGCTTGTAAGGATTTCCATCTAATGGAATTTTTTGTATTCCAATTTCTTTTTCGGTGGCAAAAATAACATACGAATTAAGAGTTTCATTCACTTGTTCAGATAAAGTCTATAAATTTTTGAAAAAAAAGAAAATTCAAATTTAAAAAAAATTTTCTTTGTAAATATTTATAATTTTAAAATTGATTTACCGAAAATCATTGAATTCTTGCAAAGAACTTTATAAAAAAACTTTGAGAATAATTTAATTCCTTTGAAGAATTTTATTTAAATTTTATTTACATTTTTTAAAATCCTAATTAAATTCTTTTGAAGAATTTCTTTGAATTTAAAATTTTTTTTAAATAATGGAGTTTCGTTACTAATTTTAATTGAAAATTTTGAAAGCAATTGAATTTTATTTTTGTAAAATTTTGTAAAAATTTTTTACAATTTTGTAAAATAATCCTGTTTCTTAATTATTGAAATTCAACATTTAATTATTGAATTTTCTTTAAATTTTTAGAAAATAATTAAATCCTTCTCAGAATTTTATTACAATTTTCTAAGATAATTTAGTAATTCAAGGAATTTTATTAAAACATAGAAAATGAATGTTTTATAGAATGTTTTCAACTTTTTAAAATAATTGTGTCTGTTAATAATTGTAATTAAATATTTGATTATTGAAGTTTATTAAAATTGTATTAAAAATAGTTGAAATCCTGAGAAGAATTTTATTATTTATAATAAAATAAATTTTTTTTTTGCTTAGGGACTTTTGGGAAATCTGTATACAGACACCTTGGATTCCGCACTCCTACTCCTACTACCCACCTACTACTTATAAAAATAATTGAATTGCTTCGAAGGATTTATTAAAATTTTAGAAAATAATTGAAGTTTTTCAAAAAATATTAAAAAGAATGAAGAAAAAAATTGAATTATTTCGTACATTTTACTGAAAATAATTGAATTCTTGCAAAGATTTTACTATTTTAAAAAAATAATTGAATTGTTTCCAAGGATTTATTCAAATTTTAGAAAATAATTGAATTCTTTTGTGAAATTTAATTAAAAGTTTGTTATATGCAATTGAATTTTTGCAAAAAATGTTACTTTTTATAAAAATAATTGAATTCTTCCAAAGAATGTTATTATTTATGCAAATAATTGAATTCTTGCGAAGAATTATATTAAAATTTTTGAAAATATAAACAATAATTAATTCTGTACTTAATTTGCATAATAATAATAATAATAATAATAATAATAATAATAATAATAATAATAATAATAATAATAATAATAATAATAATAATAATAATAATAATAATAATAAATAATATTCCGTGCCCGGTTGGAACTTTTGTTCTACCCGGGGCGCATTAGAACCTGTTCTTTTGCGCGGGGTTGCTGGTCCTCTATCGGACGCGTGCCAGGTGGCGGATAGGTTAGCTTCCTAGAAATAGGTGGTATCGAGGAAATCAAATACTCGACGCGGACCAAAACCAGCAAACAAGAAAACATCCATCATGAGCGATTGTAAAAACGAGGAAGAGTACCTGCGGGGTAATGCTACGGCTAAATCCCTCACTGGTTCCGATCGTCAAGCGCTTTCGAGCGTGAGGGCGGTGGCCAGTGGCCCAAGGATGCAGGAGGGCAACAACGCGTTGGTAGTGCCACAGATCATCGTGGACAGGTCGGAGAGACGAGGGAGTACGAGCAGCGTGACGAGTCAAGCCAGCTGCATTTCTGTCTTCAGTAATGCCTCGGCAAAGGACATTGCAAGCTGCAACCAAGATCGAGATGAATGCGTTAAGCTGCGGGAGGAAGAGGCAGCGAGCATTCTAGAAATGGAGGAGGAGGTCAGCAAGATGCTGAAGTCCTGTGAAGTCCAGAAGAATGTCAATAGGACAATCAAGGATGGACTCAAAAGCTTAACATCGCTCATAAGGGACGTAAAGGAGAAGCACGCAGCAGCTGCGAAAAAGGACGAGAGTTTCTACCAGGGTTTGACCTGGTCTGAAGAAGCTAGACAAGATCGCAGAGCTAGACGAGATCGCTGTAACGCGATCGTGTTGAGAAACGTCGTCTTGGATGCTCAGAAGCGGAAGAGAAGTGATCCTGAGCCTGCGAAGGATCCAAAAAGGAAAAAGGAGGAGAAACCAAAAAAGACTGGAGGCAAGGGGAACAAAACGGTTCCAAAGCCAGACCAGGTCAAAAAGGGAAGAGCCACAGTGATCGTTAAAGTGGCCGAAGGAAAAACTTTCGCTGAAGTGCTGGCGAAGGTTCGAAGGGAGGCTGACCTGGAGGCCAGCCAGACAAGGGTTGTGGGAGCTTTACCCACTAAAAAAGGAGACCTTCTCATTAAAATTGGAGGGTCTTCCAACAAGAAGCTGTTCACCGAGGAGGTGACAAAAGTAATCGGCGATTTGGGTAAGGTGCAGATTGCGGTCCGGCAAACTACGTTGGAAATCCGCGATATGGACGCCCTTACTGAAAAGGAAGACGTTTTGAATGCCCTGGAGCAAATCTCTACGGTGCCAGCAGGGAGCAGAAGGGTGGCGGTCCTTGGCCCAAACAAGCGAGGAGTAAAGCTCGCTGTCGTTGTCACCAGCCAAGAGGATGCAGATAAGCTGGAGAAAATAGGACACATTAAAATTGGGTTCGTGTCCTGCCAGGTCAGAAGAAGAACTACGGTCACAAGGTGCCATAGGTGCCTTGGCTACGGCCACATAGGAAGAGATTGCCAAGAGGTAGACAGGTCGGCTGCGTGCTTCAAGTGCGGAGAAGCCGGCCATAAGGTAGCAGATTGTAAGAAGAGCTCATGCTGCTTCTTATGTCAGGCGAAGTTCGGCGAAAAGGAGGACATTCAACACGTCGCCGGATCAGGTCGGTGCAAGGTCTTCAGGACTGCCTTAGAGGAAGCTAAGAAGACTTTGTCAAGGACAAGGAGAAAATAAGGCCAGAACAAGAGCGGCACGGGAGAGTCGCGCCAGCGACTACATGGAACCATTCATCTACGAAGTCTGAAGCCACTAGGTAGTTCCGTAGGTGGATAGAAGGTTCGAAACCCAGGGGAAACAAGAAGAGGTTTTAGTCGGTAGGGTGACTGCCGTTAAAAGCAGGTATGTGAGGCTTCTTTTTTTTCCTTGCATTTTGTACGAGTCCGACATACCCCAGGTAAGTGGGATCTTCCTGGGGATGCGTAAATGCATTTCCTCTTCTCCCCCGTGAATAAAAAAAAAAAAAAAAAAAAAAAAAAAAAAATAATAATAATAATAATAATAATAATAATAATAATAATAATAATAATCAGGAGAACCTTTAAACAGGAGGTTCTCGTGATAGTGAAAAAGGGCGGAGAGACCTTAAAATTTGCAGATGCACTGTCTTCGGCCCTGCATGGTAAAGCTGAGGTCACACCTCTAGTGAATAAAAGGTCTCTAGAGATTAAGGATTTGGACGAAGCCACCTCAGAGGATGAGGTAACTGCAGCACTAAGAGAAAAGCTGGGTAAACCCGACCTGAAGATGGAGTGTCGACTTTTGCCGCGATACAGAGGAACTAAGGTTGCTCTGGTACGTCTGACAGAGGCAGAAAGTAACACTCTGCTAAAGCTTGGTAAAATAAAAATCGGCTGGATAAATGCTCCAATTCGCGAGCATGTTGAAGTAGCTAGGTGCCAAAAGTGCCTAGCATACGGACACTCAACCCGAACCTGCAAAGGCCCCGACAGAAGCAAAAACTGTCGGAGATGCGGCGGAGAGGGACACCTCGCGAAGAGCTGTAAAGTTAAGCCGAAGTGCCTTACATGCTTGGACCTGGGAAAGCCAGAGACGGATCACGATTCCGGAAAGAGAGCCTGCCCGGTTTACAGAGAAGAACTGCAAAAGATTAAAAGGGCAAATCCTTAAAATTTTTGCAGGTCAACTTGCATACAAGTAAGGATGCACAGTTGCTCCTAATGCAAACAGCAAGGGAAGAGAATCGTCTGTCCGATCACCAATTTGGTTTCCGTAAAGGCAAGTCCACAGTTGATGCCATCCAGGCAGTTGTGGACATAGCCAAAGCAGGAAAAAACAAATTGGGACCTGGGAAAAAGAAGAGCTTCTGCGCGTTGGTAGCAATTGACATACGTAACGCGTTTAATTCCGCAAGATGGAAAGATCTCATCGAGTCGATGGAAAAGAAAAACATGCCGCCCTACTTGTTGCGGATAATGGATAATTATCTTAGCGACAGGTGGGTTATATATGAGGGAGACACCTGCACTCTCAAGGAAGAGATGCAGCGTGGGGCTCCTCAAGGCTCAAGGGTGGGTCCATTTGTATGGAATGTATCTTACGATGATTTTCTGCGAATGGATCTGCCCGAAGGTGCGGTGATCATCGGCTTTGCGGACGACGCATTATTCGTGTGCACTGCCGAAAGTGAGGAGGCTCTTGGGACATTGGTGAACGAATGTCTGCGACTAGCTAAAAGCTGGCTGGATACCAGAGGTCTTGAAATGGCCCTGGAAAAGACCGAGGCACTGCTGGTCACAGACAGACGTGGTTATGAGCTCCCACGAATCGTGATAGACGGATTTGAGGTCAAGTGGAGTAAGCAAATTAAATATCTTGGTGTGGAGTTAGATGGAAGGTTAAACTTCCACCACCACATGGCTACGGCGTCAAATAAGGCGATCGAGTGTGCGGCTAATCTTTCACGGCTAATGCCAAATGTTGGCGGACCCCGTGAACAAAAAAGAAGACTGGTGGCGAGTGTCGCCCACGCTAAAATGCTCTATGCAGCACCAGCGTGGGCCCCATCCCTGAGGAGTAAAAGATGTGTGACCATCTGTGAAAAGATACTGTCTGCGCAGAGATCGATAACAACGCGTATCATCTCTGCATATAAGACGGTATCTACGAGTGCTGTGCAGGTCCTTGCAAGTGTCCCGCCAGCAGATCTTTTGGCGAGGGAAAGGGAAGAAATGTTTCTCTTTTCTAAAGAAAGCAGTTCCTTGAATGAGGAATTAAGACCAAGCAAGGGCCTAATCCGCAAAGAAGCGAGGCACAGGCTCATAGAAAGATGGCAAGAAAGATGGGATGGTGAGGAAAAAGGTCGATGGACTTATCGCCTTATCCCGGCACTCGCCACCTGGATAAATAGGAAACACGGTCAGGTTTCCTATTACTTGACTCAGGCGTTCACAGGTCACGGGTGTTTTAACTCGTACCTGTGTCGCTTTAAATTACGCGAGAACGAGGTGTGTGCATATTGCCAGTTCCCTGAGGACAACGCGGAGCACACCCTCTTCTCATGCAAGAAATGGGACTTGGAGAGGCGGGCCATGTTCGAAGGTGTAAACAGTCAAGTTACACCGGAGAACATGGTATCGCTGATGACCCAGTCAGAGGAGAATTGGCGGCAAGTCGAGAACTTCATAATCTCGGTTATGTCGAGGAAGGATCTCGACGGCCGCCAAAAAGCGTAATTTAAACAGCTTTTAATTTATTCGTTTGTTTTTTATTAATTTATTTTGTGATTTATTTGTCCTTATACATTTTTTAATTGTTTGTGTTTTTTTTTATTATTCATCTTTGTACAGTTTTATGTTTTCAATTTTTTATACGCGTTTATTTTTTCTTTTTTTTTATATATCCGTTTATAATTTTATCTTTTGACTTTTTACACTTAATTACACATTTGTTATTTTTAATTATTGTTGTGCTGTTAATTCCGCTTAATATTGAAATAGTTTTAAATTTTTAACTATTAACGCAGGATAACCGCAGAGAAAAGCAGAAAGTCACATTAGCGACAGAGTTGGAGCGCCACCCTCGAAGGCTAAAGTCTTACGACAGTTCCGAGGGAGGGTAAAGGGCTCCAGAAGAAGGGTTACGGGTTTTAGTGGGTCGGGCTGGCAGTAGGTCGCCAGTTTATTAAATTTACTATTTTATATATTTATTTTTCTTTTTTTTATCTCCTTTTGTTTTATCACACCAACCCCACATAACCTTGGAGTGCGGAATCCAAGGTATCTGTAGGCCCACTACCGAACATCATCGATGTCTTTGATGTGCTGGGAGAAGTGGATGCTTATCCACTGCCAGACATGATTGACATCATGGATATGTTCGGTAGACCTTGCCGTGGTGGCGGGGCTTTTCACTAAAGGGCAACCAACAGGGTGGTTCCCTGATTCTAAAACCAAAAAAAAATGAATGAAATGGATAAAGATTCAAATAAATTACTCCAAGCGGGTACCTCAAATGAGGGTAATCCCGTCACCGATTCTGATCGGGTTCAAGCCCCGGTAGTCGGTGCAGACGGCTCCAAGGATTTTGGAGGGAGCCAAATAAAAAATTCTGAGGATGTGGGACTTAGCAGATTCGAAGAAAATGTTTTAGAACAGGTCGATCTGATCCCAATAATACTGGATAGTATGTGGCGTGCTTGCAAAAAGCAAAAAAACATTAGCAAGGATGTTAAGGATGGAATGGTGGCAATGGAGAAGGTGCACGAGGTGCTTTGCAGAAACCTGCGATTTATACCTAAGCCCTTCATTAGCCCAAGCAAACCAAGGTCGAATCCTGAAACTCCTAGATCGATGTCGCACGCCACATCCAGCGAGAGCAAGTCCATCGACCCAAGGAAGCGCCCTAGAGAGTTTGAAGGTCCGGAGACTGATTCTTCTGTGACCACTCCCAAGGGTAAGAGGGTTAAGAGCAAGGAGACCAAGGCAAACCCTACTGTTATGGAGACGGAGGTGAGTAAGGCTGCTTCGGCCAGGGTTGCTTCTTATTCGGAGGCAACTGTGGCAAATAAGCCGGAAAACGAAAAAGACTTTGAAACTGTCTCCAATAGGAAACGGGAGGCCCGTAAGAAAAAGGCCTTGAAGAAAGCGGAGGAGAGGGAGCGACTTCAGAAGCGCCCCCCCAAAATTAGAACAACGGAGGCAATAAAAATTGTGGCCCGGAATCCAGAGACCTACCATGATCTCATAAAACTGGCAACAACTTCGGTAAAGCCAGAGGAAACTGGAACAGAGATTGTGAAAATTAGGAGAACTCTTAAAAAAGAGGTTCTTGTTGTTGTGAAAAAGGGGGGTGAAACTTCAAAGTTCGCTCAGAATCTTACCTCCGTTCTTCTGGACAAGGCCGAGGTTACGGCTCTTGTCAGTAAAAAGACCCTCGAAATTCGGGATCTTGTCGAAACAACTTTAGAGGAGGACGTTTTAACCGTCTTAAAGCAGAAGTTGCAAAAGCCCGAATTAGAGGTGACTTGCCGACTTCTGACACGTTTTGGTGGTACGAAAGTGGCACTAGTACGCTTGAATGAAACGGACAGCGAGAGTCTGCTTAAGCTGGGCAAAGTGCGTATTGGCTGGATAAATGCATCCATCCGAACGCACTTAGAAGTGACAAGATGTCAAAAGTGCCTAGCCTATGGACACGTGACCCGAATTTGCAAGGGCCCCGACAGAACAAAAAACTGTCGGAGATGCGGCGAAGCGGGACACTTCTCCAAAAAGTGTACTAATGACAAGCCAAAGTGCATAACGTGTACAGATTTGGGAAAAACGGAAGTCAACCATATCCCTGGAAGAATTTCCTGCCCGGTTTACAAGGAGGAACTGGAGAAACTTAAAAGGGCAAATCCTTAAAGCTCCTTCAAGTCAACCTGCATACAAGGAAGGATGCACAGGTGCTCCTGATGCAAACAGCTAGGGAAAATGAGGTGGATATCCTGTTCTGCAGTGAGCAGTATCAAGGAAGCGACCTCGCACCTTGGTATCAGGATAAGGCGAAGAGAGCCGCCATCAAGCTGTGCAACCCAGAATTGCGGGTTGACAAGTTCTTGGAGACAAGCAGCGGGTTTGTGTGGATAGAGGTGGCTAACATACGTATGTATAGCTGCTACTTCTCACCCAACGACCCGCTGACCACCTTCGAAGCCAATATAGAAGACCTAGAATCGAGCCTCATAGAATCCAAGCTGGATGTCATCATCACTGGCGATTTTAATGCAAAGTCGCCAGAGTGGGGTGAGACGAGGCTCGACAAGAGAGGAATTCTGATTGGAGAAATGATCTCCAAGAACGATTTATTAGTTGTAAACCGGGGAAAAACATGGACGTTTAGACGAGGTGCGATCGGATCGATAATAGATCTAACGATAGCATCGTCTAATATATTTAGCCGCATAAGCGACTGGCGGGTCTCTGAGGAATATACAGCAAGTGACCACCAGTACATTGAGTTCTCAGTCTCAATGGGAGACACACGAGGAGGAAAGAGACAGGAAGCTCCTAGTCGCAAAACCTTCTCGTGGAACATTAAGAAACTCGACAAGGAGAAGTTCAGCCGGTCCCTAAAAAAAGCTATCTTAATTGAGGATTCTGGTTGGGTGAGGAGGCCGAAAAGTCTAAATGGAGAGGTGCGAGCGGTGCGAAATATAATCGTCACCGCTTGCAATGCGTCGATGCCACGTCGCAAAGGCGCCTTTCCAAGGAAAAAATCCTTGCACTGGTGGTCAGAAAAACTGTCCTCCTTGAGAAAGGAATGCCTCAAAGCAAGAAGGACATATACCCGTTCTAAGGGAGATCCCTTGCTGAAAGAGGCTTTCAAGGAGGCGAAAAAGGACCTCAAGAAAGAGATCCGCAAGTCGCGACGCCATAGCTGGAAGGACCTAATCGAGGAGGTCGATAAGGACCCATGGGGTCTGGCTTTTAAAATCGTAACTAAGAAATTAGTGACGAGGCAAAAGACCCCCGGCCTGGACAATCCCGATTGGGTCAGAAAGATAATAAGTTCTTTGTTTCCTCCTGCAGAACCATACCTTAGAAGGGACTGGAGTTTTTGCAAAGTCGAAGAGGAAGAACTCTTCACACTTAGTGAACTGAAAAAAGCAGGCAAAAGATTAAAAACAGGCAAGGCGCCTGGAATCGATGGGATAAGTAACGAGATCCTAAAGTTGGTAATCGACACTTCACCCCAGATTCTGCTTCGATGCTTCAATCTTTGCCTTGAGAGAGGAGAGTTCTTCCGCGACTGGAAGCGACAGAGGTTAGTCCTCCTAAGGAAAGGTGAAAAACCTCTAGATAAGGTTTCATCGTACAGGCCTATATGCCTGCTAGATACGATGGGTAAACTTCTAGAGGATATGGTTCTCCAGAGAATGCAGGGCCACTTGACCGAAGAGAATCGTCTATCCGATTACCAATTTGGTTTCCGTAAAGGCAAGTCCACAGTTGATGCCATCCAGGCAGTTGTGGACATAGCCAAAGCAGGAAAAAACAAATTGGGACCTGGGAAAAAGAAGAGCTTCTGCGCGTTGGTAGCAATTGACATACGCAACGCGTTTAATTCCGCAAGATGGAAAGATCTCATCGAGTCGATGGAAAAGAAAAACATGCCGCCCTACTTGTTGCGGATAATGGATAATTATCTTAGCGACAGGTGGGTTATATATGAGGGAGACACCTGCACTCTCAGGGAAGAGATGCAGCGTGGGGCTCCTCAAGGCTCGAGGGTGGGTCCATTTGTATGGAATGTATCTTACGATGATTTTCTGCGAATGGATCTGCCCGAAGGTGCGATGATCATCGGCTTTGCGGACGACGCGTTGTTCGTGTGCACTGCCGAGAGTGAGGAGGCTCTTGGGACATTGGTGAACGAATGTCTGCGACTAGCAAAAAGCTGGCTGGATACCAGAGGTCTTGAAATGGCCCTGGAAAAGACCGAGGCACTGCTGGTCACAGACAGACGTGGTTATGAGCTCCCACGAATCGTGATAGACGGATTCGAGGTCAAGTGGAGTAAACAAATTAAATACCTTGGTGTGGAGTTGGATGGAAGGTTAAACTTCCACCACCACATGGCTACGGCGTCAAATAAGGCGATCGAGTGTGCGGCTAATCTTTCACGGTTAATGCCAAATGTTGGCGGACCCCGTGAACAAAAAAGAAGACTGGTGGCGAGTGTCGCCCACGCTAAAATGCTCTATGCAGCACCAGCGTGGGCCCCATCCCTGAGGAGTAAAAGATGTGTGACCATCTGTGAAAAGATACTGTCTGCGCAGAGATCGATAACAACGCGTATCATCTCTGCATATAAGACGGTATCTACGAGTGCTGTGCAGGTCCTTGCAAGTGTCCCGCCAGCAGATCTTTTGGCGAGGGAAAGGGAAGAAATGTTTCTCTTTTCTAAAGAAAGCAGTTCCTTGAATGAGGAATTAAGACCAAGCAAGGGCCTGATCCGCAAAGAAGCGAGGCACAGGCTCATAGAAAGATGGCAAGAAAGATGGGATGGTGAGGAAAAAGGTCGATGGACTTATCGCCTTATCCCGGCACTCGCCACCTGGATAAATAGGAAACACGGTCAGGTTTCCTATTACTTGACTCAGGCGTTTACAGGTCACGGGTGTTTTAACTCGTACCTGTGTCGCTTTAAATTACGCGAGAACGAGGTGTGTGCATATTGCCAGTTCCCTGAGGACAACGCGGAGCACACCCTCTTCTCATGCAAGAAATGGGACTTGGAGAGGCGGGCCATGTTCGAAGGTATAAACAGTCAAGTTACACCGGAGAACATGGTATCGCTGATGACTCAGTCGGAAGAGAATTGGCGGCAAGTCGAGAACTTCATAATCTCGGTTATGTCGAGGAAGGATCTCGACGGCCGCCAAAAAGCGTAATTTAAACAGCTTTTAATTTTGATCGTTTGTTTTTTATTAATTTATTTTGTGATTTATTTGTCCTTATACATTTTTTTTAATTGTTTGTGTTTTTTTTTATTCATCTTTGTACAGTTTTATGTTTTCAATATTTTATACGCGTTTATTTTTTCTTTTTTTTTATATATCCGTTTGCAATTTTATCTTTTGACTGTTTACACTTAATTAAACATTTGTTTTATTATTGTTGTGCTGTTAATTCCGCTTTTATATTGAAATAGTTTTAAATTTTTAACTATTAACGCAGGATAACCGCAGAGAAAAGCAGAAAGTCGCATTAGCGACAGAGTTGGAGCGCCACCCTCGAAGGCTAAAGTCTTACGACAGTTCCGAGGGAGGGTAAAGGGCTCCAGAAGAAGGGTTACGGGTTTTAGTGGGTCGGGCTGGCAGTAGGTCGCCAGTTTATTAAATTTACTATTTTATATATTTATTTTTCTTTTTTTTATCTACTTTTGTTTTATCACACCAACCCCACATAACCTTGGAGTGCGGAATCCAAGGTATCTGTAAGCAGATTTCCCAAAAGTCCCTAAGCAAAAAAAAAAAAAAAAAAAAAAAAAAAATAATAATAATAATAATAATAATAATAATAATAATAATAATAAATGGAATATCACGTTCAGCATGCTAGCGCGCGTAACTTTTGGTAGTAATAGTCATAATGTTTACTTTCATAATTCTCACAGGTGTTCCGAATGTTGGACCCAAAAATGTTCCACAAACTTTTTTTGTCCTACTGCAAATAATTCTGAACTTGTACTAAAAAAAAATTTTTTTTTATTATTTGATTGAAATTTTTAGACAAAAGCAAAATTATGAATTCTTTCTGAATATAGAAATAATAAAAAAGTTAAAATCAATACATTTTTAGGGTAATTCCAAAAAATTTAAAAAAATTTTAATATTAAAAAAAAGTAAAAACCTCGGTGGAAATATTATTTTCCAAGTAAATTGTAGTGTTTTATTAGAGGTGGTTCAATGTAGACACACATCCTTCAAAATAAGAAAAGTGTAGCTGGTTAGAAAAAAATTAAATTTCATTATTTAATCATAATAATTTGTGTTTGTAACGTGTGTATTAACTAAAGGAGTACTTCAGTTTTATTTTCATACAAAAACCTGATCAAAATTTGTAAAATTTAATTAGTTCTTGGACTTTATAAAAAACCCGATCAATGTAGCCTACCCTCCCCTACAGATAAATTTGAATTAGATTCAACGAAATTTTTTTTTTTATAAATTAATTTATTGAATGTTTTTGATATGTTTATACAGACCCATGTGACAAACAGTACATGATTCTTGAGTGTAAGAATAAATTGATCTGAATTGTTGTCATTGAAGCTAATATCTTTGACTCGGTCCTTTTTAATGGCACTTAGTTCGATTGATACTAAAACTATTTTTTAATAATAATAGTTATTGTAACTTTTTAACTCTGACGATAATAATAATTACTGAATAATTATTAATTAATAATGCAGTATTATTATTAAAATAAAAAGTAATAGTAATAATTTCAATTAAAATTCTTAATTAAACTCATTTACGACTATCTTATTACTATTAAAATTTTCTTTTAATGTTTAACATTTTTTAATTAATTAAATTCTAATTTAATGTTTGTGAAAATCAAATAATAACAAAAATTACAACGAAATTGTTTCAAATTAAAAATCATAATTTCATTGTACTATGTTTGCAAGAAAAATTTAGACATTTTTTTCATAATGTTGCGTTACTAAGTAAATTTTTATTTTAAATTGAATCTAAAATACTTTGATTCTTGCATAGAATTTTATTAAAATTTTAAAAAATTCAATGCTATCCAGTTTGTTAATAATTGCAATTAAAAAATTTTGTATTCAATGTATTAAATATTTTTGGACAGAATTGAATTCTTTCAAAAATTTTACTACAACTTTCTAAAATAATTGAAGTCATTTAAAGAAATTTATTAAAGTTTGGAAAAAATTGAATGTTTACGAAAAATTGTATTCTTTTTTAAATAAATGAATTCTTGTAAAAATTGTTATTAATATTTTTAAAAGTAATTGAATTCTTGCAAAGAATTTTGCTATTCAATGAAAAATAATAAAATGTTTGCCAAGAACTTTATTAACATTTTTTTAAATAATTGATTCCCTGAGAAGAATTTTATTATTTATGAAAATAATTGATTTTTTGGGGAGAATTTGTATTATTTTTATAAAGAAAATAAATTTAATGAAAATAATAATTGGATTCTTATAAAGAATTGCGTACGAAAATTTTTGAAAGTAATTGAATTCTTTCGACGAATTTAATTTAAATTTAAATTTATCCAATAAAGAATTTAGTCAAACAATATCTCGTTACACCATTCTTCTGTGTCCCAAATTATGATAGTAGTTGAATTTTTTCCAAAATCAGCCGAAAGCAGATATTTTCCATTTGAATTTATCGATAATGTTTTTATTTCGTTCGACAATTGAGAAAAATGGTTATAAAAAATAATTTACATAGGTATAATATTTTATCTAACGTGTCCTTGGAGTGTAAACATTTCTCTCGAACAATAATCGTACAAAATTGTCACAAACATACGATGAAGCATAACCAATCAGAGGTCTTTTTTTCGTTGTTAAATTTACTACTGTCACTGTAGAATTCATTCCAAAAATCCATTTTATATTCTGGAAAAAATACGAAATGCAGTACAAAATAAAATGCAAAATAAAATACAAAATAAAATAAAATGTAAAGTTAAATAAAAACTAAAATACAAAATTAAATATAAAACACATAAAACAAATTCTTTCAAGTTTTAAACAAAAACGACAGAACAAAATGTTTTTTTTAAATGGGAAAGAGAAATAATTAATTTTTTACTTACAAAAGGACAAAGATTGGAATTTTTTAAAGTAGAATTAGTTATAGAAGAAAATTCGGAATCTGTTAATTCAGATATTGTTTCAGAAGAAATTCTCGACATTTTTTTATGGTATAAATTATATAATAATTTTTGTAATTAGATTTTTTGATAATAGGTTTTCAATTTTTGTTTTCAGAAAATTTCTTTATTTTTAAAAGTCACTTTTGTAACTTTTCATTCAATGGAATGAAATTCTAGAAATATAAATTTATTTGCCTCATTTTCTTTCGAGAACAATTGCAAGACACTTAATTATTTCAGTCTGTTCATTGCTGTCTGAGTTGAATGCTTGTTTCAACTTTTATTTTTCGCATTAAAAAAAAGGCGGCAATTCATTAAAGAAAAAAGAAAATTGAGGGGAAAAAATTTAAAAATAAATAAATTGGAATAAATTAATATTTTTGAATTTAATAATTAGTTTTTACTATTTTTTCAAATAGTTGATTTGATTAGTCGATTAATATAAAAAATTAATTTATCAATCATATTAATTATGTTAACAAAAAAAAGTGAATTAATTAAAATTATTTTTTAAAAATTGTGACAAAATGAGACAATTTTTAATTTTTGTTTGTCTGATTTTTAATTTTAATATACAATTTATTTACTTGGCACCAATTGATATTTCGAATCTTTTGATGCAACGACTTTTTCTGTCGACCAAATCGGTACGTAGGTAATTAATAATATAATAATTGAAAATATAAAAAAAAAATTTTATTTCCTGGATCTTTTTTTTTATTTTTTTTGAGAACTTATTTAGTTAAATTAATTAATTATAGGTATTTATTATTATCGTTATAGTTAATGAATAAAAATATATTTTTTCCAGATAAATTTTATGAAAAGATTTGGATATTTGCCAGCGAGTGAAAAGTCAGAGTCTCTTTATAAGGAAAGTGCTTTGGTCGATGCAATAAAAAGTCTACAAAAATTTGGAAATATTCCAATGTCTGGAGAAATTGATAATAAAACTTTAGAGGTAATTTTTTTTTGATCCATTAATTTAATTAAAAAAGCAACTTTTATTCTTTTTTTAAAATTAAATCCTTATTTTTAATTTATTTAAATTTTCTATTTTTGTTTTTATTTTTAAAATTTTCTATTTAAGAATTTCTACTCTTTCTAATTAAAACTTTTTTCCTTGCAATTATTTTTTTTTGTAAATAAAAAAAATGGGAAAAAATTATTTTCTTGCAAATAATTAAAAAAATTTGTTTTTCAAGTTGATGAAAATGCCACGTTGTGGAGTTGCAGATATAATAAATTCGAAAACTCGAGAAAAAAGATATATTGTCGGCTCCGAAGGATGGAGGAAGCGCAGAGTCACTTATTAGTAATTATTAACTTTTCTTTTTGTGTTTTTTATTGTCTTTTAGACAAAAACAAAAAATATAAAAATAATGGTAATACTAATTCAGCATTGCCAATTGGTCTCCAAAATTGAAAGAAGAATCTGTAATTAAGGAAATGGAAAGAGCATTCAATGCCTGGACTGATTATTCGAGACTTAATTTTCAAAATATTGACAATCCTAATGCAGATATTACAATAAGTTTCAGCCAAGGATCTCATGGCGACGGGTAATTTCTTTAATTTCAATACTAATTTAAAAAAAAATATTTTTGAAAGAAAATTTTATGCGTATGGAATTTTTTTAACGATAATGAATTTAATAATTTAAATTCAATTTAATTTAATCATTCATTTAAAAAAAAATTATCAGAAAAAAATGTTTTGAGTTTAGGTATTTTTGAATTTATTTTAGATATCCCTTCGATGGACAGGGAAATATTTTGGCGCACGCCTTCTTCCCCTATGAAATGGATTCATTTGGAGGCGATATTCATTTTGACGATGATGAAAAATGGGAGATAAGTTCCAATTATTCTGAGGATGGAACGGATTTTTTTTCAGTCGCTGTTCATGAATTAGGACACAGTTTAGGTTTATCTCATTCAACAATACCGACATCAATTATGTTTCCCTATTATAAAGGATACACTTCTGGATTTCAATTAGATTATGACGATCTCCTTGGATTATACGATCTTTATAGTGAGATAATTCTTTATAATTTTATTTATTCCATTATTTTTTTAATAGGGTTGCCACAAATCACTTCGAGTCATGCTATAATGCTTTTAATATTCAGTTATTATCTAATATTTTAACTAAAATTCATTTTTAAATCAATTGTTATTAGAAAATTCTACGAGAATTCAATTATTAAAATACAAACATAAACAATTTAGTAAATATTTCAATGTTTCTTAACATTGAATTCTCATAAAGAATTTTATCAATAAATTTTAAAATAATTGAATTTTTTCGAAGAATTTTAATAAAATTTTTAAGAATAATTACATTTTTCGAGGAATTCCATTAAAATTCTTTTAAAAATAATTGAAATTCTGCGATGAGTTTTTTTATAATTATGAAAATAATTGAATTATTGCGAAGAAATTTATAAAAAATTTGTGAAGAATTGAATTTCTGTGAAATTTTTATTATTTTTAAAAATAATTATAAAAAATTTTCCCGAATTCAATGATTTTCATTATCTACTATTTTAAAATACATAGTAGATATTGAAAATCATTGAATTCGGGAAATTTTTTTATAATAATTAAAATTTTGTCATAAAGAATTTTAACAACAATTTTTTAAATAATAGAATTTTTTCGACGAATTTTAATAAAATTATTTTAAAAATAATTGAAACTGTGCGATTCAATTATTTATGAAAATAGTTGAATTCTTTTGACGAATTTTATAAAAATATTAGCTGTCGTACTCGTCTTCGCCGGGTTTTAGTTTCTACTAAAAAATCTATTTTTATTTTTCAAGTAGGTATAATTTTTCCATATCCCTATTGAAAATTTCCACATGAGATTTTACATTTTACCCGTTTTTGCTTAAATGATGCCCGGATAGAATTTTGAAAAGCAACAACATACCCCAAACTTTTCTAAAATTCAAGAAGAAAAATTTTAATTCATAAATAGGAATTTGTTATTTATTTTCAAAGTCATTTCTAAAACATTTCTAGAAATCAAAAATAAGAAAATTTTGATTCATAAATCCCAATTTGCCCCAGTGCCCGCTGAAGTCAAATTTCAGTTTTATTGATACTTTTACTGTACCCTTTATATTGAACATATATATTTTATTTTCTACGTTAGATATGACAATACATACTATGAAATTTTCAAACTTAAAACCTTAAAATATCAATATAGAAATTGTTTGCAAACTCACGTTCATTGATTTTAGAAAATTTGTAATAGACATCAAATTCATGACTCTAAACTTGTTAATAAAATAAATTTAATGAATGTAATTTAAAATTTAAAAACGTCAACCGATATCAATACGAACTTCATAAAAAATTAAACAATATTCAACAAAAAAAATTAATTAAAAATTCTGTCGAAAATCAAAAATATGATTTTGGCTTAAAAATTCGGATTTATTATTTATATTTCATTTTTATAGTGAAAATTAGTTGTATTTATATTAAAAAGTAGATACAAAAAATGTCACATCAATTTGACAAAAAATTTAAAAATTTTCATTTTTTGAATTTTGTTAAAAAAGCTATAACTTTTGTTCAGCTTAATATTTTTCAATCGGATATGGCTAGGATTTTAAGTTAGACTAATACCTAAGAGTCAAGTCAAGTAGTCTTTGTATCGCGGACAGACATACATACATACATAATTTTTTTTATTGTCATTTTTGGAATTCTTACTACTCGAATAGAAAAACTAAACATGAATTTTCAAATTCTATGCAATGTACAGACAAAAGTCTGATCTTATTTATAAAGATTTTTTTAAAAATTTCATTCTTTCGAAAAAATTAATAAAAATTTTATAAAATAATTCAATCTTGTCGACAAATTTTATTGCAATTGAGCAGCTGGATCGAAGAACCGGCTCTTCGCTCGGACCGCAAGCGCTAATATCAGTCGGGTCACTCCTACCCGACTGGATAGGAGTGCAGTCCGAGCGAAGAGCCGGTTCTGCGATCCAGCTCCACAATTGTATTGAAAATAATTGAATTGTTTCAAGTTTCAAGTTTTTATAACAGGGTGTCTACAACACCTGGAAAACCTGGAAAACCGGGAAATGTCAGGGAAATTAAAAATGTCCTGGAAAACCTGGAAATGTCAGGGAATTTTTTCCATGATAACTTGAAATACTCTTGAACAATATTTTTAAAGCTCACAATTAGTTTTACAAATTTTTAGTAAAAAATTAATAGTAAAGCTTTCCAGAAAAATCTAATTAATTAAAAAAAAATTTCCACAATATTTATTATATTTTGAAAAAATTCATAATTTAAAATTTATTCTTTTACATTTTAATAAAATTCTTTGCAAAATTCAATTATTTTCATAAATAACAATATTCATTACAAGAATTCAATTATTTCTAAAAGTAATGCATTTTTTCTTGGAAATTCATTTATTTAAAAAAATTCTTATTAAATCGTTCGAAAGAATTCAATTATTTTAATAAATAATAAGAATTATAATAGAATTCTTTGTAAAATTAAATTATTTTTAAAAACTTTTTGCAATTCAATGATTTTCAATATCTACTATTTTCACAAAATTTCCAAATAGAATTTAATTATTTAAAAATTTTTTGTAAAAATCTTCGTAAGAATTCCATTTTTTCGGGAATAATACAAATTTCTCAGGACTTCAATTATTTAATTTGAAATTTTTTTATAAAATTGTTAACAACTATTCAATTATATTCATAAATAATAAAAATCATCAAAGAATTTCAATTATTTCTAATCCAATTTTAATCGAATTCTTCGAAAAATGTAATTATTCTTAAAAATTTTATTAAAATTCGTCATCAATTGAAAAATTTGTTGGTAAAATTCTTTATGAGAATTAAATGTTAAGAAACATTCAATAATTCAATAAATTATTTTTGTATTTAAATAATTGAATTCTAATAAAAATTGATTTAAAAATTAATTTCAGTTAAAATTTTGGATAATAATTGAATATTAAAAGCCGTATAGCGTGAATTTTTATAAATGATTGAATTTTGAAATTAATTTTTTTGAAATATGTTAATTGAAGTTTTTATTTTCGAATATATATTTAATTGAAGAATTTACGAATAATTGAAATTTCGTAAAATTGATTTAAAGAAGAATTTTAGTTAAAAATTGTTGAAAATAATAATTGAATTGATAATGATTTTATCACTCGGTTATCTTTAATTATTATAAAACATGAAGAAATCGATCACTCCGAGTCGAAGACTCGGAGTTATCGATATCTTTATGTTTTATAGTTATGAAAAATTTAATTTCTAATTTTAAGTAAAATGTTCTCTTATTTGACTCGGACTGCTTATATTTTTGTTCGTAAATGGTCCGTAATTTTTCATTTTTAGTCCGTAAAGCACGTATTTTTAAATACTGTGTCATTGGTTCGAGCCCTGATAATTTTTTTAAAAATGTTCATTTTACATTCATAATTTATAACGTTGGTGACGTTTACAATGATTTAGAAGAAAAAAAAATTTCCTATTCAAACTTTTGTCTTAATAAAACTTAAAAAAAAACTTAAAAAGGAAAATTTTGTAAACGTAAAATATTGTTTTCTGAGTGAAAAACAGTTTTTTTCTTCAAATCGTTGATAACAAACGTTGTGAATACTTCTCCCACGTCATTTATAAGTACATATTATCAAATAAAATTTAAGCAATGTATTTTCTATTATGTCGATTCTTAAAACCTGGAAAAAAAATTTTAGAAGGCCTGGAAAACCTGGAAATGTCAGGGAAATTTTTTTCAAATTAGGGAATGTTCATAAACTACGTAGCACGTCTAGGGGGAGGGGGGGGGGGTCAAGCAATTATCTACCATAAGAGGAACAAATGGCACTAATACATGTAATTGCGTCCACGTGGGGGGAGGGGGGGATAAAATTTCCAAAAAAATTGATCTACGTAGTTTATGAACGTACCCTTAGTTATAGACACCCTGTATAAGAATCGCGTTTGTTAATAATTGCAATTAAAAATTATATTATTGAATTGTATTAAGTATTTTTAGTTATATTTGAATTCTTCCAATTTTTGAAAATAATTGAATGCATTTAAAGAAATTTATTAAAGTTTAAAAAAAAATTAAATGTTTACGGAAAATTTTATTATTTTTGAAAATATAAATGAATTCTTGCAAAGAATTTTGTTATTTATGAAAATAATCTAATTTCTTTAAAGAACTTTAATATTTATTAAAATAATTGAATTTTTGCAACAAAGAATTTTTATTATTTATGATATAAGAATTGAAAATTCTTGCAAAAAAGGTTATAAAAATTTTTGAAAATAATTTAATTCCTCTAAAGCATTTTAATATTCATGAAAAAAATTGAATTTTCGCCAAGAATTCTAATAAATAATTGCTTAATAATTGGAATTGTGTGGGTCACTATTTATGATTAATTCATAAATAGTGACCCACAACTTTAGAAATTGAGGTGTTTAAACTTCCTGGGTCCCGAAATTGAAGCACTTACGCAAGCGCGCGTTCACGTCCTCTGCTACCGCGCACAGTGGGAAGAAATGCAGTGTTTTGGACAAAATTCTGCCAACAATACAAATCTCCACCGATTTCAATTTTTTTTTAAATACTAAAGAAAGTTTTTTGTACAAGCCTTCACTGCTATAAATTTGAAATTTTCAAAATTTTTGTATTATTACAAAAGCGAGTAATTTTTTCATTTTGTTAACTAAACTTGTGCATTATAATGTTGATATTTAATTGAATATATTACTATAAAATATATCGTAAGACTTTTTAGAATAATAAATATGTTTTAATACATTAAAATAAAAGTGTTCTTTCATAAAATACTTAATTTTGTTTCATTTTTAGTGGTTCGCCGGAAAAACCACTTAAGTCATTTGTTATAAAATAATGTTATTAAAGTAGCAAAACATTGTTTACTCGACCTTCTTTTCTTTTAAAGTATTCTTTGATAACACCTTTGTATTGAGAAAAATGAGCGATATAATTAATACGTAAATTATATTAGTAATTCGTTTCTGAATCTTTAATTTAATTTTTTCGTCAAAAACTTAAGTCGACTTAGGTCGTTTTTCTAGCGAACGGCTCAAATGTAAATTCTTTCGACGAATTTAGTTAAAATTGTATTGAAAATAATTGAATTCTTATAAAGAATTGCGTACCAAAATTTTTGAAAATAATTAAATTCTTTTGAGGAATTCAATTAAAATTGTTTTGAAAATAATTTAATTTAGAAGAAGAATTTTATTATTTATAAAGATAAATTAAATTTTGACGAGAATTTGAAAATAATTGAATTTCTGCAATAATTTTCAACTTCTTCAAAATTCAATTTTTTTTAGTGTTTTTAATTTTAACCCTCCGTCACACACCTTAGAAATAATTACACCATATTACACACGTGTAGAGGGAATCCCTCACCACATTATAAAATAAGCAGCATTGCAACATAAACGAAGGAATCAACAAAAATTTAGTTTTAACACAAACTTACAAATATGTAGTAAATTATTTCAAATCATAAAATTAATTTTCGGTCTCACAAATAAAAAATAATTACACGAAAGCATATCTTCGAAGGAATTCCATTTCCACTTTGCGCATGTAAAAATAATGTAACATTAACAAATACGTAAAAAAATCATTAAATAATTCATTTTAATTGCATTTATAATCTAATTTTGTCAACAACCAACAGTGGAACAAAAAATGTTTTGTCAACTTGATTTTTTTAGCTTAAAATTTCCTCAATTTTTCGAGTCTTTTTATAGCTTTGAAGCCTCATAATTAAAGATTAATTATGTTTAAACTAAATGTTTTTATAGAAATGTGTTGAAGAGGGAACTGTCGAAAGGTATTATAGAAACTGTGACGAAACCGTGTGTGACGGAGGGTTAATGAAAATTCTTCTAGAAGTCTATTATTTTTAATAATTAATTAAATATATATTAACAAATTTAATGAATTTCCGAAGAATTTGAATAATTAAAATTTTTCAAAAATCCCTGACTTTTCAATGTTTTGAGAATTTATTAATGAAATGAAATTAATTCAAATAATAATTTGTTATAAGAATTAGAATGATTCAAATAGAATTTATTTATGAATTTATGACCCGAAGTGATGCATAATAAATGAAAAAATAAAATCAATTTTAGTTTTACATCACAGAGGAGAGCAGGATATTCCAAGAACGACTGAAAGGGTAAATACAAAATCAACTTCAGCAATAACAGAATTAGAAATTGATGTAACATTATCGACAATTTCCTATTCAACGACTCAGAAATTTGATTTTCAAAATATCACATTTATCGGAGATTATGAATCAGTCGAAGAGCATCGAATTCACGAGAAGAAAATGCATACAGTCACGGACAATTTCACGATTCCTGATATTTGTCAAGGAAATTTTGATACCATTTCAGTATTTAGAAACGAATTATTCATTTTTAAAGGGGAGGTAAGTTGTTAATTTTTTAATTTTAAAAAATTAGAATGAAAAAATTCTAAGAATTACTTTTGTTAAAAATATTTTACTATAATTTTTAGAACCTAATTTCCATTAATTTTCATTTTTAAATTTACACTTGAAGATTTTACATTAAAATTTTTGAGAATTCAATTATTTTCGCAAAATTTGCAATTAAAATTCTTCAAAAGTTGATTTTCAAAAATTGTAATAAAATAGGTACTTGAAAAAAAACCTATTACCTATTTTCAATTAAATTTTACAAAATCTCTTTTATTCAAAATCTTTTTAATTGTATATTTAAAAAATTTGATTATAGAAAAATTATTCAAAAATAACTTTTCAAAGTTTTGTTTATAGTTATACTTTTCACACTATAAAGATCGAAATAAGTTGCATTTTTGTGGTATTTGGTTGCAATATTTGGAAGAAAAATCGAAAAAGACGCATTTTTTGAAATGAAGTCGAATAAAGTCGTATTTCTTTGAAAATACATATTTGAAAAAAGTCATAATATCCGAGGCCTGCATTTATGAAATAATTTAATTATCAATAATAATATTAAAAAATTATTCTCTAATTAAATGACTTTTTTAAGTACCTTTGGCATATGATTCAACGTGGAATAATGGATAACAATTATCCAGTGAAATTTCATCAACTATTTCATGGCATACCAAATTCAGTGATTAAAATTGATGCCGCTTATCAAAGAGAAATCGATTCGAGTATCGTTCTCTTTTCTGGTTTGTAGTTTTTTATAAATGAACCTAAACGGAAAAATTAATCCACTTCCACATTTTTTATACTATGTATTCATTAAAAATTTTAAATTGACAAAATTTAGTTTATGAACTTGAACTTTTAATTTTCAAGTAATTTCCTTTTAAATATAGGAAACAAATATTGGATTTACAATGGCGAGAGATTCATTAGCGAAAATCCGGGATTATTGTCCGATTACGGAATTCCCGATCATGTGAATAAAATTGACGCAGTATTTGTTTGGCCTAAAACAGGAAAAACTTATTTTTTTCGGTAATTAACAATTTTTATACAATTTCACTTTTAAATATTTAAACATATTTTTTTCAAATTAAATACCTAATATTTTTCGTTTCTTTTTTAAATATATAAAAATAAAGAGACGATGAATTTTGGACCATCAATGAAATTGAACAGTTGGATTCAAATTATTCTCATGATGATGAAAAATTAAATGGTATTCCAAGAAATTTTGACACCGCAATGACCTGGACAGATGGTAAAAATTGTGCTTAACAAAAAAAAAGGAGAAAAAAGTCTATATAAATGTATAAAAATAGTTATTTTCAGGTTCAATATATTTTTTCAAGGACAAATATTTTTGGAAATTTAATACCAAAACTGCAGCAATGGAAAATAATGGTCATCCATTATTTTCGACACAATATTGGCTTGGATGCCCGGAATAAAGTAAATATTTTCTCCAACACTTGCTCTGAAAAGAGTACTTTTCTTAGTAGAAAAGTGTGGCGAAAGTAGATCTTTTCTCAACTGCTCCAAAGAGCGTGGCGAAAGTAAAATTTGGCGTGGCGAAAGTAAATTCAGCGTGGCGAAAGTAAATTTGGCGTGGCGAAAGTAAATCATGAATTTATTCTTTTTTCTTGTTCTTTGACCGAGATTTATTTTGTATCTAACTTCTTCCCCACTCAAAACATTCGCCTTTTATTATATTAAACATAAGCAGACGTTAAATTAAAATTATATGAAACTCACGAAGAAACCTTTCCTCGCAAGGCGTTGGAGAAAACGTAGTGCACAACTCGTGGTGAAAGAATGATTTTTCTCGAGTGATTGCTGCTCTCGCTACGCTCGAGCCGCAAACTTCACTCTCGAAAAATCACACTTTCGCCACTAGTAGTACAATGTACTATTTAAACAACTAATTATTCAGGCCTCGAATTTCTAAATTCAAAACTTGAATCACTTTGTTAAATAAATATTTAAATGCTTCTTATTTGTTTTACGAAGGGAAATAAAATTTAAAAAACTCCAATTTAACAAATTCTAAAAACTTTGTAATTTTTATCATTTTTATCCTATTATCCTTCAAAAATTCAATTATATTTTCTACAATTTTTAACTGAACTTCATCTCTAAATCAGTTATTTTTAATAATTTTCTTAAGTTATTATTTAAATACAAAAATTCAATTTTTTATAATAATTGATACTGTAACTGTAAAAAACATTTTCAAATAATTATAATAAAGAGATTCTTAAAATTGAAAAATGTCCAAACAATTTAAATTTGGTAACATATCTTTTAAAAATAATTGAAATTAGGTCGAATTTTATAAGAATATAATTGAATTTTTAAACAGTATAAAAAAATAATCGAAATTTTTGAAGAATTTTAATTATAAATATGAACATGATTTCTAAAAAATTTAACTTTTAACAATTTAAATTTATTTTGTTCTAAGATAAATGGGTCAATCCACTGAAAATCATCTGAGAGAGGTCGCTGGCATATTCTTAAAAAATTTAGTTTGAAAATATGTGAAACTAGATGAATATCTGAGTTTATTAATCATAATATTATCATGTAAATTGTATTCCCTTTTAAATTATTATTAATTGAAAGTAGGAGGTTCACGGCGAAATTTCGTAACCTTAAATGTTGCACTTTCTTTGGAAACGTTATTGTTCAAAAACTATTAAATATTAGATAATATTACTTACCAGAAACATAAATTAATTTATTCTGCGTGTAAATTTGATATAATTTTTATACAATTATTCCATTCAAAGATATTAATTTGAATTTAAAAATTTTATCGAAAAAAAATTTTCACAATTTTCCGAAGCTTGGAACTTTTCTTTGGAAGCTTTAAAAAATTTGGGGTTTTGCGCATATTTTAATATTCATATAATTTACCTGCTATTAAAATTTGATAAGGGTATTTTTCTTCGTTTGAGAAATAATAATTTTGGAAAATTGTTACTTCAAAAGTTTTACATCTCTCTCTATTCTCATTAAAAAAAGAGAGACGAGTAATTAATTGTTTTGTTTACTCCAGTTCCCTATGATTAACCTTTTTCAGTAACAATTTTTCAAAATTATTATTTCTCAAACGAAGCAAAATACCCTTATCAAATTTTAACAGCAGGTAAATTATTTATTGAATATTAAAATATGTACAAAACCCCAAATTTTTTAAAGCTTCCAGAAAAAAGTTCCAAGCTTCGAAAAATTGTGAAAATTTTTTTTCGATAAAATTTTTAAATTCAAATTAATATCTTTGAATGGAATAATTGTATAATAATTATATCAAATTTACAAGCAGAATAAATTGATTTATGTTTCTGGTAAGTAATATTATCTAATATTTAATAGTTTTTGAATAATATAACGTTTCCAAAGAAAGTGCAACATTTAAGGTTACGAAATTTCGCCGTGAACCTTATGACCAATAAACTCATAGATATTCAAAATATGCCAGCGACCACTCTCAGATGATTTTCAGTGGATTGACCCAAATGAATCTTAAAAAATTATGATTAAAAATTATAAGAATTAGTTTTTTGAAAATATTCTACTGTCAATTTTTTGAAAATAATTGAATTTCTTAAAAGAATTTTTCTAGAATTTAAAAAAAAAATAATTCTAAAAAATATTAATGTTTTTTTGTATGTGTTTGAATTTCCGGAAATAAGGTAAATGTCCCTATTTGTGCACGTGTACCAATTTGTGAACATTTGCTCATATATGTGCAAATTTCAATGGAAATCAATTAAATATAGTGTAGGAAGTAGTAAAGTATTTTTTGGTATAAAACGGTATTTTATGACAAATGTTTTTGAAAAATTAATACTTAGTTATTAGCTTTTTGACATCTACAAGCAATCAAGTGATTTGACAGGTTAACATTTTAGAATTTACCAGAGCAAAAAAAACTAAATTTTTATAAATTAAAGTGAGTATTATAATTTACCTTTTTCAACAACTGGTGCATATAAAGGTGAGTGTATTCTGGCTTATACATGAAAAAACAAATCGGTTCTCAAATTGGTACGTTAACCTTTTTTCATAAAAACATAATAATTTACTATATTTTGACAATAAAACTTGATTTAATGTCATATTTGCTTTAAAAATTGATATATCTTCTTATCAAAAGAAAAAGATTTTATATATATATATATATATTTATATATATATATATATATATATATATATATTTATATATATATTTATATATATTTATATATTTTTATATATATATTTTATATATATATATATATATATATATATATATATATATATATATATATATATATCTATCCCTATTAATATAAAATCATATCGCCGCCGCCGCTGTTTCAGAAAGTTTTAAGGGACCCTTATAGTAGGGGGAACATAGTCAAGGTTGGCCCACTGTCAAGGTAGGTCCATCGTCAGAAACAAGTTATATTTGACCTAAATTCAGGTCAATTTAAGGGCAGTTTTAACCTACAGGTCAAAATTACTCAAAATTTAGGTCAATTTTAAGGGCAGATTCAACCTACAGGTAAAAAACTAACAAACTAACCCCTCTGCCCTCAAAATTTAAGTTAATTTTAAGAGTAGTTATGACTTAAAGTTAAAAATTGACAAACTTATCGCTCTGCTTTCAAAATTTAGTTTAATTTTAAGAGCAGTTTTGACCTAAGCGTTAAAAATTGCGTTTTACTCTGCCCGTAAAATTTATGTCAATTTTAAGGGCAGATTTAACCTACAGGTAAAAAATTGACAAACAATTCCCTCTGCCCTCAAAATGTAGGTCAATTTTAAGGGCAGTTTTGACCTAAACGTCAAAAATTCACAAATAATTCCCTCTGACCTCAAAATGTAGGTCAATTTTAAGGGCAGTTTTAATCTACAGGTAAAAAATTAACAAACAATTCCCTCTGCTCTCAAAATTTAGGTTAATTTGAAGGGCAGTTTTAACCTACAGGTAAAAAATTGACAAACAATTCCCTTTACCTTCAAAATGTAGGTCAATTTTAAGGGCAGTTTTGACCTTAACGGAAAAAATTGACGAACAATTCCCCCTGCCCTCAAAAATTAGGTCAATTTCAAGGTCAGTTTTCATCTACACCGCAAAAATTGTCGAAAAAACTTCCTCTGACCTGACCTTTCCTTAAAATTTAGGTCAAATTTGACATATTTTTTAGCCTATACATGAAAAAAAGCAAAGTAATTAGGATTTTTTAAAAAGTCGTACCCTTATATTAAAGTTTGACGGAATTTTCGACCTATTGGTTAAAAGAAGTTTGACCTAAATTTCAATATTAAGTTTCAATTAATAAAAGATGTTATAAATTGACATATTTTTTTTTAAATTCTATTAAAATTATTTTTCTGTCCTCAAAATGTACTTTAATTTTAAGGTCAGTTTTGACCTACACATCAAAAATTGACAAGAAAATTCCTTCTGACCTACTGTTTCCTCAAAATTTAGGTCAATTTTAAGGTCAGTTTTGACCTACGGGTAAAAATGAAGCCCTCAAACGTCTATTATTTTACGTCGAAATCTTTAGTCCGTCCATAAATTACGTAAGACATTTAGGGGGGAGGGGGGTCAGCAAGATCTTGCGAACAATAGGAAAAATGGCGCTAATTTATGTAAAATATCTTACGAGGGAGGAAGGGGGTCAAATTTACCCAAAAAATGACTTACGTAATTTATGGACAGCCCCTAATGGCCCTTACATTACGTCAACATTTATGTCAACTGCAGGTAAAAAGGGGCCCAATAATACTTTTGACACTGAGAAAAAAGAATTATCAAATTTACTATGAGGAGTGTCAAACTTGAAAAAGTTGACACTATAATCACTTCCGTAAAGTAGAATTCTCTACTAGTTATCTTTTTTAATATCTGTTATAATTTACTCTAACTCATTACTATGCCATCATATTAAGATAACATGATTTTAAAAATGAAAATAAATATTAAAAATGGGGGGTTGGCGCGCGAAGCGCGCAGGGGGGCGAAGCCCCCCTAGTATATATATATAATTTCAGAAGCCTGCAAAAAAATAAAAATTTCCGTTGTCTGAGATCGAGAAGTCATTTACCGTAGCTTTTGGTGCGCTAAATCCGAATTAACATTTAACAAAAACCTCCCATCACGTCAGGATTTTGAGAAAATTGGGGGTAAAATACCCAAAAATCACTTTTTAGTAGTTTTTGAAAACTTCTACTGGGTAAATCCGACGTGCAGAGACTTGTCATATGAGTTAAATTCGTTAAATTAAAGCTTGAACCCTCTACTTTACGAAGATATAGCGATATTGCCAACAACAAACTAAATTAACTGTCAAAATTGATTTTTCAACAGTTGTCCTCGTTACTCGAGGGGTTTCGGGGTCGCTGATTAGGAATCTGTCCACAGATTTTTTTATTTTGACATCATATTCGTAATCAGCGATCCTGAAACCCCTGAGTAACAAATTCTAAACCAATCCAATCATTTTTTAAAACAGTTGTATTTACGGAGTGTGAGTCCATTTTTATGCTTGCCAACTGTTAAAAAAATCACTTTTGATAGCTAATTATTTCGTTGGCAATATCGCAATATCTTCGTAAAGTAGGGGGCTCAAGCTTCAATTTGACTCCTATATCAAGTCTGTAGCACGTCGGATTTACCCGATAGAAATTTTCAAAAACTGCTAAAAAGTGATTTTTGAGACTTATAAGGGAGAGTGGGGCAAGACGGGGTACCGGCCCTATTTAACAAACGAATTAACCAATCGCGATTACATTTTACATAATACTGCACCGAGACGATAGTTTCTTGTTTACAAAACCTAAAAGCCATGAGAACAAATCTTTTATCTGTTTTATTAAAAAAACGGTTTTCGACGATTTTCTTGTGTTTTTTTCACTTTTTTAGAAGGTGTTTATTATTTAATAATAACAGTTAATGAACTATATAAAATTTTTTATAACTGGCAAGGGTTACAAAAGAAGGGAAGCATATGTTTTTTTCTTTGTTGAATCGTAAATTGTAGTAATTAATCGTTTTATTCAATTTCGTAGGTGCGGGCAAGATGGGGTAGGGGAGAGTGGGGCAAGACGGGTTACACAAATGAAGCAAAAGAAAAGAGAAATAAGGGAAGTTAAGAAAACTATTTAAATCAAGACTGAATAAAATAAGAGTGACCAAAAATAAAAAAGTTTGTCAGGTTAAATTATTAATTATTAGCGATGGTAAAGTGCAGTTGTGCTGGTGTCGATGACGAAGATGAAGATGCAACCTTTACTTGTAAAATTTGTCGACAGAAATAGGTTGCTTTTTTAGTACCCCATCTTACTCCTTAGGGAACTTTATCTTGCCCGCCGCTGGGGCAAGATGGAGAGATTTGCAATTTTTTTCATATTATTAATTTTATGCTTTTTTAAGAAACAGATGGCCTTTCTACGCCTTTATTACGAAAGACTGATTCCCAAAGATGGTTATTAAATAAAATAATAAAATATATGAGCAGATGGGAAGAAGAACTCGCCGAGCGTGAGACCGTAAAGGATAGTTCCAGTCAGGTAGCAGTGTGTGGCCCAGAGGCGCTCACTGTTACCTGACTGATATTATCCCTTACGGTCTCGCGCTCGGCAAGTTCTTCTTCCCATCCGCTCATATATTCGATAATTTTCGTTTTTTTGCGCTTTAAACCTTAAGCACACCGTCTTGCCCCACTCTCCCCCACCCCAACTTTTCTCAAAATCCTGAACATAATTATCTATAAAATCTTTGCCTAAAAAATTTTTAATAACGAAAAATCAGCAGTCTTCTGAATCAAAGCTTCCACATTAAGATAATATAGTTTTTAAGTTTCCGACTATATGTAAAAGAGATAATTCGAAAAGAGGATCAGGTACGATTTATCGGTTTGAAAATTTGGAATCTGGAAGTCATTTGGAACAACTCCCCACCAAGTTTGTAGCGTTACATTTTAGAATAACCTGCCCACCTCTGAGGAGACCTGTGAAAAAGAAACATAAAAGGCATCTTTTCACTAAGAAATTTTCAGTAGTCCACAAATTGGGACATTTTCATTATGTAATTGAAAATATTGAAAATAATTGAATTTTAAAAAATTGGAATGAAAAAATTCTAAGAATTACTTTTGTTAAAAATATTTTACTATAATTTTTAGAACCTAATTTCCATTAATTTTCATTTTTAAATTTACACTTGAAGATTTTTCATTAAAATTTATGAGAATTCGATTATTTTAAAAATTTGCAATTAAAAGGATTGTCACCAGTAAATTAAGGAAATGAGAGAAATTTATAAAAATTTGTCAGTTTCTTCTTTAGATTATTTTAGAAACATATGATTTTTTTCAGAATTTTTACTACGTAGTTTTTTCTTAAAAAAATAAAATAAATTTGCAATTTAACATAGGCACTTATGGGAGCTCAGATAAGTTTTAGAAAAATGGTTTTCGACACTCGCCCCGGTTAACTCCGAGTTAACGATTATCCAATCATCAATCACCACAGCCTGAACAATTAAATCCTTAATATTAAAATTCTTCAAATGTTGTTTTCTTAAAACTGTAATCAAATACTTGAAAAAAATCAATTATTTTCGATTAAATTTTACAATATTTCAATTATTCAAAATCTTTTTAATTGTTTAATTCGAAAATTTAATTAGAAAAATTATTGAAAAACAATTTTTTTTAAAGATTTGTCTTTTATTTTTCACACTGTAAAAATCGAAATAAGTTGCATTTTATACTAAAAATGTGCCTTATTTGAAACAATTCTTTTAAAGAAGGAAATATTTTCAATGAATCATTCAATTAAAAAATATAATTTACAACTGAAAAATAAGAATTTAATGTTAAAACATTCTTAACAAAGTTGTGTATATAATTTTTTTTCGCTCATTGGAATTGCAAACTAAAATACTGAATATAAAAATTAATGTGCTTCTTCAACAAAGCCTTTTGTATTCAATTCTCTTGTCATTAGTAATTATTACTATTAATTAATAACAACAAACTGTTTAGAATTCACTTTTTTTAAACAATTAAAACTACGTCTATTACTTAAAAAAACCAAAAAAAAGAATCGTCTTTAGAAATATTCTTTTTTAATTGTATATAAAATCAATTGGAATCTCGTTAAAAATATGCTATCACCTTACCCATCACTGTAAAAAAAATTAGATGCATTCTTTTTTTAATAATAATTTCAAAAAGTTTCTAGGCGTGTCAATTGTTACTTTTTGTTTTTAATTTAACTACAGCAACTTTGTGGTGTTGGGTCCATTCCGGATCTTTTTGTTATGAAAACTCGGGTAAATTCTTCGGCAGTTGTTGGATGAATGCCAACAGTTGATTTTAAAATTGGGAATGTCAAATTAGACCTGAAAAAAATTAATTTCAAAATTAATCATCTATGAAGAAATTAATTTACAAATTAAACATTTTCAATAAAAAAAATTTAGAAATTTAAATAATTAAAATGAAGTTAAAAGAATTATTTACAAACCAAATAAATTAAAATTGAAAAACATATTTTGAAATTATATGAAAAAGAGAAAGAATGGAAATATATTTCGAATAAATACAAGAAAAAATATATGTACTTGATAGCAGCGGAAAATCCTTGAATAACTTCACCAGCGCTCGGTCCAATGAAATGCATTCCAAGAACTCGTTGATCATCATCACGAAGTGCAACAACTTTAACGTAACAATGTTTCACATTTTTTTGTGGAACGAAAAATTCTGTCGGTTTATAATAGGCGTGATAAATTTCAAGTTTCTCCTCTCCGTACAAAGCAATCGCTTGTTCTTCACTCAATCCAACACATCCATATTCTAAGGGACTGAAAACAGTTGTAGCAACATTTGCATAATCCATTTGATCAGTTGAACCCCCATAGAGTCGGCGTGCCAATAATTTTCCCGCATGTATTGCCACTGGCGTCAATTCCGGTCGTTTCTAAAATTTAAACAAAAATAATAATAATTATTATTTTAATGAAATTATTAGGATTTCCAGTGGGGGTAAATTATTTTTCTGAGAAAAAGAATGAAAAACTAACGTGAAGAACATCTCCAACTGCAAAAATATTGGGAACGTTCGTCTGTTCATTTACGGCCTTTATTTTCTCACTTTCAGGAACAAGCATAAGTCCTGCATTTTCTGGTTTTAGTTCCTTGGTAAGTGCTCTACGTCCAATTGCAAACAGAACAGTATCGTAGACATCCTGTTGAACAGCTCCATCCTGTTAATTAAAAGAAAAATCATTTATTTCACTCAAAATTCAGTAATTTATCAAACGAACAATTTCAACTTAGTTATTATGTATTTGCTTTTCTGTTACTTAAATAAAATTATGCTTTTTAAATGTTTTGAACTTTTAAATGAATTTATTGAGAATTATTCAATTCTTAAGAAGAATTTAATCAAAAATTTTTTAAATAATTTAATTTTTTCCAAAAATTTTATTAAAACAATTAATTTTAAAAATATTAATTAAATTCGATTATTTTCAAGAATTTTAATTTAAATTCAATTGTTCTCAAAAGTTTTTAATAAAATTCTTTGTAAATTTCACTTAGGTATTTTAAAAATTTTCAATTAAAATTATTTTAAAAAATTACATTAATTTTACGAAATTTAATAAAATTTTTAAAAAATGTCATTATTTACAAAAAGTTTAAAAAAATTTAATTTTCTATGCATAATTTGAATACAATTTAATAGGAAAATTATTATTAATAATTAATTTCATTACAATTAATAATAAACACGATTATTTTAAAAACTTAAATCAAAATCTTCAAAAAATTCAATTACTTTCAAAATTTTCAGTTATAATTATTAAAAAAATCTCCATTATTTTCAAGAAAATTGAAATAAATTCTTCAAAACAATTCAATTATTTTAAAGAATTTTAATAAACATCTTGACAAGAGTTAAATTATTTTTAAATTTTAGAGTGGGGTGAAAAAGCCACATTTTTACATTTGATGATATAAAATTTGTATTTAAAATTTTTTTCTCAAATTTCCAATTGATATTGAAAGTTTAGTTATTAAGCTTGAAAATTCTTGATGGAAATATTTTTTATCCCATGAAAGGACTAAGTTATAAGAGTTTTACGAAAGCACCGCAAGTGGCTTTTTTGTACCACCTGGTGGGGGAAAAAGCGACCTCACGATTTTAGCAAAATATGTTATTAATTTTGGTATTTTTATAGTTTTCATTTATTTATATGACAAATAATCTTGTTTTTAAAATATTTTAATAATAATAATAATTTAATAATAATAATTTTAATAATAATAATTTATTATTCCTTAGATGAATTCAATTAATTTAAGTACAACTTTAATTAAATTCCTTGAAAAAAATTTAATTATTTTCAAAAGATTTTAACAAAATTCTTCAAAACAATTCAATTTTTTTTAAATTGAGACTAGACTCTTTCCACTTCTACACAACTCGAAGTAGATATTGCGGTTCAGAAAGAAAGCCCGAGCGTATTAACCGAGAATTAATTAACAAAATTAATTCTCTAAATAAATTAAATAATAAATCTGAAATCTAAATAAATCGGAATTTAGTAAGAATTTGAACTTATTGTATAAAATTTCTGAAAATTAATTTTTCAATTTTACATAAAATAAGTGTTTTTTTAATAAAAAAAAAATACAATTAGCATTAAATTAATATAGAAGATTTATTTTTATTAAAAATCTTTTCTAATCAATAAAAAAAATTACCTTGTCGACCCAGTGAACGAGGAGGCGACCATCGGCTTGCTTTTCAATTGCCTTTGGTTTTGCTTGATAAATAAAATGAACACCACGATCGGACATTTCTTCAGCGACAATATTCGACATTTGTTGATCGAATCCACGCAAAACAATCGAGCGAACCATTATTGTTGCATCGTAACCCATTCCATTCAAAAATCCTGCACACTCCAATCCAATATCTACAAAATTTTTTAGTTAAGAAAGAAAAAATAATGTAAAATTTTTGCAACATTTTTTCCTCTTCATTTTTATCCAATTTTTTGTTTCAATAATGACGATTTAAAATTTTATTCTTTTATCCTCTCTTCCTATTCTTTCTCACAGTTAACTTATATTCCTGTAGTGTTATTAAATAAATTCTACCCATTTCATAATAAACATAAAATAACAATGAAAATAGTAAAATAAAAATTTTATTTCGAATACACTCAAATCTCGCTATAACGACCTTCTCTATAACGAGCGCTCTCTATAACGAGGGCTCTGTCTCTCGGTATAACGAGAAAAATTTTCTTCCTATTACCCCCACTATTTATAAACAAATGCACATTCTGTTGATTTAAATTTGGTTAAAATCAATTTTATTTATATCATAATGAGCATAAAAAGTCACTTCTTTTTTTAAATTAAATCAATGAGTCGAAAATCTTAAAAATTTTAGCTTATATAAATTTTCTGTATGTTGAAGTTCAAATTAAACTAGGTTATGTTTGTAATTTTGACATTACGTAAATTGTAAACACAAAAAAAATGAATGAAGAATCTTAAAAGTGGGGATTTTTCATTTCTCCTCTTGCGCTCGTAATAGAGGGAGACTTGACTCCCGAACTTCTCGTTATAGCGAGATTCGAGTGTATCAGTAAAAATTTGGTTTGCAAACATTTAAATTTAAAAGACGTGAAAAAAGTGTCAATCCCTTTTTAAAAATATTATCTGAAATTGAAAAAAAAACGTTGAATAAATAATAAATAGAAAGAAAAGGATACATCCAGCACCAACGACAAGCGTTTTGCCTGGAGCTTTCTCCAAACTGAAAATATCGTCACTAGTGATTCCATATTCAACGGCTCCAGGAATATCAGGATACCTGGGTCTTCCACCCACGGCAATCAAAACATTTTGCGCTGTAATAATTTTCTGGTCTCCATTCTTCATAATGCCAACAATTGTATTTTGATCTTGAAAGTGTCCAAGAGCATTTATGTACTCAACTTTCCTGAGAAGAAAAAAGAGAGAAAGGTTCAATAAAAATATAAAAATAAAACAATTTCAGATATTAATTAATTTTACTTACTTATTTCTGAGTTCAACTCGAGTTACCCAATTCACAGATTTTACATGATTTTGAACAGCATTTCTCAATGCTTCCCAATCAATGGAAATTGTTTTTGGATCAGGTAATTGCCATCCGAATGCAACAGATTCCTAATAATAAATTATATTTCTAAATGTTATTTGGAAAATTAAAACTAAGGAACAAAAAGAAGAAGAAAGTAAAACTATGAAAAAAGATTTCTTTGTGAATAATTCACAAAAAATTTTTATGTCATAAAAATGTTATTTATTAACAAGATTGCCACAAAACATTAATTCTGTTTTTCACTGGTTTTCAGACAAAATTTTGACTTTTTTTCTGACATTAAAGAATATTCTGATTCACTCTAAAAATTATTAGATACTCAAGAAAATGTTCTATTACATTTATTTACGAATTTCTTTAATTGTAAATTAATTCTTTGAAAACATCAATAACCTCTTTTTTAAATAAATATTTAATCTTTATTATTTTTCCAACGGAATTAAGAATTTCAAAAATTTCAAATTCAAACCTTTTTGAAATTCAACAACTTAAGGCGCTCGCACAGCTCTACTGCCTGCCTGCAGGTCGTCATGGTAACACATAAGAGTAAGAGAGTCAGAAAATTCAAATTAAATGTTTTTTCTCCCTTACTCTTATTGCGCCTGCCTGTGCAGGCAGGCAGGCAGTAGAGGTGAGAGAGCGCCTTTATAAGAATATTAATATAAAACATGAAGATATCGATCATTCCGAGCCTTCGACACGAAGTGATCACTTTCTTCATGTTTTACAATAATTGAATCGTGAATTTCAAAAAGGTCTTAACTCGGATTTTTTTCAAATTTCACTTTTTTGAATTTTTTTCATTATTATGTAATAATGAAAAAAATTCAAAAAAGAAAAAAATTCAATTCATTGACGTTTTCTTAACCCCTTAACTGTTTGAGGAAAATACAACATGATTGTCCCAAAATGCCCAGCGGAATCTGATACTTTTTCAAATAGTATAGTATATTTAAATTATAACTAATTATTCAATTATTTTCTAAAATATCATTAATGACCCTTATAATTTCTTATAATATTGATATAAAGAAAAATATCTATCAATTTATATAAAAATTATATTTATTTTGAGTGATAGTGAACACGACCCACGGGTGGGTCGGAAACAGGCAACGGGTTAAGAGAAAAATTTCATGCGAGGTACTTTCAGAGGAGAAAAATGTATTAACCCTCCATCCGTCGCATGGTGAGAATTTCCCTCACCCAGTTTCTTTTTTTATTTATAACTTTTAAAATATAAAAAATTATAATTTCATATTCTCAGTACCTTTTACGGCACTTTTCTTCTTTACATTAAAACAATTTTGGTGTTTTTTTATATTTTAATTTCTTTGTTATTGAATTTGAAAGCAGCAAATGTCGGGGATTTTTGACGCGAAGTGAGGGAACTTCTCACCATGCGACTGACCGCGTATACTCGATTTCATTTGTCATTAATTTTTTATTTAACCCGTTGCCTGTTTCCGACCCACGGGTGGGTCGTGAAAAAGTATGGCCATAACTGTTTCCGACCCACCCGTGGGTCGTGTTCACTATCACTCAAAATAAATATAATTTGTATATAAAGTGATAGATATTTTTCTTTATATCAATATTATAAGAAATTATAAGGGTCATTAATTATATTTTAGAAAATAATTGAATAATTAGTTATAATTTAAATATATTATACTATTTGAAAAAGTATCAGATTCCGCTGGGCATTTTGGGACAATCATCTTGTATTTTCCTCAAACAGTTAAGGGGTTAAATAATTAACAGGAAATAAAAGTTAATTTTACTGACAATAGGTTGTTTAGAAATTCTAATGAACATTCAAAAAAAAATTTGGCATTTTAGAACAAGTTTGGACTAATTTATGAGGGTGAGAATTTCCCTCACCTGCGACGGATCGCGTTACAAAAAAAAGTGCGACGGATGGAGGGTTAAACTGTTTTTTCCTTTGATTTTTAACCTAAGATTGTTTGTTTTTTAACCTAATGCTGAATTGTTTTAGAGTTCAAAAAAAATTTATTATATTCTAAAATTAAATAAATGAATAAATAAATTGTTTCTCCATAATAAACCGCTTTATTAATATGTTTTTTTATGATTAAAAGGATTAAATTTTGTTCATAAATTTCGAAAAGGGCTCAACTCTGACAACTATAATATCAATTTTCTCCAACCTACTGTCATTAAGAACAATTATTTTATTATTTTCTCATACATATAACAAAGCACCTAGTTACTAAAGTCCATTAAAGCTGTTTGAAATAAACAATTTTTTGTGTCTCCTGTAAAATTTCAAAAACCCGACTTGAGCCCTTTTCGAAATTCACGATTCAATTAAAGATGATCGAGAGTAATAAAATCATTATTTTATATTATAAGAATAATGTTACTGTAAACTTCTTCAAAATTATTTTTATCATTTCAATTCAATTATTATTTTCTAGAATTTTTAACTAAAATTCTTCTCTAAATCAATTATTTTTAATAATGTTTTAAAAAGTTCTTTAAGAATTTTCAAATACATTTGTTTACAATTCAATTTTACGAAATTTTGATTATTCGGCAATTCTTTAATTAAATACCTATATATAGGGGAGAGTGGGGCAAACCGGACCCCCTAACGGTTTTTTGACTCTTGTGACTAAACGAATCAACCGATTTCATTTTTCGATGGTTTGTTTGAAAAATCATTTAATTGCGCAACTTTTTCCCAGAGACACCTATACTTTATCTTTTATTGTTTAGTTGCTGTGTTAACTTTAAAAAATTTTGCAAACGGTCCGGTTTGCCCCACCCCTGGGGTAAACCGGACCCCCCCATGGGCAAACCGGACCGTTTGTTTTTTTTATTTATAATATTGCATTTACATAATCTACAATAATAAAAAGCATAACGAATCATTGAAACAATGGTTGTAGTAATGAAAATAATAATACGGGATTGAATTTTAATTAAATAAATATTTTTTTTAATAAAAAAGTAAAAATGTTTGTCATTATCAGAGAAACAATATTAAAGGGTCCAATTCTCATTGGAAGACAATTATTTTTCATTGTAAGTAAATATTTTAATGAAAGAAACATTTTATTTAAAAATAATTTTTATGAAACTTTAATTCAATGGAAATATCCTATGGCCGGTTTGCCCCACCGAAAACGGTCCAGTTTGCCCCACAGGCCCATTTTGAGAATAAATGTTTGACAAAAAAAAAAAGCTTTGCAAATTCATCAAAGTTTTTTGTGGTAAATATTCCTGAGGTGTGTACCTTCAAAACCCAAGACCTAATATTTGGAAATATTACACGATTTCCTCAAAATTTCTTTAAGAAAAAATTCGTAAAAGTGTAGAAAAAAACTAAAAAAAAAAAACTTTTGCTCCCTTCGTCGCACAAACGCAAGCTAAAACTGTCAGATTGAAAAAATAAGGTATATTAAACATGGTTGTTGTAAATTTGTAAACAACACTTTTTCCAATTTCGCCATTTCGGAAATATTGAGAGGGGTCCGGTTTGCCCCACTGTCCCCTATATTAAAAAAATAAAAACTCCAAATAATTTTTTTTAAAAATTCAATTAAACATTTAGTATGAAAAATTCATATTTTCGAAGATTTTAAATTGAAACCTTTTCAAAATTCAATTATTTCTAAAAATTCACGCTATAATGATTTTAATATTTAATTATTATCTAAAATTTAAACTAAAATTAATTTTAAAATCAATTTTTATTAGAAAATTCTACGTGAATTAAATTATTTAAATACAAAAATAAATAATTTATTGAATAATTGAATGTTACTCTTAAAATTGAATTCTCATAAAGAATTTTAATAATTTTTTTAAGAATAATTACATTTTTCGAAGAATTTTATTAAAATTGAAATTCTGCGATGAGTATTATTATTTATGGAAATAATTGAATTCCTAAGAAGAACGTTATTATTTATGAAAATAATTGAATCTCTGTAAAAAATTTTATTATTTATAAAAATAATTGAATTATTACGAAGAAATTTATAAAAAATTTGTAAATAAAAGAATTCCTGTAAAATTTTTATTATTTAAAGTAGCTATATTAAAAATCATTGAACTGAGGAAATTTTTTGAAAATAGTTGAATTTCGGAAAAGAATTTTATTTTTTTTAAAGATAATTGAAACTTTTAGGAGAATTTAAAAAAATTTTTAGAACTTAATTGAATTTCTGCAATCATTTGCAACTTCTCAAAAATACAATTTTTTTAATTTCAGAAGAATTTGAATTATTAAAATGTTTCAAAAATTAAAGTTCTTTAAAATTTCTAATTAAATTCATTTTGAAGTTCATTTACTTATGAAAATTGTAAACTCAGCTCTTTTAAAATTCATTTAATTTTGAAATATTTAAGCTATTCACTAAATAATTTCTAAATAATAATTTTATGATAGTTCTTCAACTCTCTAAATCTGAATCAGCGATAAGTATGCCACTATTTCAATTAGCGTATATGCGCTGTGAATTAGTGAAATTTCACTAAATAATCAGTGAAACTTCACTGATTAATTAGCGCATATACGCTGTTCTAAAATAGTGGCATACTTATCGCTGAGAATCAGTGAAATTTCGCTGATTCAGATTTAGAGAGAAGAATTAAGTTAATTAAACGTAAATTATTGTCAGAAATAGAAAAAATTGAAGGTTTTGTATTAGAATTCATGGTAATTTCATATAGTTAATGACGCAAATAAAAAAGACACCAAAATTTAGAATTTTCTTATGATTTCTAAAAATTAAATTTTTTCCAATACTTTTAATAAAATTCCCTAAATTTTTCTTGATTTCCCTGACCTGTGGCAACCCTGAATCCTTTTATTCTTTTTTTGTTGGTTATATGGCCTCTTGCAAAGCAGGTAGCCAAACACTATATCGCTGATTTCATTGGTTTTAGTCGTTTTTATAGTTTCAGAGTTCACTTATAATGCACTATACATTTCCCTTGTATCTTCTTTATCATCGAATAGAATGTAGTTTTAAGGATATCGGGTAGGGAATTTAGTATAACAGGAGGGATAGTCAGTGCCGTAGTTGACACCATCCAACCCCCGCCCGATAGTATAGAATTAAACGTAAAACTAAAAATTCAAACAAAACCATAATAACAACTATATCTACTATATACATTTTACTATATACATTTATTCGTTTATTTTCCTCCTTGCTTATTTATTCTCCCTTATATTCCCCTTTTCTTTTCTTAGTTTCCCTTACTTCATCCCCTCCCTTAATATTCCATTCATATTCCCCCACTTCCTGTCTGCTCCTGGACAAGAAATGGACAAAAGAAAGCGAAGGAAAATCAGATTATTTAAAATCTAAATATAAGAGAAAGGGGAGGAAAAGGTTAATTGGGGAAGTGAAGAAGGAAATGGAAAATGAAGAAAAGGGAAAAGAAGGAAGCAGAAGGGGGTGGTGGGATAGAGAATGCGAAAAGAGTAGGGAAAAGCTAAGAGAGGATATAAAGAAATGGAGAAGAGGTAAAATGGAGAAAAAAGAGTACAACCGAAGGCATAGGAAACACGGAAAATTGATCAGAAGAAAAAGAGAGGAAGGAAGAGAGAGATACCTAAAGGAGGTGGAGAAGGCAATAGAAAAGGGGAAGGAATGGGAGGTGATTAATAGAGAAAGGAAAAGGGGAAAAGAGATTAATAAGGACATCAGGATGGAGGATTGGACGAATTACTTTAAAGGATTAAGCGGAGGAATGGAGCGTAAAATAAGAGGAGAGGGGAGAAGAAGAGATGTAGAAGTGGAACAGTCGGAAGTAAGCAGGGAGGAAATAAATGAGGCGATTAAAAGATTGAAAAGGGGTAAGGCGGCGGGGGAAGATGGAATGGAGGAAGAGAGTTTAAAATACGGGGGAGAAATGGTGAGAGAAGAGATGTGGAGGATAGTGAACTTGGTGTGGAAGGGGGAAGGATGGCCGGAAACGTGGAAAACGAGATTGATAGCACCGATTATGAAAAAGGGAGATGGAAGAAGGGTGGAGGATTATAGGGGGGTGACGTTGATGCCAGTTGGTTAAGGTGTATGCGGAAGTCATAAGAAGGAGGTTGGAGGAGAAAGTAGAGGAGCTGGGCTGCATACCGCATAACCAAACTGGCTTCAGAAGGGAAATGGGAACGATGGACAATATATTTGTCCTGAATTATTTAGTGAATAGGAATTTGGGGAGGGTTAACGGTAAAATGGTGACAACGTTTGTGGACCTGAAAGCAGCATTTCCATCGGTTAACAGAGGAATATTATGGAGGGTATTAAGGGAAAAAGGAATCGAGGAGGGGTTGGTGGAAAGGATAAAGGAGCTGTATGAGGACACTATGGAGAGAGTAAAAATCGGGGATAAAAGGGGGGAGGAATTTTGGTTGGGTAGAGGGTTGAGGCAGGGCCGCCCCCTGAGTCCATTACTGTTGAATATGTTGATAGCGGATCTGGAAGAGAGAATGAGGAAAAGAGGGAAGGGAGGGGTTATATTGAAGAATGGAAGAATATATAGTTTGGCATATGCGGATGACGTAGTATTGATGGCTGAGGATGAAAGTGGAATGAAACTGTTAATGAAAGAATTTGAGAAATATGTGAGAGAAAAAGATCTAAGTGTGAATGTGGAGAAAACGAAGGTGCTTAGGTTTAGGAAGAAGAAAGATAATGATGAGGTGGAATGGAAAATGAATGGAAGGATTGTGGCAGAGGTGAATGAGTTTTGTTATTTAGGGTATTGGTTTATGAGTAATGGAAAGCAGGATTTGAATGTGATGAAGAGGGTGGAAAAGGGGGGTAAGGCATTGGGGCAAGTATGGGGAATTGGGAAAAGGAGATTTAAGGATGATTGGAAAAAGAGAGTGTGGTTGTTTGATGCATTAGTGTGGGCGATAGTGAGTTATGGAGTGGAAGTGTAGGGATGGAGTGAGATTGGAAAGTTGGAAAGTATGCATGATAGATATTTAAGATGGACGATGGGGGTGGACCGGAACTGCCCGGGGTACATGTTGAGAGAGGAATTGGGTAGGGAGAAGATGGTAATAAAACAGAGGAGAAGGGCGAAAAAGTTTGAGGAAAAGCTGGAGCAAGGAAGAGGAAGTAAAATCGCGCAGATATGTTGGGGGTTAATTAAAGAGGGGGAGAGAGGGTGCAAATGATGGGAAAAAGAAAGGAAGAAAGCAATACAAGAGGGTAGAAATTATATGGGAAAAGGGAAGGATTTGTCGGAGGCGTGGGGTAGGAAGGATTCGGAGGAAAGGTGGAAAAAGATTACAGAGTCCAGGTACAATAAGTGGTATTTGAGGAGAAGAATGAAGAGTGAAAGGTGGGGGAGGATTTGTAGATTTAGAATGGGGGAAGGAATGAGAGAATGTAAATATTGGATGGAAGAGGATGAAAGGAAATGCAGAGTATGTGAGTATGAAAGGGAAGACTGGGAACATGTTTTAGAAAGATGTAATGGAGGAATGGATAAAGAGAGAAGTATAGGGGAGAGGGTTATATGGATATTGGATGAAAGTGGTCAAGGTGAAAGATGGATGAATGGTTTGGAATGTTTGAGAGAAAAGAGGAAAGAGGGTTTATTGTAATACCGTAAACGTTGGAAGGGAATTAAAGTAAATAAGACGATGCCAAAAGAGCATAATGGAACTGGAAACGGAAGCACTGGCACTGGTTGAAAATAGGTTAAGCTTAGTTTGTAAATTTAGGTAGGGATGTATGGTTAGATATTAAGTTGCGTTAGTGTGTAAGGTAAATAGATAAGTAGATTTAAGTATTATGTATTTGTTGAGCCTCGAACCCTGTACATTTACAGGGAGAGTAAATAAAGTTAAGTATATTACCACTGTAAAAAAACTTTCCAATTTTAACCACAACTCAGTGTCTGGATTGAAGGCACATTCAGTTAAATCAAAAGTTTCAGGATTAAAGTTTTGAAACCTTGTTGATAGGAAACTGTAAAATGAAGGCCTTGCAGGTGATAAGAGAACACAATCAAAAAAGAGATGGTTTAATGTTTTCAGAGAATTTCCACATTTGCATTCTGAGTCAATCATCCAGTTCATTCTTCTAAAGTGATCACTCGTACAAATATGGGATGATCTCAGTCTTGTAATTAAGTTTATAGATCTTCTAGAGGCTTCAATACCGTTAAACCATGGACGAGGACTTTTGTAATTTATTTTATTAAAATATTTAGTAGCGGAATTAATTTTCTTTTCATGAGGCCACAAAAATTTGTACCAAGAACCAAAATCCTTAAGAAATAAATCTTTATAATCACAGACAGGCACACCTACACGGAGAGAAAAAAAAGTAAGCGGCTCTACCTGTCGGTAGAGCGGTTGCGTTAAATGCGAAACAGCCGTTCAACTTGAGGTTAAGCACGCTGCTTACTCTCGAGGGGCGAACGGTTCTCCTTTTTGGGGAAAGCGGGTACACTTTTTGGAAAGTAAGCGGCTCTATTTGTGTGGAGAAGAGAACCGATACTCCTCAAAAAGTATAACCGTTCGACGTTTGCGGCGCTACTGCTGCGCTTTATAAAGGGAAAACAGCGCTCTCTTGCCAAATCAAACGGCTCTCTTTTTTTTCTCTCCGTGTACTGATCTTCCCCAATTTAATGAGAGGGATAACTTAGCAATTTTATCCGCCTCTTCATTTTGTTTTATTCCAATATGACTCGGTACCCAGAGGAATGACACTTGACAATCATTATTTTTTAAAAAAAGGATCATTTGCTTTATTTTTAATATTACAGGATGTATTGATTTTTTTTGGAAGATTGTATATTGAATTTGTTGTAAAGCCACACGACAGTCAGAGATTATAATAGTTTTTTTGACCTGGGAAAATTTTAAGTCTTTAAGAGGATTTACTATAGCTGTAAGTTCACCAGAAAGAGGGGTAGTTCTGCCATTTAATTTTACTCCAGATCTTAAATTGAATTCTGGTGCATAAAAAGCAGAACTAGATGATTGGTTAGACATATCGTGAGCACTATCAGTATAATATTGTGTATGATTTGCAAAGTTCTCAATTAAAAAGTTTTTTAAAGCCGAATCTGGTATAGGATGTTCCTTAAATAAAAAACCTGTATGTAAATCTACATCAATTTCCGTTCCAAACGTAGCAACCCAACAAGAATCTATCAGCAAGCATCCTCCTACGCATATCTAATGTAGGTTCATCACACTCAGCTAAAAGGATACTTCTAGGAGTCGAGCACATACATCCCAGAACTACTCTTAGTGCTTCGTTTTGTACTCGATCTAGAATTTTTAAATCCGATTTATTTGCTTTAATAAAAAATTGAGAACCCCATTCAAGGTGAGCTCTTATGAGGCCTTTATAGGCCATTAAGAGAGTTGAAGGGTGAGCACCACCTGTAACTTAGCCATTGATTTTAGAGCATTTATGGCTAAACTTGCCTTAGCTGCTATATGTTTTATATGCAATAACCAAGTCAGCTTTCTATCCAAAATAATACCCAAATAGAGAATAGGATTTTTCGCACGAATTGTATGATTGTCAATTTCCAATCTGACATCATTGGCCACAATTTTATCACGAGTAAACAATGTTAGTTGACACTTACCTATAGAAATAGAAAGATTTAAAGATTTCAACCATTCAGATAATATCTCAACCGATTCCTTCAAATTTTTCAATGCATCAGTAACAGAAGTATATCTAGTATATATCATAGATCATCCGCATACATTGCTGATTTTACCTCAACTGGTAAGAGCCGGAACAGAGATCTCAGATATATATTAAATAATAAAGGAGAGAGGACCCCACCTTGGGGAACTCCTACTCCACAAACTTCCGGTTTGTCGAACAGTGGATGGAAGAAAAGGTTTCTTTTAGAGATTAGAAAGTTTACAGAATTAAGGATTTTATGCGGAACATTCAGGTCTTTTAATTCACTAATCATTACATTAGGCAAAACATTATTAAAGGCACCCTCTATATCTATAGCCAAGGCCAAAGTACCCTGTTTTCTTAAAAAACCTTGTGTGATATCGGTAGTGACTGCTGCCACACAGTCTAATACAGAGCGACCCTTTCGAAATCCATATTGTGAGGGGGGAATCCAGTCCTCTGACTCCGCCAGAAACTCCAATCTTTTATGCACAAACTTTTCAAATAATTTACAAAATGAGGATGTCAGAGAAATAGGCCGAAAGCCTTTTCCTTCTGGCTTTGGTATGAATATAACTTTTGTATTTCTCCAACATTCCGGAAAATTGGAGAAATAAAACATATTGTTAAAAAGTCTTAAAACAAATTTTAAAACAAAAGGGGGGAGTTTACGAATTAATTCGTAAGTGACCCCATCTAAACCCGGAGCTGTACCACATTTAGAACCCAAGAGCGCAGTGTTAAATTCGATTTCCGAGAACGGAGAATTGAATTGATAGAACGGTTCATTTTCATTTCCAGTTTCAAAAGGAGTCTCAACGACTGGTATTTTAGAATTTATTAATTTTTCACGTTCCGGATCATTACAAATATTAGTTTTAGTTGCTGTATTTTTATTAAGAAAAGATCTGATTGTTTTCCACGTAGAACTTAATCCCATTGATGGGTTAATATTATTACAGAATTCGAAAAAAGAGTCCTTCTTTTTTTTCCTAAGAAACCATTTAACATCGTTATCAATCTCTTCAAATTCAATTCTAAGCTCATCGGTTTGGTTTTCGATCCAGATTTTGCTAGCAACCCTTCTACGAGAGAGAGCCTCCTCACATTCCTCATCCCACTATAAAGGATCCACTTTCCTTTTACCTGGGTGGTTTACTGGTCGAAAAGCGCCTTTTAATTCAAGTATTTTCGTAAGATGAAGAATAAATTTATCATAAACTAATTTAGGTTCCACACTATCATCAATCAATTTTTATAGTCTCAACTAAAGATCGAAGATCTTCTTCTGCTTCTAGCCAATTAACATTTTTGAAATTTATTCTATTTGAGTTAGATGTGATGTATTTTGGACACCCCTATCTATCTACATGTCGTTTTCCATTGAAATGCGTTAGTTCTTAGTGATTCCACATGGAACTAAACCAGCAGGTGGCGCCACATCTGTGGTGTCCGCAATTTGTACATAAACTCATTAAAATGATTATAAAAATGCAAATAATTATTTTTTTTAAATTTTAGAACAGTTTCATTTGACATTAGCATAATCTACATTTTTTTTACAATTAATGGGATAGTTATTTAATTAAAGTATTATTTGAAAAATATTAATAAATCGACAAATAGTTAAATAAAATTTTATTTTGTATTTTTCATGTTAAATTTAATTTTGTTATAAATTTGAAATGTAATAAAGAATATTAAATTAATAAATTATTAATAATAATTAATAATAGGGGAGAGTGGTCCTAAGTTGGCCGCCTAAGCAAATTGGTCGAAAATAGTAACAAAATGAAATTTAATCACTTCGGCAAGTATATATTAGTGTTCAGAGATCGTTTTGCTATAATTTTGTGGTATTTAGAACGTTATAGAATGACTTTTGTAGTCTTAATACAATAAATCGTGAAAAGCTGCATTTTGGACATTTCAGAAATAGCGGTCCTAAGTTGGCCACCACTTTTTTTCGCTTGAGTATAAGGAAGAAATGCATATTCTTTTCAATTACGCAGAAATTTTACAAATTTGATACATTTAGGAGAATAAAAACGCATTATTTAACTATTTTTGTTTAGAAAATGAAGCAATATTTTATTTCATTTATTTACAGTGGTGGATGGCTGTAGAGACAGGCGTTTTTGTACTTCATTTTTACTAATGTTTTTTAAACCATTTTTTTTGTTTTTTGTCTTTGTTTAATTCCTACGTTACACTTTTACGGTCTTTCTCGTGATAAAAACACAAAAAAGAAATAAAACATAAATAAAAACAAACAAAAACAATAGGTGGCCAACTTAGGACCACTGTAGATTTTTACAAGTTTCAAATTATTACGCTAATAAAAAAAATTTATTTAAAAAATCAACAGAACCTCTTATTACAACATTAAATAAAGGAACTAGCGCACACACTTATTTAGAAATTTTTAATTATTTATCTCTTGTAGCTGCTCTCGAAAAAACAAGAAAAATCAAATTTTTTTGGTCAAAAACAATATTATTGTCCTCACAATGCGTAGAAGAATCTTAGATTATAATTAGGTCCATAAATTATATCATGGTTTATCAATATATCATACCACAAAATTATAGATTCGTCCAGTATACCATCTCTGAGAAATGCAGGGTGGCCAACTTAGGCCCACGGCCAACTTAGGACCACTCTCCCCTAATAATAGTTAATATTAATAAATTATTAATAATAATTAATTATGAGACTTCAAAGCCAGAAAAAACTCGAAAAAGTGAGGTTATGTTAAGTAAAAAAATCAAGTTTTCAAAACATTTTTTGTTCCACTGTTGGTTAATGACAAAATTATATTATAAATATATAAGTAATTAAAATGAATTGTTTAATCATTTTTTAGCTTATTTTTATTTTTACATGTAAAGTGGAATTCCTTCGAAGCAGATGTGCATTCGTGTAATTAATTTTTATTTTTGAGACCGAAAATTAATTATATTAATTTTATAATTTAGAATAATTTACTATATATTTGTATGTTTGTGTTAAAACTAAATTTTTGTTGATTCCTTCGTTTATGTTGTAATGTCGCTTATTTATATAACAATGTGGTGAGGGATTTCCTCTAAACGTGTGTAATGGTGTAATTATTTCTAAGGTGTGTGACGGAGGGTTAATAATAATTAACATTAATAAATTAATTCTTTTCATATTAAAATTTTTTAAATTCAACAGTTTTAAATTAAATTATTAAACAAATTTTAAAGGTGAAAGGATAAGATTAATAAAATATGACAGATTTTTTGGCAAATTTTGTAACCCGAGTTACAATTAGGAACAATACATTTGTTTCCTTTATTTCGGCCCATATTGTCATATCGTATCTATCAACAACTATTCTTACTTTATTCTCGATTTAATTAAATTAATTTAATCTATATTTAAGAAATTCAACTGTCAAAACTGTTAATAAACATAGCAGACAACCGCGAAAAACATTGTAACCTCGGACACCACAGATGTGGCGCCATCTGCTGTTTTAGTTTCACGTGGAATCACTAAGAGCTAACAGAAATCTATGCACATCTACAGGGGTGATTTTGGACTAGTATCGAATGTTGCAAGAACCAACAGATGATCTGAGCTATAAGTATCTTCGGTTACCTCAATTGATGCTTGTGAAATTAAACTTTCAGACACCACTATGAGGTCAAGGTTATTATTAGTACGACCCTGTTGGTCATATCTAGTTGGAAGATGATCATTTAGAGAAAGAAGACTATAGTGCTCAAAGATTTTGGACAAATTTAATCTTCTTGGAGAATTAAAAGTTGCGCCCCACGTCATTGATTGAGCGTTGAAATCACCACATAAAACGACTGGATACTGGTGTGGAAGGCTTTCAAAGAATCTAAGCCACACTTGAAAGAGAATATTAATTGATGGCGGAACATAGAAAGAAGCAATTAACCATTTTGTATTTTGTACACTAACAAGGACAACCGTGACATCAAAATACTGAGAGACATCATGCTGTGAAGAAACTGGATCTACAATAATGTTGTCCCTAATTAGAAGTATAGTGCCTCCTCCTTGTGCATTATTACTTCTATCCTTACGGAAAGTATTGAAACCGTATGTTTGCCAAACCGGATGGGAATCATTGAGCCATGTTTCGGAGATTGATAATATGTCAACATCAGTTAATTTTATAAGAGCTTCAATTTCTGTTCTCTTGTTCACAACACTACGGGCATTCCATGTGCCAATACGAAGCGGGCAAGATTTAGAATCCATTGAATCAAAGTTTATCTATACAGAAATTAATTATTCCATTACCTCTACTAACTAGGGAGAACAAAAAGTATTAAAACAATATATTAGTTCATTAACGAACAAAAACAAAAGAGGAAAAAAACAGGATAACAATAAAATCTAGATTTTATTTCCAACGGGAAATTATCACTAATATTACAGATAACAAAAAGTAGAATAATTAAATTAATACTAATAGAGAGAAAAGGATTTGATTTTTGTTTTGTTTCCCTTTTAGTTCCGTTCAGTCAGAGCTGAGTAAATTTTCAAAGAATATAGAGAGGGGGACTAAAATTCTTTAATCTAAATTAATCAGAACTATAAACTCAAAAATAAAAAAAAACAAAAAACAAACAAACATAAAAAAACAAATTTTCTTCTTCTTTTTTTCATCTCCTTCTAACCCCTCAAAATTAAGTTTCGATCATAGCCTCATTTGAGCTATTTGAACTTGCAGTTTGTTCTGTACCTACAGCAATCATCTCTTGTTTAGAGGAGTTAATAGATGAGTTTACACCAAGAGCAAACGCAAGGTAACGTTGGGCTCTTATTTTAATTTCTGGTGAAGGACTATTCTGCAAGATTCTTAAAGCATTCGTTCTATGGCAATTGTTTATATATTTGCATCTATTCACTTCAAATTTAAAATCAAAAATAGAACAATGGATGTCGACAGCTTCATGAGGGCCATTACAATTAGGACATAAAGGATCTTGGTCTAGATTAGGACAGATGTCAAATCTATGATTGCTAGAACAATGAGAGCAAACAGGATGGGTTGATCTACATTGATCAGCCACATGTGAAAAACGTTGACATCTATAGCATCTTGCAGGCCTTGGAATGACAGGTGTTATAGTTAGGGCATATCCATTCAAAAATAAATATCTAGGAATATTCATTGAACAAAAGACAAATTCCACTCTATCAGACAATGTACCGTCTCTCTCAAAACATCTCTTAACCACAGCTAAATGACTTTTCGATTCCTCATCCAAACTCGCTACAATTTGTGACACAGGGTAAGAGGTAGGGATATTTTTACAAAAACCCTTTCTACAAACTAAATTTTCTGGAATGTAGGCTCTGTATCCTGAAGTTCTAAGTTCCGAGCTATCCACCATTTTATTAGCGTCTTCCCACTTATCGCAGTGTACCTTTACTTGATTTAAACCACTTCTAAAAATCCTCTTTTGACCGGATACAACAGAACTGACAAGATCAGCAACAGCAAATGGATCCATTTTTCCTAAATCTTTACCTGGGATAGTACACGGAGAAAAATGGTTGGATAATGTATACAATTTTTATTGGATAAAATAAAATTAGTTGCATTATCTATCAAAAATGTTTGATCAGCTAACTGGGATGGTCACTACAACATTTAAAAATTTTAATCTGTAGTTGTATACTCCATCATTATAACTGGTTATTTTATCCAACGTGTTGGATAAAGTATCCAATTCGCAAGTATACCGGGTCAGTCACGTGACGCGCAAGCGCTGTGTACAGAAAACTAATGGATGTCACATGGTTCTTGTCGTGAGGGCGTCTTTGACATTGCGTTTTCGTGAATTGTTTTCGCTTTATATAAATGGACGAAAACACTGAAAGTTTTATTCAAATGGCTGTTCCAGTCAATGCCGAAGTTTTGATTGCTTCATTTAAAGGGTAGTATATATATATATATTTAATACAGTGAAAATTCCACAAAAGTTTTATCCTAACCCTACTTTATTTATCTTTTATGTATGTGATTTTGAAACTAATTTGCAGTTTATTAGTTGAAACTTTTAGAAGGAGACTCATTATTTTTTAAATTTTATTTAAAAATAAGTTATGTTTGAAAAGAAGAATGTAAGTTTTTTGCCTACTTGAAATTAACGTAGTAGTTATGAAACGGTTTTTCATATTTATACTTTTTAGATACTCAATATTTAATATTATTAATATTATTAAATAAAAAGGTAGATATTCTACCAGTGAAAAATAGATGAACTAACTAACTCGAAAGTAAATGTGCACTAGAGAATTGGACAAAGCAACCAAGAGAATGTTTCTCCTAGCTATTGGAATTGGTTAAAATATCAAACTTTTAAGGATCCAATAAAATTGGTCGCACTATCCAACTAATCGGATCGCGCTCCAGAGTCTATCAAAAATAGATACATTATCCAATACTTAGTATAATCTATCCAATTATTTTTCTCCGTGTAGATTCAAGGAGAACGGTAAATGGAGGAGAAGATGAATCTGAGTATCTTAGAAATTCAGAAAAGTCTTCAATAGAAGACCAGAAGAAAAGAGGGTTTTTTTTACATAATTCTCAATGTTTTCCTTATTTCTATTTACTCCAGATTGTGATTGCAAATCATCTATATCAGTTGAAGATTGATTTGGTGGAACTTGATCTTGAGGAATGATAGGATCAGGTGTTGCAACTTTTTGTAATTCAGGATTAATCAAAAGATCATTAAAAGAATCAGACAAATTGTGGTTCAGATCTTGTTCTACTGCTAAACTTTTTTTTTTAATAAGTTGAGTCTCGCCTGATGTAGGTGACACATGGGGAGAATCAACTGCAACTGTAGAATGAGTTCTTTTTAAAGGAGTATTTTTTGAATTGGGGTTTTTTGATTCTAGAGGAGTATTTTTAATTGTTTTTTTATTAACTGTGGGTGAGTTTTTATTTGTTTTTTGAGAGTCCGCAGAAGTGGAAGGCCTTTGGTTTGTTGTATAATCGAATCTTTTAGTGACCATGCTTCTAGAATTGTCTGAATTTCGATTCCTATTATAATAACCTCTGCCTCGAGAGCTGTAAGTTTGAGTTTCAGAGAGTTTACCCGAATTAACCTTTGGTGATCCACCATATTTATTTGGGTCTGACCCAGACATTTCTTGTTTTAAGTAGTTAGGTTTTAAGTTGAAGTAAATAAATAATTTTAATAAGGTAGTTTATTAAATTAAATAGATAGTTAATTCAATTTAATACAAAAAGAATTAAAATAAAAAAAAACGAAAATAAACAAATTTAAATAAAATATTCACAAGTTATTTTTCCCCTGCAGTAATGGCAATTCAAATTCCAGTCCCATAAGAACAAGAATTATTCAGACATGACGATATATTTTCAGGGTGTCTACTATTTTCGTTTAACAAAATTCCCGGTTATTTCCCGGTTTTTCCCGGATATATCCTAATTTTTTCCCGGTTTGTTTCTTATCAAATGTAAATTTAAATTTGATTTTAAACATAAATAAATCATTAAATTTTCTGAAAATAATGATTTTTTCAAGTTTTTAAAAATAATCTTGTCTCTTTCTAATTATAATTGAAAATTGGATTTTTCAATTTTATTAAAATTACATTGATAATAGTTGAACTTCTGCAAAGAATTTTACTATTTATAAAAATAATTGAATCCTTCCAAAGAATGCTATTATTTATGAAAATAATTTAATTTTTGTGAAGAATTTTATTAAATTTTTTGAAAATAATAAGCAGCAATAATTAATTATTTACTTAATATCTAATAAACATTTAATTTGCTCAAGAAATAAATAAATATCATTTATTTGAACATTCAGAAATTTAAAATGATAAAAATTTAAGAGAAGTTCAATAATTATAATTATTAAATAATAATAGAATAGTATAATTTTTAGAAGCAAAAAATTGATTTAAAACTGTAAGAGGGACTTAAAATTTTAAAAATAAAATTATAATTATGGTCACTAACTTCCCTTGATTATTTTCGAAAAATTTAAATAAAATTCTTTAAAAAAATTCAATTATTTTTCAAAAAAAGTAAAAAAATTTCAATGATTTGTTTAGAAAAATTCAATTATCTTGAAACAATAGAATTGAAAAATTACAACAATTTTATTTTTTAGATTTAAAAAAATTTTGCGAAAGTTCAATTTCATTAAACAATTTTAAGTATGTATATTTTTTTAAATTAACTAATAAAAATTTTAATTATTAATCTTCGCAGTAAGAAACATGAATACATTAGAATTTAACTCTTTATAATATTCAATTATTAATCAATTATTAAATTAAAATACTTTGAAAATTCTATTTGTTAAAAAGTTTCTAATGAATTTCTTTAACAAATTTAATTACATATTTTCAGTCGAATTTCACAATATTTCTATTAACTCCATAATTTTTTAAAAATTTATTTACATAATATATTTGAATTGGTAACTGATTTTTTATCATCAAATTAATTATTTTTAACTAACTTAAATTTAGAGAACAGTATAAATATCTATAAAAATTGAAATAAAAATTGATTTTTTAAAAACAAATTAAAATAATAAAACTTTTTTAATTTTTGTGAAAAAATTCCCGGTTCGGTATAAAATTCCCGGCTAATTCCCGGTTTTTCCCGGTCAAATAAAATTCCCGGTTATTTCCCGGTTTTCCCGGAATTCCCGGTTAGTAGACACCCTGATTTTAAAACTCAGTATACAATATTGAATAGAGGAAAGCTCGATTACAGTGTTTATTTAATTCGTAAATAAAAGTGTCTCTAATATAACACAATACGTAAATTTCACTTTCTGTCCCTTTATTTGTTTATTTCATTATTATCTTCATTCAAATATTTCCTCCTTCCCCTTACACTTCCTTCCCTTTCTTATTATTTTACATAAATTTCAATTTTATGTTTTAGGTTTTTGGTAAAAAAAAATATTAAGAAAAACCCATTAATAAAAAAAAATGTTGGCAAAAAAAGATAAAAATTTTATTTATTTAACTTTTTTTTTTTTTGAGTTAGAACTCTTTTTGTAGTTTTTCAATTCTATTCCAGAGACAAATAAATAAACAAACCAGAGTAAAATAAAGTAAAAAAAAAAATAGTTACCAAAAAAAATCTTCAGGCGAAAGCATTGATGTAAAAAGGATAGAGTTAATATACTCTATATAATTTGGAATGATTTGGTAGTAGCAAGAAGGCTAGAGACAGGAGGTGAAACTTCGGTAGTGGGGATGAGTCAAAAGCCTTTCATTAACCAGGCGTTTTTCGTTTCGAAAAGTCGCCGGCGCGGTGCTTCTGCACATCACTCACACATTCAAATTCTTGTATACCATGTTTTACATATGTGTATGATATGATTTTAATTTAAGGTTAACTTTAAAGTGCAATCAGTGCAATCGAGACACAATTGACAATGTGTGTCATAACGGATATATAGAAATAATGTGAGTGATTATTAAATTAAGTGTTATTCAAATAGTTAAAAATTCCGAAAACGTGCTGTGTGAAAAGTTGTAACAAGAAGAAAGATAAATCTACACAACACTATGACTATTACTTTTTCTTAACTTTTAATACACTTCATGCTACAGTTTACACATTTTTTGTTTTTAAAACGTTTTTTTAATAACTAAAAGATGTTTGAAAATATAAACACTTATATTTCATATTGTATTTGTATAGAATATATTTTCCCGTGTTTACGTGTGTTAGATTGGGCAGAAGTCCGTCTGGTCTACTGCGGCGAAAACTTTTTTTGAAAGTAAACGCCTGACCATACATCAGCTGAGCGACTCAGCATTGCCATACCCCCACTACCGAAGTTTTACCTCCTGTCTCTAGTCTTCTTGGGTAGTAGATAGTTGTTGGATGATTTAAGTTAAGGAATAAAGGAACTTGAGTATGGATTTTATTGAAATTTATGTTGTCACTTTGAGAACAGCTATTTGTTGAATTCACTTCATAAATAGTTAATAAACTAATATATATATATATACTAGCTGTCGTACCCGTCTTCGACGGGTTTTAGTTTCTACTAATATATTTGAACAGGTGTCTACCAATTGGGAATTTAATTTGACTGGGAAAAACTAATAATTAGTTACCATTAACTATTTCATTATCAAAATATTACCATTTGAATCAGTAAATGACTTTTTCTATCAAATACTATTTTCAACTAATTCAGATTTACAGAACAGTATTTGTCAATTTGTAGTACTTTATGCGTTCGTAGTATTTTAATTAATGCATTAATAATTGAGCTCCCGCGGGCAATAACTCGATCTGCGCTTGAACTGAAAAATCCAAGCCAGTCAAGCCGTCAAAAAATGAAAAAAAATAAAAGTCGGAATTTTTAATTTTAAAACATACTACCGTATAGAGCATAAAAATGCGCAACTTTTTTGTCTTTGAAATTTTTTTGTAGGACTTTTATTTTTAATAATAATGGAAAAAACTGAATTTTTTTTATTCTTCAATTTCAATGAATTTCAAAACATAAATCGACTTTTCTCAAACAAATCTGCATAAAATTAATTAAAAATTGATATACTTACGTATCAGGGTCTACTGAAGACGATAAAATGATTAAAACATTTTAAAAAATTAATTGTAAAATTATTTGTTAATGTAAATAAAGACCTGTCGGTAAATACGTTTTCTCAACTTTGAAGAGAAAAAGTATGCGGTGAACTTTCGAGTTGACAAAACTTCCAGTGAGACATTTGTTTATTAACATGTCAAGAAGTTTTTTGGAAATTTTTATTTAAATCGAATGAAAAATAAACAAGATACATAATGTTTAAAAAAATATGCGTCGCGCGGCGTTTTGACATTTTGACGCGAAAGCTATACGATAGGAGGAAATTATTGGTAACTATTGCTATTTTCTGTTGATTTATTTAAAAAATAATTTTATTATTAATATATCTGACTTTTTAAAATATATACATAACTTAAATTCTTTTGTTCTTAAAAATTTGTTAATACTGTTTGGTTTTTCAAACCAGATTAAAACATTAAATAATAAATAAAAGTGTTACGCAGAGAAAACATACTCGATTCAAGTAAAAAAATAATTTTAATTGATTTTGTTTAATTTAAATTAGTTTGTAAGCTTAATCCTAATATATAGAAAATATCTACTGCTTTGATTCAAAAATAATATTTGTTTGAATAATTATGTTTAATTCAAATATATTTTTTGTTTTGGTTTAAACAAAAAATACCTACGTTTAAAAATTTTATGTTTGATTTAAACTTAAAAGTTGATTATAAATAATTTAAAATCAACCATAAATTAAATATATTATTTTTATAAATGAACCAAAAAATATGTTTGAAATAAACTTACATTTATTTGACTGTAAAGCAAAAATATTTTAAGTTTGATTTAAAAGAAATTTGATTGAATTAAATAAATTGTTTTCTCAGTGTATTCTTAATCTGATTGTTTTACTTTTTTGGTCGTTTTCTTAAAGCATCTTGCACACACTCTACTTCTGACATTATTTAAATTTTTTTTATTAATTTACAATTAATTTTCAATTTTAAAACACATGGATTATTAAAAAAACTTAACGACAGGAATAAAGTAAACTGTATTTTCTTCAAAAAAATACAAGGACCTGCTATGTTTAAATTAATGCACAGTATATAGTGCATCAAAACAATCTTAACCTTGGATTGAGTTAAAAGTTGGAAATAAGATTCAAAAAACGTAAAAAGCTGCCTATCATATATAAATGTATAGAATTGGTTTTATTTTAAATACAATACATGCATAAAATTATTTTTTAAATAAATCAACAGAAAATAGCAATAGTTACCAATAATTTCCTCCTATCGTATAGCTTTCGCGTCAAAATGTCAAAACGCCGCGCGACGCATATTTTTTTAAACATTATGTATCTTGTTTATTTTTCATTCGATTTAAATAAAAATTTCCAAAAAACTTCTTGACATGTTAATAAACAAATGTCTCACTGGAAGTTTTGTCAACTCGAAAGTTCACCGCATACTTTTTCTCTTCAAAGTTGAGAAAACGTATTTACCGACAGGTCTTTATTTACATTAACAAATAATTTTACAATTAATTTTTTAAAATGTTTTAATCATTTTATCGTCTTCAGTAGACCCTGATACGTAAGTATATCAATTTTTAATTAATTTTATGCAGATTTGTTTGAGAAAAGTCGATTTATGTTTTGAAATTCATTGAAATTGAAGAATAAAAAAAATTCAGTTTTTTCCATTATTATTAAAAATAAAAGTCCTACAAAAAAATTTCAAAGACAAAAAAGTTGCGCATTTTTATGCTCTATACGGTAGTATGTTTTAAAATTAAAAATTCCGACTTTTATTTTTTTTCATTTTTTGACGGCTTGACTGGCTTGGATTTTTCAGTTCAAGCGCAGATCGAGTTATTGCCCGCGGGAGCTCAATTAATACTAATTTTCCTCCAGCTTTTGGAGTTATATAAGAGTCTAATTCGAACTAATTGTATCGCAAGTAGGCCCCACGTTACGACTACTAAAATCAAAAATAAGACCTATATTGTAATCTGAAAGTAGGTCTTAAATTTTGACAAATAAAAATATTACATCAATAGAAATTAAAGCAAAAACAATTTTTTAAAAATGAATTAATATAATAAAACTTTTTTTAATTAGATAAGAAAATTCCCGATTTTTCTAGTCGAATTAAATTTCCGGCTATTTCTCGGGATACCTTTCCGATTAATAGACACTCTGTTAAATGTATTAGTAGAAATTATAACACGTTTTTGATTCCCACATGGGAAATCTACATGGGATCTACTTTTATAAAGGAAACCATATTGATTCCTATGTAAAACCGTATGGTATAATTTTTCCATATCCCTATTAAAAATTTCCACATGGGATTTTACATTTTACCCGTTTTTGCGTAATGCCCGGATAGAATTTTGGAAAGCAACACCATACCCCAAACATTTCTAAAATTCAAGAAGAACAATTTTAATTCATAAATAGGAATTTGTTATTTATTTTCAAAGTCATTTCTAAAACATTTCTTGAATTCAAAAAAAGAAAATTTTGATTCATAAATCCCAATTCATAAATCTTAAGAACTTTCTGTGTCCCAGTGCCCGCTGAAGTCAAATTTCAGTATTATTGATACTTTTACTGTATACCCTTTATATTGAACATAAATATTTTATTTTCTACGTTAAATATGATAATACATACTATGAAATTTTCAAACTTAAAACCTGAAAATATCAATATAGAAATTGGTTGCAAACTCTCACGTTAATTGATTTTAGAAAATTTGTAATCGACATCAAATTCATGACTCTAAACTTTTTAATAAAATAAATGTAATGAATGTAATTAAAAATTTAAAAACATCAATCGATATCACTACCAACTTAATAAAAAATTAAACAATATTCAACAAAAAAAATTAATTAAAAATTTTGTCGAAAATCAAAAATATGATTTTAACTTAAAAATTCGGATTAATTATTTTTTATATTTCATTTTTATAGTAAAAATTAGTTGTATTTACATTAAAAAGTAGCTACAAAAAGTGTCACATCAATTTGACAAAAATTTAAAAAATTTGCATTTTTTTGATTTTTTTGAATTTTGTGAAAAAAGCTATAACTTTCGTTCAGCTTAATATTCAATATTTTCTCCTTTTTTACTGACTAATTAAAATAAAAATAAAAAAAATTGACACATTCACATAAATAACATTTCAGAATAGCGAGACTTTATCTCGCACACAGAAAAACACAGAATTTTTCCTTTTATTCTTTCTTTTCTCTCTTTAGAAAAAAGGCATGAGTGAGAAATCTCGAATTTAAATCTTCTTCTTCTTCTTATAGCGAATTCGGTTATCTGCACCGGAGCACTCTCGGAGTGCTCCAGAGCAGGAGTAGCATGTTCGGTTTGACAAATGTGCTCTAGTGCAGATCGTTTGGAGTATTCGCTTTAGCAGCACTGCTCCGGCGCAGATCGTTTCGAGTATTCGTTTTGGCAGCACTGCTCCGGCGCAGATCGTTATTTGTGTTCGAATTAAGAAGTGTGCACTCTCAAGGATCGAAAGGTGCAACAAAATTTGCTCCCACAATTTTGTTAGCGCAGTTTAAAAAAATGTCAAGAGAAGCGGCAAATTTAAAAATTTCACTTCTAACAGATTTAATTGACACCTCTAGCGATAGTAGTGAAGACGAATTATGTTTTTTATAATGAATTTTGTATTTAGAGAAAGACTAACATTCAATATTTTAATATTTAATAAAAACAGTAAATAATTTTCAATATTTTTAATATTTAAATAAAAATACTCATTATAAAGTAATTATTTGGTCTCAAAGAAATAACCTTTTCACTTATTTTATTATTGTTGTTGTTAGTAGTTCAAAATGTCAAATAATGTAAACAAAATTTATATCAGAAATATTATTCGATAATTTTGTGATTAACAATTCTGCTATATCAAAACATTGACCGAATAAGATTTTAAAATTCTAATAAAAATATCAAATTTTTTGCTTTTAAAAATATTATTTATGTATACATCATAAAATATTTAATTTTAAGTAAAATAATTTTACATTTAAGAAGAAAATATATTGCATAATATAATGTATAATAATATATATAATATAATAAATATAATATTATATTATATAAGTTTAATTAAATTTAAACTTCGCGCCAAACGAGCAGTGTATGCTTTACACCATAGCAGTTCATGTTGTGCTCCTGCTCCAAAAACAGTCGAACTTTGCCAGTGTTCATGACGTCATAGATTGCCTCAGAGTAGAGCACAGCTTTTTGAGAGCAGAGTAAACTATACTCCTACACCGAGCAAGATCGCTCTCGGAGCAGATAACCGAATTCGCTATTAAATGACTTTAGGCTTTGCCAACTGTCAGAACAAACACTTAGAAGAATAAGAGTTAAGAATTAAAAGTTTCCATGAAATTGGTTAATGTGAAAAAAAAATGGCGTCAAACGCGATTCGGTAAACTATATAAATCTATGGCGGTTGATGAACACGTGTTGGGAGGTAAAAATGTGAATTAAATGTTTATACTATTGCAAATATGAGTTTAAGTTAAAAAAAAGTCTGTTTAGAATCATTTCCTCCGAATACTTGAAGTTAGACATTTTAAAATTACAAATAAGTCAAAATTAGAGAACTATAGACATTGTGAGGTGAATCCTCACTTAAATTAGTGCTTGAGAACTGTACTTGGGAACGGTCAAAACCGAACTCTCGAATTTAAATCGAAAATAATCAAATGTACTCTCGCAGTTATAGCAATGAAAATGAAACATAGAAGGGCACACTCACATTTCCAAATCTAAAGAAATATAGTACCTTAAAAACTTACACATAGCTAGAAGATGGAGCTACAGTCGCTCTTTTCAATATCATTATGAAGTGACAATTTTTATTTTAATTAACTTAACTTTAAAGAAATTAAATAAAAATTTAGGTAATTTTAAATGAGTCACAATAAACAATTTAAAATTAAATAAAAGGAAAAATTTGAATAGAAAGAAAGAAGAAAGCAAAGAAGTCGACCTCTAAGCGGTCGACGAAGCGCTAGTGTCATATAAATGTTATTTATTAAACGTTAAATTCGAGAATGGATACGAAACAAAAAATTGGAAGAAAAGTATAAGAGAATTTCTAATGGAAATTAAAAATTGTAATTTTTTCTCTTTGAATTATATTTACGTGAATAGCTTCACCGAGAAGAGCGGCTTGATGCATAAGCTTTTTTGGAATGCAACCAACGTTAACGCAAGTACCACCTAGACCCCATTTTGTACCCAAAGGAGTTGGGGTCACATAGTCGAGAACTGCAACCTTTGCACCAAGTTCAACAGCCTCTTTTGCAGCAGCTAAACCTCCTGAACCTCCTCCCAGAACCACCAGATCGTACATATATTTGTGTTCCGCTGAAAAATAAATTTATCACTCAGTTAAACTAGAATAAAAATAAAATTTATTTATTTAAAAAATCCCCGAAATTTTAATGTACATTCGTAAAATTAAAGTAAAATAAAATTCAAAACCAAAGCAGAAGTTTTCTCGAAAGAGGAGAAGAAATTACATAACGCACAAAATTCTCAATATTATTTTCCTTAATGTTCACTAGTTTTTGCTCGGATCAGTCTGAGCACCTCGTCCGTTATTGCATCTGTCCCCAGTTTCTTAAAAATATTCCAATTTATTTTTTCGAAAATAAATGCATTTCTTAAAAAAAATTTTTGTATAATTTAAAAAGAACTAATTCACTTTTTGAAGAATTTTAATAAAAAATTTTCAATATGATTTCTCCGAAAAGTTAAAAATATACCTAGATATATTTGAATTTTCGGAAACATGTAATTGAAAATTTAATATTGAAAATAATTTAATTTAAAAAAATTAGAATGAAAATATTCTAAGAATTACTTTTTTCAAAAATATTTTACCATAACTTTTTAGAAGATAATTTCCAATTATTTTAATTTGTACTTGAAGATTTGGCATAAAAATTTTTGAGAATTCAATTATTTTCGCAAAATTTGCAATAAAAATTTTTAAAAAGTGGATTTTTAAAAATTGTAATAAAATATGTACTTGAAAAAAACAATTATTTTCAATTAAATTTTACAAAATTTCAATTATTCAAAATCTTTTTAATAGTATATTTTAAAAGTTTAATTAGAAAAATTATTCAAAAATAATTTTTGAAAGATTTGTCTATAGTTATTAGTAGCATTTTATACTAAAATTGTGTTATTTTGTTGTAATTTTTGGGAAAAAGGCGAAAAAATCACAATTTTTGAAAGTAAGTCGAAAAAAGTCCAACTTTTTGAAAATAGTCGAAAAAGTCATAATATCCAAGGCCTGGAAAGATAACAATTTTCAAAATACAATTCTAAGAAGATGATTGTATTTATTTTTAAACGATATATAAGACAATTTTAGTATAATTAAAATTATATTACGCAAGTTACTATAATTATTACTTCACTTATCTTAATTCACATTTTTTTCAAACGTAAACAAAAAATACATTCTTTAAACTATTAATTCCATTTTAAAATACTCTTTTCCGTTAAGAAAAAACAATTTTTTGAACTTTTAATCAAAATCAAAACTAAATTTTCTATTTATTTAATATATTATTATTATTATTATTATTATTATTATTATTATTCACAAACAGTGCTTATTTTGTATTTATAGGTTATAATTCGCAAAAGTAAAATTAATTATTATCATTATTATGAAATATAGATTTTATTTCATAACTATTCGAAAACAAATTTAAAAACAAAAATACAGAAAAATTATCTAATTATATTGTGGAAAATTAATAACAACACAGGTAGATATTGACAAGCGGGGAAAGTATTTTGAAAATCATTTTTTTTACGTAATAGATCGGAATTTAAAAAAAAGTTTACATAAAATCAGATAAAGCTCACTCACTGCATAAATAAGCCACTAGAACTTTTCCAAAAGGGGAATATTTATTTCTGCTTAATGATATTTCTAATAAATTAGCCGGTTTTCTCCGAAATGACATAAACTTCGGGATGATTGTTAATGTCGCCATTGTGGCATGTGGCGCGAACTCAATATAAAAATTCTGACGTCACTCTGCGAATTATATCAGTGAATATAATTTCAAAGCTGTTATTTATAGAAAAATAGTTTATTTTATCTCTTTTACATTATTATCATATTTTTTTTAAACATAACTTTCACTTTTACACATTTATTACTAAATTATTTTTTATGACAGTGTTTTTAATTTTAATTTTTGGATAAAAAAATACAAAATGTTAGCTTTTCTTTTGAAGTCCTACAAAATTTTGATATTATTTTATTAGAAAATTATTTTCCTTTATCAATTTTTGGAGGGAAATTCAATTGCTCATATTAAAGTTAAAAATAAATTGTTGTTGAAATAAATTCAGACAATTGAGAAAAATATTAAACGGATATAAGACCACAAATCTCCATTATTTTTCACTTATTGCCTAAAAATATATTCCGGAAAAAATAATCAAACCGAGATTAAATCATATGACAATAGTCAAGTATAAAATGCACTGTCAGTAATGAAGAGCGTGCGCCGCGTCTAACATTAAGAGAATTTTTTTCGTTTTTGTAAAAAAAAGCCGGTTTTTGTATTTAAAGGGAAGAAAAATGCGTTCTGTATTAATAACGGGCGGAAATCGAGGAATTGGTCTTGGTCTCGTCAAAAAATTTGTTCAAGGAACAAAATTCCAACCGGAATTTATCTTCGCTACCTGTCGGGACATTAGTAAAGCGACTGTAAGTATTTCTATTTCATGGACAAATAAAAAAGGGTGTTTCATTGTTAAAATTACACTTTAAATTTTATGTAACCTAAAAACAAATTTTTACCACACTTACCAATTGGTGCCATTATTTCCGATTTGTGTCAAAACTTTAAAAAATATAATCGGTTATTAGGATTTTTATAAATAAAAATTGTTTCACACAAAACCACAACTTTCAGTAGTAACGGTTGTAAATGAACTAAAAGAAATTAATTTTTCTTGACGGATATATAAAACGATGATGATGTTTCCAAACACTGTTAATTTCAGTATTGCGTATAGGCCATAACGTTTGCCCTCATTGGTTCGAAATTCCCGCGTGAATTTAAAATCCTAAATGTATTTAAACTTTTAAGAGAAAAATTGTAATTTTAGTTCAAAAATGAAAAATATTATTTCTGACAATCAGTAAATACTCTCAATGCACAAGGAAATAATTTTAATTGTTTATGAAAAATAAACTTTTTTTAATAATTATTTCAAATGCACCTTTGGATTATAATAAACCAACAGAAAAAAAAGTTTAGACGCATGCGCAATTTTAGACTTAGATTTTGGAAATGCTTGTTTTAACAATTCTGATTCTGCATTTTCAAAAATGAAATTTTAATTGTTGTTTACGATTTACACAAAAACAAGAAATATTTTTTAAAAAAAAAGGTTTTTTTGAGTTTTTTGAACTTGTATTAATGTTGTTGAAAATAAATTATCCGTTCATCATGATAAAAAAAACTAAGGGTGGAAAAAAATAATTTGCTAAAGAGCATTTGTTGGTAAGTAATTTTAAGTTTACAACTTTTACACCGTTTTCAAAGAATAAAAAATAAAATAATTATTTTTGAGGTTATGTAAATTGTGAAAAGCTAAATTTAATTTTTAATAACGACAAACGAATAAATTTTAGTATATTTTTAAAACTCATTGAAAGTTTAATAACATAATAAATGTTTATTTAGGCATAGAATAAAAAAAGAATATAATATAGAAAAAAGTACCTTTCAATAAAATATATTGCATTTTATTTAATATAAAAAAAATTTTCAATGTCATGTTGTAAAATATGGATTACACCTGATTGTGTAAGACAATGACGGAGATAAATTATACAATTCTGGAAAATTGCAACTCAAATTGAAACGAATTAAAAATTGAGATATGAAGTTAAAAATTCAAATTACATAAAATTACAATATAAAAGGTAATTAAAAAAATCATGGAACTTGAATAAATAAACGTATAAATTACATATATAAAATAAATAATAGGTAGTAATAATAATAACAACAAATCATTGACAACTCATCTGAAAATGACCTTGCAAATTTCTTCCGTTGTAATAATAATTACAATTAGAAAGGAATTGCAATGAGGTCATTATTATGACAAATCGAATAAATTGATAAATAACTATTTACCCTTAAAATTATTACTTTGTTTATAATAATCACAATAAAATAAATATTATTATATTAATATAAGCACAAATTTCAAAAAGAAATAAAATAAACAAGTTGTTCATTTCATGATCATTTAGCTTCCTCAATATAATATATACCAATTGTTTAATTTTTTATTTTAGAGTAATTATTTTAAAGTGTTAAGATAAATTGTCAAAAAATACAAAATTTCAATTTTTTGTGAAAATTTAAAATATTTATTAATTCTATAAATTTGGATAAAATATATACTTTATATACATGAATCGATTCGTTTTTATGTCAGGAATGCAATTTTGACAAGAATTAATAAAAATTTTAATATAGAAAAAAGTTATTTCAAAAAATCCAAAAATTAATTTTTTCAAAAATTAAAAAATTGTTGAAAAAAATTTTTTTTTTTAGATATTTTTGAAAATCCTTTTGTCTGATTTTTGGTATTCGTGACCGTAATACACCTACAAAATTTTATCAAAATCCGTCAAGACGTGTAAGAGAAAATTTGTCCACAAGAATCGGTGACATACACACACACACATACATACACACATACATCCGGACATTTGTTCCTCTCGACGAATTATGTATACTACACTTGAAAATTTGTAAAAATAATTGGTTCTAAAAAATTCGGAAATCGACATCACTATAAGGCTTCCTTTATGAGGAAGCAAAATCATAATACCAGAACTAAAATTAATAAGTGTCGAAAAAAATATTAATCATTTTCATTGTTTTTTCAGGAACTCAAAAGTCTTGCTGACTCGAATCCGAATTTGCACATAATTACTATTGGTAAATAAAATAAAAATAATTATTTTATCAGTTGTAAACAAAATTAATTAATTTAATAGAAAATAATATTTGTTTTCAAAAAAATAAAAAAAGAAAAATAATATCAAGTTTTTGACAATATTTATTTTCAAATTATAACCAAGAAAATGACCGAAAGAAAAAGGTTTTGTTAAATTATAAATAATTTTATCAATTTTCTTCACCTTTGATTAATTTTCCATTTTTTGAAGATTTTAATTCTTCAACGACTTTTACTTCCTTTTCGCCCTCATCACTCGACTCAGAATGCAAAGTTTCAGACATTTTAAGACAGGAAGAAAAAAAACCTTTATTTTTGTCCGCTTTCCGTTGTCTTTTTGATTTCATTTCGAACTTTTTTTTAGATTGAAAATAAAGGAAAGTTCTCGTTCCTCACTTCACTGCGCACTTAAAATTTCACAAATTTTTTTCTAAAATTTCTTTTATCGAATTATTTTTATTGAATATTTTCATTATATAATTTTTATCGGACAATTTTTATTATAAAAATTTCTATTACATATAAAATATTTATTTTGAAATTTCTATTATAAAATTTTCATTCAAAAACTTCTGCTTTAGACTTTTTATTATTTGTTGTACATACATACATACTTTTAATCTTTTGGTAGTTAGGGTAACTGTACCAATTGTCGAGGGTTTTAGGCAACATGTGACTTTGACATTTTTTTTCTCGGAAGTAAATGCACTTTAAAATTTGATTTTTGTATATTATTGGACGAAGGATCTAATAATGTTTAATATTCATATTTATTTTTTTAATATAAACTAAATTGTTAAGCAAAAAATATATTTAAAAGTCAATCGAGCAAAAGCACCATTTGTCGATGGTCTTGTGCTAATTTCTCGAGGGTCTGTTCCAATTGTCGAGGGTATGACATTTTTAAACATATAACCCAATATAACCTAACAATTAACCTGTACAGATATTAGAAAATCGAGTAGATATTTATTTTTTCGATAAAAATATTATAGAACATTACCAGAAAACAAATATATTTATTTAACTATAATTGAATAATTTAATTTAAGTCACATTAAATTTGTAAACGAATAAAATAAACTTTTATTACGAACTGTAAATATAATGGTTAATTATAATTAAACTATAGCACAAAATTTTTTAGTTTTAAATAATGCATTTTTTTATTAATTTTTTTTTCGGTCTTCCTCGTTTTTTTGGTTGATTATTTTCTGTTGGTTGTAAATTTTTGGAGCATTTTTTTTCTTTTTCTCTGTACCTATAAATGTTTGGCATTTATGTTTGACGTTTAGTAAATTAACACTTAACCATCGATAAATAGTGCATCAGCGAAAAAAGTGACTACACCCATTTTCGAGTCATTACCTCGAAAAATGGAACTGTCACAAAAAAGGAACCAAATACCGATGATTTGCTTTTAAAAAATATTAAATATTTTTTTTTAACAAAAAAACATGCATACAAAATTAATTTAGTTCGTGTACAAAATTATAATAATAATTTTGTACACAAAAAGTCATTATAAATACGTTTATTTTGCATTTCTAAAAATCTGTTTTAATCAACCTGAAGTATTAAGAAAATGGAGATTCGTGTAAATTTCACAGCAGTGAATTATAATATTAATTAAATAATTATTTTAGTAGAACCGCTACGAAATTTGTATATATAAATATACAGTTGAAAATACAAAGATTATTTAGAAATTTTTTTTGTTCTTAAATATTATATATTATATTATTTATCTAAAAAAGAAAATTATTATCCTCGACAATTGGAGCACCCTCGGCAATTGGTGCAGTTACCCTATTTCAAAATTTTCAATTTGTATTTCTTGTTGTTCTAATACATAATACTAAAAAAATGCATTAATTCAAGAGTTTTATTGTGTAAATAATATAAATATCGATTAAAAGATCGTATCAGCATCATCACGGAAAGATTAGATTTCTACTAAGAATAAAACTATGTTTCGGATCGATACTAGACATTTTTCTTTCAAACATATTGTTAATTTTTAATTCAAGGTAAAAAACTAATACAACAACAAAAGTCTTTATATTGATCATGTTTTCCACTATATATATAATTATTATCGAAGAAGTTATAAAATGTATTCCATTTCATAATAATAATATTTAATGAATGTGAAATATAATAATTACAGAATGTAAAGTAAATTAAAGACAATTCAAATAGTTTCCAAGTGGAAAAATTAATTTATGCTGAAATAATAATATTTTAATTTCTTTCTTTTCGACGGAAAATAAAATTAAAAAAGTGAAATTTTAGTTATTTTAGTTACAATTTTTATCATTTTTTTGGTTTGACGTTTATTTTTTTTAATTATGGAAAATATATGTATTTTTATTCGTTTTCAGATTTGAAAAATGTGAACGATTATAAAAAAGTATTTGAGGCTGTTAATGAAGTAGTTGGTGAAGCTGGACTTAATCTTCTCATTAATAATGCGGGAGTTTCAACAAAATTCACTCGACTTGGATTGGTGAAAGAAGAACAGCTTAAAGATAATTTTGCTATTAATACAATTGCGCCTATTATGCTAACACAGGTATTTACAATTATTATTAGTATTATTAGTAGTTTTATTATAATTATTTTTATTACTTTGGTTAAGTTTACAACATGTACAGGTCTCCGATTGACTTTTGTATTATTTTCTACATTTCTACATTATATCTACAGTTACAAAATAATTGAACTAAAAATACTCAAAAAAATTTTTTTTTAATTCTTTTCTTGTAAAATGTAACAATATCCAAAAGAAATTTTTGCAATAACTATCATAAATTTTTTACAATAAGAGTTTTAAAAAATGTATTTTTTAATAATTCTACACCAAAAAGTTCACTTAATACAGATAGGCAAACCTCTCTGTGGCGCACAGTGGGACTTTTTGCATTTTTTTTGTTAAAACCTAATATCTCTTGATAGAGTGGACCAAAATGAGTGATCCTTGTACCAAAATAAAGCTAGATAAATATAAAATAAGAAAAAATTATAGAGAAGTTTTTTCTAATTTTCCTGGTTCAGGAAACATTCGAGAAGTTAGCAATTTTTAAAAAATTGACAAATTGAAGTATACAGACAAAAAAAAATTGTGAAACCCTACAAAACTCATTAATGGTAAGCTTCTGAGGTTGCTACATTAAAATGTGTATGAAACTTTAACTTTCAAAATGGCGAATACAATATGTCGGACTAAAATCTAAAAAAATAATTGATTTTTACAAAACTTGGTTTTCAGATGCTTTTTGGGTCGTAGAATATAAATATAACATTCAAATTGAGAAATTCCACATGGCGGTTCCAATATGGCGGACTAAATTCCCAAAAAATACTCGATTTTTACCAAACTTAGTTTTTAGATGTTTGTTGGGTTGCAGAATATAAATATAATATTCAATATGGCAGACCACATTCCCCAAAAGTACTCGATTTTTACCAAACTTGGTTCTTATAGATGATTTTTGGGTCGTAGAATATAAATATAATATTCAAATTGAGAAATTCAATATTGTGGACTTAATATTATGGAATATAAGCACTCAAAAAGTATTTTGATTTTTCCCAAACTTTGTATTTTACTGCTTTCTTAAAGATATTTTTTTAAACTTAGAATTAATATTAATTGTAAAGTGTGAAAGTGAGGATTAACTAATTGAAGTAAGCAAAAATTCCAAAGTGTCCTAAAAAACAGTATAAAAATCGAGTGTTTTTTGGGAATTTAGTCCGCCATATTGGAACCGCCATGTTGAACTTCTCAATTTGAATGTTATACTTATATTCCACGACCCAAAAAGCACCTAAAAACCAAGTTTTGTAAAAATCGATTATTTTTCGAGATTTTAATCCTCCATATTGTATTCGCCATTTTGAAAGTTAAAGTTTCATCATTCATATTTTAATGTAGCAACCTCAGAAGCTTACCATTTAAATTGCTTACTTCTGGAATGTTTTCTGGACCAGGAAAATTAGAAAAAAACTTCTCTATAATTTTTTCTTATTTTGTATTTATCTAGCTTTATTTTGGCCCAAGTATCACTCATTTTGGTCCACTCTATCGAGAGATATTATATATATATTATATATTATATATATTATATATTATATAATATATTAAATAATATATTATATTATATATTATATTATATATTATATATTATATATTATATATTAGATTTTGACAAAAAAAAGTGCAAAAAGTTCCACTGCGCGCCGTCGACTGCGGCTTACGCAATGTTTTCGTTGGCCCCGCGTTCAGCGAGTCTCCGCTATTCGCCAACGAAAACATTGCGTAAGCCCTTCTGGTCGTCGGCGGGTTCAATTTTAATTGAAAATTTTGTAAGTAATTGAATTTTATGAACAATTTCTTTCAAGTTTTTAAAATAATTGTGTTTCTTAATAATTGAAATTAAACATTGAATTAATTTTATTAAAACTTTTAGAAAATAATTAAATTCTTCTCAGAATTTTATTACAATTTTCTAAAATAATTTAGTCATTCAAGGAATTTTATTAAAAGAAAAAATAATTTAATTCTTTCGAAGAATAGATGGGTAGGGTAATGTCACATTGAGTGGACCACCTGAGTTTTTAAGTTATCTGACAGCGGAAACGTGAAATAAATAAAACGAATAGCAGCACCGCACCTAGAAGCCGTAAGAATTTATGTTCTGCGATAATCATATACGTTATCGTTTCATGTAACGCATTTTTAAGAACACAAACCAAAAAAGAAGTCGCTCTTACAATGAGTAAAGTGATTCGGAAGTGTAAAAGTAGTGTAAAATTTAAGTTTTAAAAGGTAACTTATTTTTTTCCTACTACTTTGGACATTGAAATTGATTGTCTTAGTTTAATAAGGTGATAATTATGACTCAAAAAAATCTGTCCGCGCTTCGCGCGGGGGCTCGCTTCGCGCTCCGGCGATTATTTCGCACGTCGCGCTCCGTGTGTTGTTGCGCGCTTCGCAAGTTACTACGACTTTAAGGATTACATTCTCATCACATGTTTTTGTTTGCTGATGATTGCAAGATTAAGTGCATTTAAATGTATATTTTGCTTCCTCTTAAAGGAAGCCTTATAGTGATGTCGATTTCCGAATTTTTTAGAATCAATTATTTTTACAAATTTTCAAGTGTAGTATACATAATTCGTCGAGAGGAACAAGTGTCCGGATGTATGTGTGTATGTATGTGTGTATGTGTGTGTGTATGTCACCGATTCTTGTGGACAAATTTTCTCTTACACGTCTTGACGGATTTTGATAAAATTTTGTAGGTGTATTACGGTCACGAATACCAAAAATCAGACAGAAGGATTTTCAAAAATATCTAAAAAAAAATTTTTTTTCAACAATTTTTTAATTTTTGAAAAAATTAATTTTTGGATTTTTTGAAATAACTTTTTTCTATATTAAAATTTTTATTAATTCTTGTCAAAATTGCATACCTGACATAAAAACGAATCGATTCATGTATATAAAGTATATATTTTATCCAAATTTGTAGAATTAATAAATATTTTAATTTTTCACAAAAAATTGAAATTTTGTATTTTTTGAAATTTTATCTTAACACTTTAAAATAATTATTCTAAAATAAAAAATTAAACGATTGGTATATATTATATTGAGGAAGCTTAATGATCATGAAATGAACAACTTGTTTGGTCTTGATGATAAAATTGTGAAGTTATTTTTAATTCTACTAACTCTCTTAGCAGAAACATGATTTGCAGAAGCAGCTAAAATATTCTTAAAGTATTAGTATTATTATAAGTTTTTTGTGTAGTGTAGACCGGAGTGTAATAGCTAACTTTTCACTCTTTGTTGATTTACTCGGACATCTCCTAGAAAAGTTACTCTGGTATCTCAGCTTTCTTTTAAAAAAACGAACGTCCCTATATTACTCTCACATTTGTTTCTACAATGAACATACACTTCGTAGGTATCGTAGGTTGCTCTTTATGCATATCGTGTTGCATTAGCCAACACGCCCAAGGGTAGTTGGAAAATATTTTGTAATTTTTATCAATACAGTAAGTGTGAAACAAAAATCTCAAATTGGCCCTCAAAATATGTTTCAAGCTTAAAACGCGATTTTAGTTTCTTTTTTAAAGTTATTTTAAAAAAATTAGAACGAAAAAATGAAAATTTTGAAAAGTTACTTTCATATGTGAAATACAGTTTTTCTACTATATTTCTTACAATAGTGATTGAATAATAAATAATCAAACTTTGTAGAAACTTGCAGTACATCAAGTTGTGTTTGGAGCAAAATCATTTCGATTTACGATTTTTAAATAAATTACAATTATTCATTACGCCCATTAGCCATTATGTCCCGTTCCCCTTATATACGTGATTTGTAAATATAAATGTATGATTAAAAACATGTAAATCCGGATACAGTGGATTTGATAGTTTAATTCTTATAAGAAAAACGTTACATTTACTGAAGATTTAAAAATGAACAATTAGATGAATTTTCTGCATGATTTTTTTAAGAGAACGTTCAAGCGCCTAAACTTTTGGAAGAGCCTTCCGGCAGGACGCGCCTCTCTGCACATTACGGCGTCTTGTCGGCAGTACGGCAACCGTCCTTCAGAAAGGACGAAATTTATTTTTGTAAAGAAATATTTAAATTTTATAGAATATTATAATATATTATTTTATACATAATTTATTAAATATATTAACAAATATTGTTATTATATGTTATTTTGAGCTTAAACAAGAAATTCTCTCAGAGATTTTGAAAAAATCGCCATTTTTAATTCTATACAAATATTTGAATAACTTATAAAATAGTAAACGTTTTCTAATGTTCTCTTATTATTATAAAGGTCATTTTCAAAAGTATGAGAATTACTTCAGGTATTAACGTGTATTCTTTGCTTAAAAAATTGTAAGCAAAGCAAAGGAAGGATACCCAAATTAGAACAAAATAATAAAAAATAGCACAGAATTTCAAAAAAAATTTTGAACTAAGAGAATAAAAACAATCCTCCAAAATTTACACGTCGTTTCAACAAGAAAAAATAAATCACTTCTACTGAGATGAGACAAAAAGTCAACAATTCGAAAAAACTTAAAAAAATTAAGTTTTTCAAAAGTTATAGTCAGAACAAAGTTTTTGTCTACGGACAGACGGACAGACAGGCTTACAGACAGACGTAATCGCCAAACCATGTTTTTTGAATTCAGGGAACCTCAAAACGCAAAGATTTCATACAATTAGCAAAAGTCAGTTTTCCACCAAATATAATATCTTCTCATGTGATGAGAATGTAAAAATATTTTAAATTAAAAATAAAATTTTTTAGTTCTAGATAAACCGTTTGGCTATACCTGACCCAAAAACTTAAAAAATAAACCTGGCCCAAAAACTTAAAAAAAAAATAAATTCATAACTTTTTCGTTTTTTGTTATACAAAAAAGTGTCTAAAGGAAAAGTTGTTTGTTTTTGTACAAATTTTAAGGACAAAATTAGAAAAAAATATTTTTTTGAAAATTGTAAAAAATACAAAATTTTGAAAATTTAAAAGTTTTGTATTTTTGTCGTTTTTTGACGAAATGAAATGTCCAACGAAATCAGGCTTCATTTTAATGGACTAAAAAAGCACCCCAAATTGCAAGTCGATTCATTAAAATTTATTCGAGTTATCGTCGAGACAAAATTTTCTACAGACAGACAGACAGATCGACAGACAGACACTTCTCTAAAAACCATTTTTTTTGGAATCAGGGGGTCATGAAACGTGAAGATTTATCAAAATTAGAAATTTCTCAAAATCGCACAAATCCAAGACTTTCTCATTTTTGATGAGAATGTAAAAAAATTTTGGTGTCTGCCATAAAAAGTTGCATGTCACCATGAGTGGACCACAGTTTATAACCATGAGTGGACTGCCTGTTTTTTATATTTTTAATGTCAGTTTAACATTTTTATGGAAATAAATTGACAATAAATTGGTTTGAAACTGTTTTATGTTCTTTATTAATTTTTTTGTGATTTTGATGTGATATGTGCCAAAATTATTGAAAATGGTTTCATTTTGTAAACATTGCGACACAAACATGGTCTGAAGCTGCATAAGCATAAATTTTGTTTCAATATATCAGAAATATTAAATACATTACAGAATTTAGAATAACTTTTACAATTTTTTAAGAGTGGTCCACTCAAGGTTACACTTTTTTCATTCCTTAAAAATGAGCTATTTTTTTAAAGTCAATTGTTTTTCCCAAATAAAAAAAAATCAATGCTATTATGGTATAAACACTTATCTAGGGATATAAACTAAAGCTTGGAATAGAAACCTCCGATTAATTTGCTGTCATAAAGAATTTTTTAGAAAAAAAGCTTAGGCGGTCCACTCAAGGTAACATTACCCTAATACTATTACAGGTTTTGAGAATAATTGAATTCTTTCAAAAAAATTTCTTTAATTTATTGAATATACTTAATCGATTTTGTTAATAGTTGTAATAAATAATTTTACTATTAAAATTTTAAACCGATGGTATAGCTCGGTTGGTGGAATCCCGTTGCTTGCGATCACGGAGGTTTAAGCCACTTTGAGTGCGGTTAATACTTGGATGGGTGACCCTCTGTGAATCGCTACAGTTTCGGTGTTTTTCACTGATCGAGATATATCAAACGGGAGATTTTACGCCGAGGTTATGTTTGTGCATTTGTGATGGCTATCCCGCTATCCAAATGTACATTCATGATTCGACGTCAATAAACTGGTTGTACTCGGGAAGTAGGTTTTCTGCAGTTTTCCTCTCCCCTGGCCGAATGTCCAGGCAAATGCGAGTACTCCTAAACCTAAGTCGGCTGCAGCCGCAAAAGTAGGGACCCCAAAGAGTTTAAAATTTAAATATTTGATTATTGAAGTTTATTAAAATTGTATTAAAAATAATTGAAATCATGAGAAGATTTTTATTATTTATAAAAAATAATTTAATTCTTGCGATTAATTTTACTTACCTACTACTTATAAAAATAATTGCATTGTTTCGAAGGATTTATTAAAATTTTAGAAAATAATTGGATTCTTTTGAAAAATTTTATTAAAAAATAAAAAAATAATTGAATAGTTTTGAAGGATTTATTAAAATTTTATAAAATTTATTTTCCTAAAGTTTTTAACGTTCAAATGAACGAAATATTTTTTACTTATTTTTCAAAAAATATAGTGAAATAGTGAAATTAAAATTAATATGTAATTAAACATTAACTTATAGTAAAAAATTTTAAATATAAAAAACATTAATTTGTAATTGTATATAATTAATATAATTAAAGGGGGAAAATGCAGTTAATTATTATTAATTAAGTTTATCTTAAGTAGAATTAAGATTTATATTGTGTAAATAATAAATTTGTTTGTTAACAGAATCTTTTGCCTCTTTTGAAAAAAGGAGCGAAAAGCCAAGAAGATAAACCAATGAGTGTTTCGCGGGCTGCAATTGTGAATATTTCTTCAGTTCTTGGAAGCATATCTCAAAACGATTCGGGAGGATATTATCCTTATAGATGCAGCAAGGTTTGTTGATTAATATATTCTATAGAATTTAATTAATTTTGAAAAATGAAATACGCTAATTAAAGAAATTTATTTATATTTATTTACTTATTTCATTTATATTAAATTAATCTGATTTAATTATACCTATTTTTGCTTATATTTATTTAATTCCATTTCGATTTATATTCATTTAATTCTATTCTACTTTTATTCATTTATTTCATTTTTCATTTATATTTTATTTTACGGTTAATGTGCTAGTTACAGCGAAACTCTTGTTTAGACGCCTTTAAAATAGAAAATTCGACATTTATAATAAAAGAAATCAATTGCAAAGTTTCCATTATTCGAAAGTTATGAAAGGAAATTTAATTTATTTAACATATGTAACTTAAATCTTGAACAACTATCATAGAATTATTAGTGTTGAATAATCAAAATTATTTTTGTAATCAAAGAACAATCCTTCGTCACTTTTAGGGCTTTCACTGTAGGTTGGGAGTTTTGCCATTAAATTCAATAACTTAGAACACAAAAATACATTAAAATAGTTCTTTACTATCTTTTCGAAACAAAGAAATACAATATCAAATTTTGAGAATAGATTATAAACTGTTGACTACTCATCTTGACGAGTTGTCATCGACTTCCGAATTTTACATTCTGCCTTCTAATCTCGATAAAACCACACAAGTCAAAATAATTCCTCAACATTAGTATTACTCATAAATTATTAAGCAAATAATTTTACTTAAAAATTTGAAAAATAATTTATTTTTACTAGAGTCGCGTTTACAATTTTTACAAATAATTGAATTTCAAAAAATTTCAAATTATATTTGGAAAATTTGAATTACAAATTCTGAAGAAGTTAGTTCTTTAAAAAGTGTCATTCAGGGAAAAAGTCAAAATTTTATCTGTAAATCAGGAAAATGGAAGGAAAACGAAAATCAAATTTTTGTGGCAACGCTGGTCAATTACTACGCACTTTAGTCAGTTTCTGCACGTCAATTACGACATCAATTACGGCGCATAATTAATTATTACTGATAAACCAGTGCAGATTTTTTTAAAATTAAAATTGCCAATTTTACTGCAATAAATATTCATCTAAACTGACAAAGAACTTTATTAGACATAAATTTTTATTATCTAGTAACAAATGGTGTAGGAAAATATTTCCTAATATTTACATTTTTTTAATATTATTAATTATTTCATTTAAATCATTAAATCATATTATTTACAATTTTCAAATAATATATATAATAGGGAAAAATAAGCTAATAGTTCACCAGTTCAGTCAAAGTTAATTTTTATATTTTTTTTTAAATTAAATTTAATTCAAAAACTCAGAAATTAAAATATAATCGATAGATATCTAAATATTTAGTTTTCGTATTTACTTTTTGTTTTAGTTTAATAACTACCATAACTACACGCGTGTACAATTTTTGATTGCTTCAATTTTTTAAATTATTTTCGGGAATTCAATTATCTTCGAAAAAATTTTAATTACAATTCTCCAAAAACCTAATTTTTCTTAAAATTTCAACATTAAATTATTCAAAACTTTAAAATTAATTTATAAAAATAAAAATTTTAAACAAATTAGTTAAAACCTTTTTGTTATTTATTTTAATTGAAATTTCAAATAATTTCAATTTAAAACCTTTTGACATTTAATTATTAGGGGAGAGTGGTCCTAAGTCGGCATACTAAGATATTTGGATGAAAATAATAAGAAAATTGAATTTATTGACTCTGGTGAGTTTTTACTTGTGTTCAGCGATCGTTTTCCTACAAGTATATGTTGTTGAGAACGATATTGAATGGCTTTTGTAATCTTAATCCAATGAAGAGTGAAAAGGTGCATTTTGTCAATTTCTTAAAATAGTGTTCCTAAGTCGGCACCCCCCTGGTCCTAAGTCGGCACCCTTTTCTTTGCTTGAATATAAGAAAAAAGACCATAATGTTTACGTTTAAAAGCTGAATTAAAACATATTTAAACCATTTAAGACAATAACTTATTTTCCCCCCGCTCTAACAGATGGCTAGTGCGAAGATCAACCAATGCACAAATGTTCTACTTTCTGCTGCGAAAGCGAAGAGGGAAGTATGTACTTTCGACCGAGATATAAAAAAAGTAATTATTCACCATCTTATGGCCAGCAGTTACAACAACTAGATTCTCTAAATTTATTTCCATTGGTATCGTGCCATCATTCTCCGTTAATGATTCGTTTTGATTTTTTTTCCAAATTTTTTTCCATATATATGTATAGCTCGTTTACAAGACATACCGAGCTTCATTGCTGCTAACGCGCGTTTAATGCAACTAATATTTTGCACCGGAGACTTGCGCTTAAAGCTGCGCCCCATATCTGTAGAGAAAAAACACAAAAAATATAAAAACAAAAATATGTCAAAACATAAAAAAAATAAACAAATAGGTGCCGACTAAGGACCACCTGTTTGGTGCCGACTCAGGACCATCACCAATGTATACAAATTTCACATCATTACACAAACAACAAAATTTTAATTGAAAAATTGACATAACCCATCAGTTACAACATTAAATGAAGAAACCAGAACAATCATTTATTTGGAATTTCCAAAATATTTACTTATCTGCAGCTACTTCCGTGTAAAGGAGGAAAATGATATTCAGTTTGTGGAAAAAAATAAAAACGTGCTCACGATGAGTAGATTAAACAAGAATAGAAATTTTGGGCATAAATTATGTCCGTGTCTATTAACATGTAAAATCACAAAATTTTCGAATCGACATGTGAACCATCTTTGCAAAAAAGGGGGGTGCCGACTTTACCCACAGTGCCGACATAAGACCACATTCCCCTATATTTCTAAAAATGACAATGTTTCTAATATTCAATTAGGTACTTTTGAAAATTTTAACTAAAATTTTTGTTTAGATCAATTCTTATTAGAATTCAACCACGATAATTGAATTATTTAAATACAAAAATATTTTTGTGAAATTTAATTATTTTCAAAATTTTTAGTTACAATTCTTCAAAAAGTACAATAATATTTAAAAATAATTTTTTAAAGTGAGAGAATAAAATTCATTGAAATATAAAATTTATTTTAATGAAATTTAATTGCGATTTTGTAAAAATCTCATTTCTTTTAGAATTTCTAAATAGGTACAATTTTTGTAATATAAATTTTGAATATTTTTTAATTATTTATTCACGAAGAATTAAAATTAAAACTGAAATTCTTGAAATATTTTCTAAAATTTGAACTGAATTTCTTATTGAAATCAATTCTTATGAAAAAGTTGTACGAAAATTCAAATTACAATTTAAATACAAAAATGAGTGATAAAATAATTGATTATTTCTAAAAATTGCTTACTTTACTGCCCTGTGAAAATGCTGTTATTGTAAAAATTCTAGGGTAGAATTTCCAATTAGCTGAATATAAAGTTTTTGAATTTAAAATTTCTAAGAAAATAATGAACGGTTAAATGAACATTAAAATTACCATAGTAAATTAAAACCTGACTGAATTGATTTTATCTTTTATCATTAATCTAATTGTATACTCAACTATTAATTTAATCATATTGTACCTATAATTAATTAATACATTAATTTACATTTAATTTTACATTTCAGAGTGCATTGAATGCGGCAACAAAATCAATGAGCGTTGATTTAAAAGAAAATGCAATTTTGTCAATTAGTATGCATCCAGGTTGGGTGAAAACTGAAATGGGTGGAATGCAAGCACCATTGGAAGTTGATAAAAGTGTTGATGATATTTTAAATACTTTGCATAATTTAAAAGCCGAAGATACTGGTACTTTCTTACAACACGACGGTAAAAGTTTACCTTGGTAAAAAAGATTATTCTTTTTTGCCCAATATTTTCCTCTTTTTGAAATATTTACTTTTTTTTATATATTATTTTCGATAATTTGCCCTTCACGTTCTCTGCAATTTATTTTTCTTTTTATGATTTTAATAATGCCGTTAGCATTGAATCTTTGAAAACCAATAGAAAGTGTTTACACTGTAAATTGAGATCTTGAATATTACATCAAAATAAAAGTAGAACAGCAATTTTTTTTTCATTCCTAATCTTTCAATTGTATCAATAATTATTATGTATTATAATAAAGATATTAACTTATAAAATTGTATAGAATTTTTATAAATTTTGTGGAATTAATAAAGATAATTTTAAAGAAATAAAAGATACACGAAAAAATTTATTCCTGAAATTTTACTGAATTTAGTTCGGTAAAACTGGGATGAAGTGTCAAAACAGTAGTTTTTCAAGAACTAGACTGTAAAAGAAATTGCATTGAAAAATAATGTAAAAATCATAAAGCTCACGATACATGTATTAGCGCTTCACTTACAGTTCGGTAAAACGTAAGATAAAGTCTTCGGTAAAACTGACGAGTTGCAATTTACTGAAAGTTCGGTAAAACTTGAAGAACAAAAATAAAAAATAATGTTACTTCAGTAGATCTATATTAATACTGCCGTAACTCTCAATTTACCTACTTTAATCACTACCTAAACCCTCTACAATTGTTTACGAACAAATACTAATTGATACACCTGCCTACAGTACATTCTAAACGCATACACTAATACATACATCGCACGCTTTACACACGGAAAAAAAAAGTACGTGAAATTTTCATTGACTCGGTACTTGACTTTTGGATACGACACAAAATACTAAAAACAGTCTAGTCATTTTGCATGAGAGTTTCAAAAGCAGTCAATGAAATATTCTAGTACCTTGCTTGAGAATTTCATTGACTTTCAAAAAAATTGTAAAATAAAAAAAATAATTTCCACTTGTTCACACAGTTTTTCTGAAATTCACTCATTCATTCACATATATTGATAATTAATCACACAAACAAAGAACAATTATTGTATCACTTTTCGACGTTCGTCAACACTTATGAACTAACCTATAACACACACATATATTCGCGTATAACTTAAATATAAACACACACTTGAGGGGCTCAAAGTAAAAGTGGTATAAAATAACAGTGCAAGCAAAAGTGAGTCAAGTTTTCGTAAGCGCGGAAGAAAGAAACAAATGTTACGCTACGAGGAAAAACGAATTACTTTTGGCTGCGAGCAAAAGCGGGATAAGATTTCACTGCGCGCAAGAAAGGGATACAGATATATTCCGTTTTTGCCCGCACTCATTTTAAGATTCATTTTTGCCTGTTTCACTCTTCCCATATATTTTATATTATTACCACTTTAATACTTATAATGATATTATTTCAAAATTAATTAACAAATTCAATTTTTTAAAATTTTAATTTTAAAATAATATAATTATTTCAAGTTTTAGGTATTTAAATTTAAATTCAATTACTTTACAATCAGACAAGAATCGAAAATTTTTTTTCAGCAGACCATCAATTTTTTTGCATTTTCCTACTCAAGTAGGTACCCAATAAATACCTAATAAGTTTCGTCCTATTATCGATAGGGGAAAGTTGTTAAATCAACCCCTAAATTTAAAAAAATAAAAAAAAATAGGAAAAAATTGTTATTTAAAAACTAATAACGAGACCATAAATTTTATTGCATAAAATTCATTCACTCGATGCCCAATCAATACAAAAAAATTTTGACCCGCAAGTCGATAGGGGAAAGTTGTCATTTTCAACCCTTAATATTTAAAAAATCGAAAAAAAATTACAAAAAACTTTATTAAAATTGCAGTTATCCTTTGACCAGCGATTTTCTTTTTGTTTATTGTTTCTACATACTCCACTAATAAGTAAAAATAATTTCAGAAAAATCGCCGCCCGGAAAACTTGACTTTTTTGCCCGTAAAAATTAAAAAATTGAAAAAAAGTTAGAAAAAAATTTGTGAAAATTACAATTATCCTTTGACCAGGGATTTTTTTTTTGTTTATTGCTTCTACATACTCCACTAATAAGTAAAAATAATTTCAGAAAAATCGCCGCCCGGAAAACTTGATTTTTCTGCGCGTAAAAATTAAAAAATTGAAAAAAAATTACAAAAAAATTTGTGGAAATTACAATTATCTTTTGACCAGGGATTTTCTTTTTGTTTATTGCTTCTACATACTCCACTAATAAGTAAAAATAATTTCAGAAAAATCGCCGCCCGGAAAACTTGATTTTTCTGCCCGTAAAAATTAAAAAATTTAAAAAAAAATTAGAAAAAAATTTGTTAAAATTACAATTATCTTTTGACCAGGGATTTTCTTTTTGTTTATTGCTTCTACATACTCCACTAATAAGCAAAAATAATTTCAGAAAAATCGCCGCCCGGAAAACTTGATTTTTCTGCCCGAAAAATTGAAGAAAAAATTAGAAAAAAATTTGTTAAAATTACAGTTATCTTTCGACCAGGGATTTTTTTTTGTTTATTGCTTCTACATACTCCACTAATAAGTAAAAACAATTTTAGAGAAATTGCCGCCCGGAAAACTTGATTTTTCTGTCCGTAAAAATTAAAAAATTGAAAAAAATTAGAAAAAAATTTGTTAAAATTACAATTATCTTTTGACCAGGGATTTTCTTTTTGTTTATTGCTTCTACATACTCCACTAATAAGCAAAAATAATTTCAGAAAAATCGCCGCCCGGAAAACTTGATTTTTCTGCCCGAAAAATTGAAGAAAAAATTAGAAAAAAATTTGTTAAAATTACAGTTATCTTTCGACCAGGGATTTTTTTTTGTTTATTGCTTCTACATACTCCACTAATAAGTAAAAACAATTTTAGAGAAATTGCCGCCCGGAAAACTTGATTTTTCTGTCCGTAAAAATTAAAAAATTGAAAAAAATTAGAAAAAAATTTGTTAAAATTACAATTATCTTTTGACCAGGGATTTTCTTTTTGTTTATTGCTTCTACATACTCCACTAATAAGTAAAAACAATTTCAGAGAAATTGCCGCCCGGAAAACTTGATTTTTCTGTCCGTAAAAATTAAAAAATTGAAAAAAATTAGAAAAAAATTTGTTAAAATTACAGTTATCTTTCGACCAGGGATTTTTTTTGTTTATTGCTTCTACATACTCTACTAATAAGTAAAAACAATTTCAGAGAAATTGCCGCCCGGAAAACTTGATTTTTCTGTCCGTAAAAATTAAAAAATTGAAAAAAATTAGAAAAAAATTTGTGAAAATTACAATTATCTTTTGACCAGGGATTTTCTTTTTGTTTATTGCTTCTACATACTCCAATGATAAATAAAAATAATTTCAGAAAAATCGCCGACCGGAATACTTGATTTTTTTGACCATAAAAACAAAAAAAAAATAAGAAAAAAATTGTAAAAATTACAGATGTCTTTTGACCAGAGATTTTCTTCCTCTTCTTACTTCTACACATTCCCCTAATGTATCTACACAATTTCAAAAAAATTGTCGCCCGGAAACTTTGACTTTTTTGCCCGTAAAAACAAAAAAATTAAGAAAAAATAGGTAAAAAAATGGTGAAAATTACAAATTTCTTTTGACGAGAGATTTTCTTCTTGTTTCTTACTTCTACATATTTCCCTAATGTATCAACAAAATTTCAAAAAATTCGTCGACCGGAAACTTTGATTTTTTGCCCGTAAAAATGAAAAAATTAAAAAATTAAAAAAAAATGTAAAAATTACAGTTGTTTTTTGACCAGGGATTTTTTCTTCTTTGTTATTACTTCTACATATTCCTCTAATATGTGTACATAATTTTAAAAAAATTGCCTTCCGGAAAGTTTTACTTTTTGCCCGTAAATATTAGTAAAACTCAAAAAAATAAGAAAAAAAATTGTTAAAATCACAGTTGCCATTTGTCCGAATTGTGCAATTCAAGGGGAGATTTTTATTTATCGTGTCTTCTTTTGGCATTCGTTCAGTGCTCGGCCAATGCAGCGATACTTTAAATCCTACGGGAAGACGAGATTACCCGAATACACCCGAAGTAATTCTCCAACACAAACTCTCAACGTCGCCTGTTCTCTCCGCGAACTTGAGTGTTTGCCTGTTGGGTCCTAGCTCTGGTGCGTTCGGCAATTTTCGGCTTACCTTGAGATTTAAAGACTCGCTACGTTGCTTTCCACGTTTAGCACAACGAACGAAAATCGAATAGGGACTACCAAATGACATTTTGGTCCTACACACAGTGGGATTTTTTTACAATTTACTTTTCAAAAATGTCTTCAGCCTACAATTTTTAAACGATTTGAGTGTTCTTGTATTTAAATTAAAGGGGAATAAATTCTTATGACATCCCTTGAGACTGATTTTTGAGATATTAATTGTTTATAATTTTTTAGTTTAATCAAAGTTAACAAATTAATACAATTTTTTAAAATGGACTTTTATTTCTTATTCCGTTACTGCACATGATTTAAATCAGTTCAAGATAATCCAAGAAGACCACTAGGCAATTAATAAAACATATAATAATTTTTTTAAATTGTTGTAAACAATAATAATTGAAAAATAGATTTTTCTGAAATTATTTTTACTTATTAGTGGAGTATGTAGAAGCAATAAACAAAAAGAAAATCCCTGGTCAAAAGATAATTGTAATTTTCACAAATTTTTTTCTAATTTTTTTTCAATTTTTTAATTTTTACGGGCAGAAAAATCAAGTTTTCCGGGCGGCAATTTTTCTGAAATTATTTTTACTTATTAGTAGAGTATGTAGAAGCAATAAACAAAAAGAAAATCCCTGGTCAACAGATAATTGTAATTTTCACAAATTTTTTTCTAATTTTTTTTCAATTTTTTAATTTTTACGGGCAGAAAAATCAAGTTTTCCGGGCGGCAATTTTTCTGAAATTATTTTTACTTATTAGTGGAGTATGTAGAAGCAATAAACAAAAAGAAAATCCCTGGTCAACAGATAATTGTAATTTTCACAAATTTTTTTCTATTTTTTTTTCAATTTTTTAATTTTTACGGGCAGAAAAATCAAGTTTTCCGGGCGGCGATTTTTCTGAAATTATTTTTCATTATTAGTGGAGTATGTAGAAACAATAAACAAAAAAAAATCGCTGGTCAAAGGATTTCGATTTTTTAAATATTAAGGGTTGAAAATGACAACTTTTCCCTATCGACTTGCAAGTCAAAATTTTTTTGTATTCATTGGGCATCGAGTGAATGCATTTTATGCAATAAAATTTATGGTCTCGTTATTAGTTTTTAAATAACAATTTTTTCCTATTTTTTTTTATTTTTTTAAATTTAGGGGTTGATTTGGCAACTTTCCCCTATCGATAATAGGACGAAACTTATTAGGTATTTATTGGGTACCTACTTGAGTACGAAAATGCGAAAAAATTGATGGTCTGATGAAAAAAAAATTTCGATGCTGAGCATCGATGGCAACTTCAGGCACATTAAAATTTAATTATTTAAAATTTCAATCTAAATTCTAATGTATATTTAATAAAAATTGAATTTTAGAAAAATTAAACTACGAATATTTGTAAATTTTAATTGCTAAAAATTTGCCTTAAATTTCATACTATAATTTTTTGAAAATAATTAATTTGAAATATAATTTTTGTTAAAAAGTTTGTAAATAATATAAATGTAGGAAATTTGAAATACAAATTTTTGTATATTTGAAATACTTACTTTTTTTCACAAATTTAGGTCAGTAATTACATTTTAAGGAATTTTTAATGCGAGATTTTTTAAACATAATTGAATTTCTAAAAAATTTTATTACAATAATTGAAATTGACTTATGAAACTAAACTTTTATTAAAAAAATTTTAATAATTGAACTTTGGAAGAAATAGAGTTATAATGTTTAGGAATTTTGACTTGAAATTTTTTGTTAATTTCAATTATTAAAATTTGTTATTTAACAACCTTTTGAAAATAATTTTTCGAGAAAAATTTTCGAGAAAAATGAAAAAGTTTTCCAGTAAAAATTAGCATGTTAAAAACTTGAAAAATATTAGGAAATTATTTATCTACATATAAATAAATAAATAACATGATCATATTTTTAATGTAACTAACAAATTTTTCAACAACAACAAAATATTAAAAATAAGTTTTGGAAGAAATATTCTGTTCACTTTAAAGGAATATTCTATCAATATTCACACATTATTATTATTATTTTTATTATTTATTCTTATTTTATTATTCACACATTGAAACAATTAAATAAAAGTAAAATAAACGAAATGGAATCAAACGTCAAATTGTCAAAATGTAGCGACGGCTCGTATCTCGACATTACTATAGACTTCACGGTGCGAGCAAAAGCGGATCAACTTTTGACTAAGAGCAAAAATGGGATAGCCATTTAGCCCGCTTTTGCTCGCGCTCGAAAGAAATTCTGTTTTTCCTCGCAGCATTCATCTGGCCCATTCTTACCCGTCAGAAAAGTTAACTCACTTTTGCTCGCACTGTTATTTTATACCACTTTTTCTTTGAGCCCCACACTTAACACTTAAAAGTACGTATCGAATTGTTCTTATATACCACATGGTGAAATTTTTCACGACTTCTGAGACATGCTATTTCACTGAAAACTGAGACTTACATAACATTCTGTTTTGTGAGAAACACAAAATAAAAACTATTTTTTTGAAAGTCAATTCTTGAAGACAAATGTATATTAACACTATTTGTTTTTCATAAAATAATAGTATATTCACATCTGAAATTAACACAAATGGAAACAGACGATCAGCTGGCATTTACCTTGGGTAGAAACGCGCAACGCACACTGCGCATGCTCTACAGAATTTTCAAGCGCAGTCAACTAATCTTTCACGTACTTTATAAAACTCAACAAATGACTTTTCGTTAAAATTTAAAAAACACTGTTGCCCATACTAGTACTAGAATAACTCTAGGACTTTTCTATATTTTCTAATAAAAAGTATATAATACAGCCTTGTATTTTGTGTCCTATCCAAAAGTCAAGCACTTTCAAGGAAGGATTCACGTACTTTTTTTTCCGTACATTAATGCTTCAGAAAGTTTCAACTGTCCTTATATATTAATCTGAGTTTTATTTCACCGCTTGTGAGAAAGATTCAAATTAATAAACTATCGTTGTACAAAATTAAAAATTATTTATATTAATGAATCATTTCTAACTATATTCAAGGTCAATTTATGAAATATTTTTAAATTATGTTTTTATTATTATAAAGAAAAATGTTTAAATTTGTATTTAATGGAATAAAACAATAATTTATGAAAATCCTTATTATTCTCAAATTTTTGAGTTTAAAATTAAAAATATACATATTAAAATTGCAAGTTGGAAATTATTAAATTAATTAATAGAAAATTAATCTTTCTGAAATATTAAATAATAATTGTGAGGTATTAAAAAGCGAAAAGGAAATAAGCAAGTAAGCAAATAAGGCATTAAGTAAGCAAGAAGGAAACAAGCAAGTAAGAAAGTAAGCAAATAAGAAAGTAAGTAATCAAGAAGGAAATAAGCAAGTAAGCAAAAGGGAAATAAGAAAGTAAGCAAGTAAGCATATAAGGAAGTAAGTAAACCGAAAGGAAACAAGAAAGTAAGCAAAGTAACCAAGAAGGAAATAAGGAAGTAAGTAAATAAGGCAGGAAGTAAGCACAGGAATGAAATAATCAAGTAAGCAAATAAGTAGGTAAGCAAGTAAGTATGCAAATAAGAAAGTAAACTAGTAAGCAAGCAAGTTTTTTTTTGATTACTTGCTTACCTACTTATTTACTTACTTACATACTTACTTATATGTTTAATTGCTTACTTATTTATTTCCTTTTTGCTTACTTACTTATGTTTACTTGCTTACTTACTTGCTTTTTTGATTGCTTGCTTACTTACTTACTATTATTCATATTTGATTAAAATGAATAAATTATATGTTGAAAAAATAAGTATGTTATTGCCATTTTATATTTTCTTTTTACATGATTTAAAAGCATTTATTACATATTTGGCAATTAATAAGTGTTTAAAATAATTAATTAATTGAATTTCAATTTAAATAATAATAAAATGATTATTAATTAAGTCTAAATAAGTTGGAAAAATCAACTATTAGTGTGAAAGTCTTTCATTTGACTGCGGGACACTTGAAATAAAGTATTTCAATCCAGAAAACTAAAACTTTAGGCAAGTCAAGGAAGTTTTACCGAACTATTCCTGAAAACTAACACTTTAGGCAAGTCAAGAAAGTTTTACCAAACTATTCCTGAAACGTTAGTGCCCATTAAGGAGGTATTTATTTAATTTACATTAAACGTTCAGTTTCAATTTTTTTTCAACTTTTACAGTACTAGTTCTTAAGGAATAAAGATATCACATTAGATTTTAAATATTGTTACCGAAAAAATAATATAAAAATTATTAAAAATTACGATTATGCTACTATATCCCAACTTTATTGAAAAATTCGGTAAAATATAAGGAACAAATTTTCTTCGTGTATAAAGGCGATTATGATTAATTCTAGAAATAAATTGTTTGGAAATGATGGAAATTTAAAAATTGTACCAACCTTTTTTGAATTTGTAACTAAGTTTGTATTTCGATGAATTTTACTATAAAATAGAACACCAAGGGATTCGTGTTTCAAAATCACTGTAATTTCCCGATTTTATTTGCTGACTTTTAAGTTCTAAATAACTGTTTTCGTTTCTTTTTTGTAACCATTCTGGCAGTGGTTTGGCCCAATCTTCCGGCGGTTTATCTCTCCTTTTCCAAACATTATTTGCATAATGAGCCTTTAATCTATTCATTCTTCTTGTTGTTTCACTTTTAACTAATTCATCCTTTAAAAAACAAAAAAATTTTAATTCAAGTATAAGAATTGAAGGTAATTTTTTATATAAATATTTAAATATTTATTTTAATGTTTTCAAATTTAGGTAAATATATTTCTTTTTTTCTACACAACAATTTTTATTTTCTATACGTAAATAAATTTATCGATATCTTACAATTTTTCTAAATAATTTTAAGAACAAAACTTACAAAAGCTTGGGTGTCCTTTTTTTTATTCCATTTTTCACAATTTTGATAATCAGTTTTCCATTGTGAACAATCGGTTAATTCACCAAAAACGAAATATTGTTGGAAACGGTCTTTTATACCCGTGCAATCACCGTATTCTTCTTTATACATGTGACAAGGTCTAATCTGCAAATAAATTCATTTATAGACTATTTTTATTTTTATAAAAATTAAAATTTTTTGCAAAAATTCAATTGTTTCCAACAAAGTTTTAATTAAATTTCACGATAAAATTCAAATATTTTCTAAAATTTTAATAAATCCTCCGAAACAATTAAATTATTCTTTTAAAATATACAGTAAAATCTTTGCAAGAATTCAATTATTTTCAATGGAATTTACGAAAGACTTCAATTTTGTTCTTAATTCGTTATAATATTTTTTGAAACAATTCAATTATTTTTTAATTTTTAATAAAATTTTTCAAAAGAATTCAATTTATTATTTTACAAAATTTTCATAAATCTGTTAATTTTCTATCAATAATTTTAATAAAATTCTAATAGTAAAATTATTAATTATAACTATTAACAAAATCGATTATATTCAATAAATTAAAGAAATTTTTTGAAAGAATTCAATTATTATTATAACCTGTAATAGTACAGTGAGTTCTCGCGAGTCGTTCAACTCACGACGGATTCACGAGTCGTTCAATTTCTAGCATGCGCGCGCCGGTGCTCAGTGCTGTGTAATTTAAACGGACCAAAGTCATTGAATATTATGTCTTTCGGGGCGATAAATATGTTTCACACATCCCTGAAATCGCCTTGGAGGCGTGGCTTATGCGTTGAACGACTCGTGAGTTTTATGATCTTGAAAATTTTCGAGAATTGAACGACTCGCGAGAACTCACTGTATCTATTTTTTGAAAGAATTAAATTATTTTTTATGTTTTAATAAAACCCTTGAATGAATTAAATTATTTTCTATATATTTTAATAAAATTCCTTAAATGACTAAATTATTTTAGAAAATTGTAATAAAATTCTGAGAAGAATTTAATTATTTTCTAAAAATTTTAATAAAATTAATTAAATGTTTAATTTTAATAATTTTAAGAAACACGATTATTTTAAAAACTTGAAAGAAATTGTTAATAAAATTCAATTGCTTTCAAAATTTTCAATCAAAATTATTAAAGAAACTCCATTTTTTAAAAAAAATTCAAAGGAATTCTTCAGAATAATTTAATTAGGTTTTTAAAAAATTTTAATGAAATTCTTCGCGAGAATTCAATTACATATTTCTATCAATAATATAATTTTTTGTAAGAATTTAATTATTTTCAAATTCCTCGAAAGAATTCCATTATTTAAAAATTTTTTTTTTACAAAATTTGTCAAAAGAATTCAATTATTTTGTTAAATTATAATAAAATTCTTGGCAAGGATCCAATTATTTTCATAAATATTAAAAATTTTCAGAAGTAATTCAACTATTTTCAATAAGGTTTCAAGAAAATTTCTTGATAGACTTAAATTATTTTGGAAAATTTTAACAAAATTCCTTGAAAAAATTAAGTTATTTTCAAAAACTTTGATAACATTCTTTAGAAGTGTATTCAATTGATTATTTGAAGTACCTACGTAATTTTAATTAAATTCATCGAAAGAATTAAAATTTTTTTTCGAAACAATAAATTTGTATTTTTACTTTTCTTATTTTCATAAATAATAAAGCACTTCGTAAGAATTCAAACTTTTTTCAATATAATTTTCATAAAATTTCTCGAAAGAAATAATTCTAATTAAATTTCTTGATAGAATTGAATTAATTAAAATTTTTTTTTACCATTGTTAAGAAAATATTATAATATTACTAAGAAAAAAACTTACCATCCATTCATCAGATTTTCTGTAATTATCTTTATCTTCCTCTATATTCACTTTATTTTCTTCTTGTTTTTCATTTTCATTATTCAATTCTTTCATATTCACATTATTATCCCTCTGATTAAAACTGTTATCACTGAATTCATTATTATCAATAGAAGTTTTACTTTCTTCACTAAATTCGTTTGTTTTTAAAGGATCATTCATTTTTTTACAAAACTTTTAAAAAACTGAATTATATTTTTAATAATTTATAATTTATTTGATATAAACATACACGTGATTTGGAGGTTATGTTACTTTTCGTAAGCGAACACCGGTTATGTAATTATAAAGGTAATAAAATAAATACAAATCATAGTAAATAGACATTAAAAATAACTTTTCTAAGAAATTAATTAAAAGTAAAATTTTAATTTATTGTTAAAAATTATTTCTTTTTGTTAATTTTTTGGTAAATTATTATAGCGAATTCGGTTATCTGCTCCGAGAGCGATCTTGCTCGGTGTAGGAGTATAGTTTAAGGCGCACTCACAGCTAGTAGGCAGCAATACAAATTTGAATTTACTGTCTCTTTCACTTTAATTGACTTTCTCTCTTACTCCAATTACTGCCTGCGCAGGCAGGCAGAGCTGTGAGTGCTCCATTACTCTGCTCTCAAAAAGCTATGCTCTACTCTGAGGCAATCTATGACGTCATGTACATACACTGGCAAAGTTCGACTGTTCTTGGAGCAGGAGCACAACATGAGGTTTGTTCTCGCTAGCTACACCGCTACTCTCGAGTGTAATAAGAGTGTAAAACGGAGCATGCGCACTTAAACAAAGTACAAAATCTAGCGAGAACGCAAAAGTGTAGAGAAAGTGCACGAAAAAATGAAAAAAAAAAATTAACGCTATCTTAATTGTAAACTGCATACAATCTGTAATATAGTTAGGTTTTATAATTAAATATATGGGTCATTTTATTTAAAACAAACCACCTTATAAACAATTGCCATTGTGAAGCAATTTTTTAAATAATTATTTCTCACATTTATTAAAGCCAAAATTTATTTACTATTAGTGATTTTAAGAGAAAAATTTATCAGTTTTATGATGTTAAAATTTTTTTTTTAAATAATAGGATTTATTCCTATTATTCCCTGTAAACTTTATAATGGGCAATTCATGGAAATTTGAGATATTAATTAAATCACCCCAGTCCGACTCCTATGTATTTTGAAGGAAAAATATGTCAGCTTAGTGGTTTGCGTTTTCATGTGCCAAAAAGTAACACGTGATGGCGCTGTTCTCAACACTCTGTTACGTGCGGAGTTACGTTATTTACGCGCAGGCGTAAGATCCGCGATTTGATTTGATGTTCAATCTTGGTTTAATCCTTTGAAAAGGAAGGCGGAAATATTCAAATAAAACAAGTTAATTTCCGTTAAAACGGAGGGAAAAACCTCACAAATAAGAAGGATCAATTAATAATTAATAATATCAATTAATTATTAATCCAACTAAATTCGCGAGTAAACCCAATACATTTATTAAAGTGAAAACATTACACAAGTCGAAGTTATTCTTAAGGCTATTTTTGGGACTACTCTGAAGTACATTACGAAAGAACTCCAAAAATAGAACTGAATTCGTGAGGGAGCATTTATCCCTTGGTCCATGGCAGAATCTTTGCGCATGCCCTGTTATAGAGTTTGTAAAGTCTATGGAGTGTTCAGAATCACAACACTAACACTGTATTGCACTAATACACTTAAAAACATACTCTATGTATTGAAAACATGTATCACAACAAGTGAACATAACCCTTTTGCATTCACACTAATTACACAATTATTAATTATTTACATCATATCTAGTAACAATAAATCTCTTATACTGCACTCATCATATTTAGATATAAACAACAATTATAACGATAACCAATTTGATAATGTATCATAATATAATACTATTATTATATTAATACGTTACAAATATATACATAAATATATATATATATATATATATATATTTGTATATATCCTATACCATAATATTACAACAATCAATCAGATAAAGTTTACTAATAATATCATTTTCAAATAATACATTCATGCTGCACTATTAGCAACAATATAATATTGTTGTTAATTGTTCATAACGTTCATATTATACAATTGATAATTAAGTTTCGTCGCATAATGAAAGTCTATGTGTACGTGACTTTTCGAAGTCATTTCTGTGGTCACAAGTATGGTAAACACATGTTGCATTGTCCTATGGAAAAGGACACTTGAGATATTTTTTATATTCTTTCAAGAATTTCTCGGTTTTATGACTCTAAAGAAACTAGAGATTACATTTTCTTTCGCTATTCCACTTGATTTATGACAATTCTAAGAAATGTTGATTTTCAAATACATTTTTGGAATTTGGAAACTATTAAACCGTAAAGTATTATATTTTACAATAGTCAAACTTTCTTGTTTAGTCTCGTCAATATTTGTCAAAAGTCGTAAGAAAATCCTAAAATAATTAGATTATTAACGAAATTTTATTGTTTCGCGCTTCGATAACTCGTTAATCGATATATCGAAAAGTTAACGAGCGAGATGGCAGTCGCTCGTCACAACTCGCTCAAAATTCACTAAAGCAATAGAAAAATATCATAGAAACGAATAAATTATTTGTTTTTATAATGAAATCTTGTTGTTAGTGATGTTAAAAATACACGATAAGAAATAATATTGTATTTTTAACTCATAAAAGATGATAGAACAATTGAATAATTAGTATGAAAATACATAAATGTGTTGCACAATAAACTGATGACTTTCGTTTAAATCGTTTAAATTATCAGATAAACTGATTTATAATAAAAGTTAAAGGAAAGTCATAGATAAATAGTATATTTAAAATAAAGAAAACAAATTTAGATAATATAAATAGCATTAACCCTCCGTCACACACATGGGAAAAAATTACGACTTTACACACGTTCAGAGGGAATCGCTCACCACATTGTAAAATAAGCAACATTACAACATAAACAAAGGAATCAACAAAAATTTAGTTTTAACACAAACTTACAAATATGTAGTAAATTATTCTAAATTATAAAATTAATCAAATTAATTTTCGGTCTCAAAAATAAAAATTAATTACACGAATGCACATCTTCAAAGAAATTCCACTCGACATGTAAAAATAATGTAACATTAACAAATAAGCAAAAAAATCATTAAACAATTTATTTTAATTATATTTATAATATAATTTTGTCATCAACCAACAGTGGAACAAAAAATGTTTTTAAAACTTGATTTTTTTATTTAACATAACCTCACTTTTTCGAGTTTCTTCTGGCTTTGAAGCTTCATAATTAAATATTAATTATGTTTAAACTAAATGTTTTTTTTAGAAATGTGTTGAGGAGTAAATTGTCGAAAGGTATAGAAACTGATTTTATTTTGCAATGAGGAAAACAAAAGTTATTTAAAAAATACTGAAACCGTAGAGGGAATCCCTCCCTAGGTGTGTGACGGAGGGTTAACTTTAATCCATTTTTTTTATTTATTATTTGAGATGAAATTTTACTCAAGACAAAAACAAACATGAACGTATACAATGAATAAAAAATATAATATTAAATAAAAATTTTAAAGTTTTAAACTTTTTTTAAAATTTTTAAACTAAGGCAAGCTTTGCCGGCTACTTATTAAAAACATTTTCACTTTTTAAACAAAATGCTCTTTTTACAACATTAAAATAGTTTTTAATGTTAATACTTTTTTTACTTTCACATTTTTTTATAAAATTTAGTTGAGATTTCTAACCGATTTCAACACAACAAATACAATAATGAATGAGGTAACGAATATTGCTGACGAGTAGTGAGTACTGCGCCATCTCGAGGAACTTTTTTGCACATTAAAGTGCAAACCACTAAGCTGACTACTTTCTGGGAAAGACGGACAGGGGTGATTAAATTTTACAAGAATTTCGAAGGTTAAATGTATGTACCGAGCAGAATTTAATTTTTTCAAATTTTTACACAGTTTAAGGTCATGTTATTCAGTGGTCACGTGCCCCATATACTTGACTATAGAAAAACTTTACACTGAATAACATGACCTTAAACTCTGACATCTTTGTAAAATTTAATTAATTTCTTAATTTCAACCGAATTGCTCATTTTTACAGAAAATAAAACTAGAATTTTTAAGTTTCATTTTCACATAAGTTTCAAGAAAAACGGAAGCGACATGTTTTGAAATATTCTAAAGGTTATCTTTTAAACTTAATTTTTTTCATAAATTCTATTATTTTTTAAAAAATATGTGTACCATCATAAAATTAAGAAATTTTTTTTTAAATTCTATGTAAATAAAGTTTGGTTTTAATAAATTGGAAAATAATTATTTAAAAATTGCTTTACAATGTTAATTGTTTATAATGTGGTACTTTATATAAATATTAACAAAATAAAAATTGCTTACTAATAATTTTACAAATTAAAAGTCACTAAGAAATATATTATAATTTTATGTTCATAAAATAATTAATTACAGGGTTGCTACAGAACCTGGAAAACCTGGAAAACCTTAAAAAGTCAGGGATTTTTTAAAAAAGGTCTGGAATACCTGGAAAAGTCAGGGATTTTTTTAAAAATGGTCTGGAATACCTGGAAATGTCATGGAAATTTGAAATGCCTGGAATTTTATTCCACTTAATATTTTTTCCCACATTTTTTCTTTTAAAAAATGATGTCCTGGAATTCCTGGAAATGTCCTGAAATATCCTTGAATTTTCCATATTTTGCTTTTAAATATTCAATAATTTAAAAATTTTACTCAAATTTAAAAAAATAATTTTTTTGATCCATCAAAAAATAATTTTAATTTGTCGTTTGATTAAAGAATCTGATATCTATATATAATATTGATTTTGAACTCTTTTTATAATAAAATAAATATTTTTGTTCAAGTATAGATAGGTTAATTTAAATTATGTTAATCGTAATATGAAATAATGTTACACATGTAAATGTCCTGGAAAAATAAAAAATCTGTCCTGGAATTTTAAGTCATATTTTCAGTAGACACCCTGTCTGTGCTTTAATAATCAAATAGAGATAATCTAACGTGAATATTTTTATAATACAGAAAAATTCTAATTTATTATTATTAGGCCAATTTTTCTTCAAAAATTGCTCTAATTTATAATGTTCAAAAGGTGACCTGGAAATTTATCAGATTTGGTACTGGAAAACCTGGAAAAGTCATGGAAATTTAAAAACAGACTTCTGTAGCAACCCTGTTAATGCATTTTAAATAAAATGTCCATTTACCGCCATTTTAATCAGAACACTCAATTACACTCGCTCGCAATCGGGTGTAATAAAATAGGGAAAAGTGCACGGGCTTCTAGGGAGTTAGGTGTACACTATAGGCCAACGCCACGGAGTAATAATAAGGAGACTGCTCTCCAGCGTATCCCCTAGTCAAACTGGTGCCAGATTTCTGCCTTGGTTCACTGAGTAGTAATGACTTTTAAAAAATAACGCGCATGTGCAGTTTGCAACTATCTTCGTCACTCTTGAAAGAACGATGAGAGAGATCATTATTTTGACGTGCGAGTTGGAAAGTGTGGTTATGTTTTACTGTTGACAATATATATTACACTATTAAATAATATTAATAAATTGTAATATAGGAAATGTGTGAGTAGATATTAATTATATTAGCATTATAGCGATTATAGCATTATATTATATTGTATTCATTCACTTTATCATACAAAGAAAATAATTACTCCGGTTCGACAAAAATAATCTTTTTATTAATATCTACTCACACCTATATTACAATTTATTAATATTATAATATATTGTACTTACTCTTCTCTTTGCAGTTTGTTAATTAATATTTTTTCTTATTTAAATGTTGATTTTCCCGTATAGTTGCTGTTGTCAACAATAAAACATAACCACACTTTCTAACTCGCACGTCAAAATAATGATCTCTCTCATCGTTCTTTCAAGAGTGACGAAGATAGTTGCAAACTGCGCATGCGCTTTATTTTTGAGAAGTCTTTACTACTCAGTGAACCAAGGCAGACATTTGGCACGGTATCTCACTGGTAGTACAGTCTCCTTATTATTACTCCGTGGCCAACGCAGAATAGATCTGTAACCGGGGGCCGTATTCTCGAATCGATGACCCTAGATGTCGCATGCGACAGACCATTCGAGATGGAAAAAGCTATTCTCGAACGCTTGTCGCATGCGAGATTTCATGTCGTATGCGATAATTTCCGAATGGTTCATCTCGAGTGGGTAGTGGCCATTCGAGATGCAAAGTCGTATACGAAATGCTAGTAAAAAATAAGGTTGTGTGTCATCCTTGTAATAAACGTATATAATATAAAGTAGTATTAGTGTACATGAACCGCATGCTAAAGTAGAAAAACTATACAAAATAACCTAAATGTAATGTTTAAGAATTAAAAGTAAACTTGTGAAATAAAAGTTTAATGTAAATAATTTATAATATGCAAAATTTATAATGGATAAATTGCACATGTTTGTGTTATTTTTGTGAATGAATCATGTTAACAATATATTTATTTTATTTTTTATTTTTTTTAATTTTTTAATCTTCGTTTCATTTTTTCTGTCTGTTCACACTTTAAAGTTAGTTTTTGTGTATGCTTTTGTTTTTTTCTTTACAAAATATTGTTTCACAAATTGAAAGTATGGTCTTTTTTAAGATTTAAAATAAAATAAAATTTAAAATTATAAAATTACAAAAAAATTTGATTAACAAATAAATTTTCTTTTTGCAAAAATAGGAAATATATATATTTATTAATTAAAATTATGCATAATATAAAGGGATATATCCCTTTATTATGCATAATTTTAATTTTTCAATAACAATATTGTTCACAAACTGATTCTTTTCTTTAAAAAAAAAATATTACATATTCCAGTTTCTTAACATTTTTGTAAAAAATTCTCAATTTACAAATGCTAATATTAAAACTTTAATATAAAAAAAATGTTGTTACATTTATTTACGAATTTCTTTAATTATAAAATTATTCGTAATAATATCAGTAACTTCTATTTAAATAAATATTTGATTGTTATTATTTTTTCATTATTTTATTACATTTAAAAATAATTAAATTTTTGTAATCATTTTGTAACGTACGTCTACAAAATTCAATGTATTTAGTGTTTTTAACTAAAATTCTTCTATAAATTCATTATTTTTAATAATTAATTAAATATATATTGCCAAATATAACTAATTTCAAAAGAATTTGAATTATCAAAATTTTAAATTAAATTCATTCAAAATTAAAATTTTATAAAATTTCAAACTGAAACCGCTTAAAGTTAATTTGTTTATAAAAATTGTAAACGCAAAATTGAATTGATTTTGAAATATTTAAATGAACGGATAACTATTTGTATTTTTCTCATATGTCAAGTTCTCTTCCTCCTCAATTATGATTGGCAGATAAGTATTTGGAAACGACGGCAACAATGTATGAATGTCGCACACGGAAATTTTCGAACAACCTATCTCGAACGGTCATTGAGAATAGACTTTCAGAGTCGCATGCGACATTAACCATTCGACATTTTACGCATGCGAGAATTGTCGAATGCTTTCGAGAATACGGCCCCGGAACCGCAATCGTAAGCGTAACCGTAAGAATGAGTTAAAGAAGGATAGGTATATTGTTTATCCTTCTCTAACTGATTCTTACGCTTACGGTTACGATTGCGGTTCCGGTTACAGATCTATTCTGCGTTGGCCTTATTGCGTCACTTCTGGTAACGAGAACGCCGTAGTGTACACTTTTGTACAAAGTGTAGAAAGTGTAGCTAGCGAGAACAAACCTATGAACTGCTATGGTGTAAAGCATACACTGCTCGTTTGGCGCGAAGTTTAAATTTAATTAAACTTATATAATATAACGTAATATAATATTATATTTATTATATTATATATATTATTATACATTATATTATGCAATATATTTTCTTCTTAAATGTAAAATTATTTTACTTAAAATTAAATATTTTATGATGTATACATAAATAATATTTTTAAAAGCAAAAAATTTGATATTTTTATTAGAATTTTAAAATCTTATTCGGTCAATGTTTTGATATAGCAGAATTGTTAATCACAAAATTATCGAATAATATTTCTGATATAAATTTTGTTTACACTATTTGACATTTTGAACTACTAACAACAACAATAATAAAATAAGTGAAAAGGTTATTTCTTTGAGACCAAATAATTACTTTATAATGAGTATTTTTATTTAAATATTAAAAATATTGAAAATTATTTACTGTTTTTATTAAATATTAAAATATTGAATGTTAGTCTTTCTCTAAATACAAAATTCATTATAAAAAACATAATTCGTCTACACTACTATCGCTAGAGGTGTCAATTAAATCTGTTAGAAGTGAAATTTTTAAATTTGCCGCTTCTCTTGACATTTTTTTAAACTGCACTAACAAAATTGTGGGAGCAAATTTTGTTGCACCTTTCGATCCTTGAGAGTGCACACTTCTTAATTCGAACACAAATAACGATCTGCGCCGGAGCAGTGCTGCCAAAACGAATACTCGAAACGATCTGCGCCGGAGCAGTGCTGCTAATGGTACGGTCACAGCTCGGCTGCCTGCCTGCCTGCCTGCAGGTCGTCATGGCAATACATAAGAGTAAGAGAGTCAGACAATTTAAATTATTCGTCTCCTCTCTCTTAGTCTCGTGGCGGCTGCCTGCGCAGGCAGGCAGGCAGCCGAGGTGTGACCGTGCCATAAAGCGAATACTCCAAACGATCTGCACTAGAGCACATTTGTCAAACCCAAGAAGACTATATACAGGAGAACCAACTCGCCTGCTTGTTCATAGAGAGCAGTGGTCCCGTTTTTAACGGACGACTGGGCGTACTACCCCGAGGCGCACTAGTCTTCTGCACATCGCAACACATGCATAACTGTATAAACTCTATCTGTGTATCTTTAAATAATGTGTGTTTGTTTTGTTTACAATTTTCTTGGTTATGTGCAAGTTCTGTGACAGTTGATTTTGAAAACACTACACTGTAAAAAATTCTCATGTAAATTTACTACGTCCGACGTAGGAAAAGAAAATCACTACGTCAAGCGTGTAATTTTACAAATGGCTGATCATTTGACATAACCTGCATGTTATTTTACATGCTCAATGTTAAAATGGGTTGCTTCAAATAGCGTTCTGTTCAAAAACATGCCGCATGTAATTTAACTAATGCGTAATCTGTTAAATAATACTAATTGAAAACACTAAAATATATATACTAATAATAAAAACACAAAAAAGGCAAAATGTCGGTGTTGGCAGTTCACTTTATTTTGAGCATGTGCAAGCATCCATATAATATATTTAACTCCGCGCTAAAGGAAAAATACACGCGGCATGTAATCTTACATGCAATACAACGTAAATTTACGTATCCGTGGTAACTTTACATGACCATTGTAAATTCACAGAATAAAGTAAAAAAACAGACGAGTGTAATACAACATGCTGGACATAGTGATCAAATTTTCCTACGTCGGACGTAGTAAATTTACACAAAACTATTAAATTACATAGTCATATAAAGTAAAATTATTAAAAATAGTAAAACTACTTTGAAACTTAGTAAATTTACTACGTCCAGCCTATAATATTGCTGTGTAAAATTACATTCAGTATGTTTTAATACACCAGAATTTTTTACAGTGTAAATGAAATGCCCCAAAAGAGTTTTTATCTTCTGAAATATTTTTACTTGATTTCATCTTCATTAGTTTTTATAATTTATAAATCTCTTTTAAAATCTTTGAAATATCGTAGAGCGTTAAATCCGAAAACTTAGTTCAGTTGGAAAAATTCCTCTTTGGAGGTTATGGTTAACCTCAAATACAATGCTATAACAGAAATAAATATAATTGGAGCAATAATAAATATATAATAAATTATATATTACAATAGGATAGATAATAATTTATAATATAACATGCCCTTTTTTTTATTGTAAGATAAAAAATGGTTATGAAAATCCCATTACAACTTTTATTATTTAAATTAACACTCTTCATCAATACGAATCATAATTAAAAACACTAGTGTTAAATACACTTCTCACTTTTATTAGAAATTTCTGTATTAAAAATATTAAGTTCACTTAATATTTACACTTATTATTCAATATGAGGGGATAATAAAAACTTGCAGCTGTTACAGCTGTCAGATGGAATAAATGGCTGTTTTCGGCATTCACCCAGGGTTAACCCCGAGTTAACAATTATCCAATCATCAACAACATTCTGTTGGATCTAACCAATCACCGTTAACCGGGAGTTAACCCGGGGCGAGTGCCGAAAACGGCCTATATAAAATATACACAGTTATGCATGTGTTGAGATGTGCAGAAGACTAGTGCGCCTCGGGGTAGTACACCCAATCGTCCGTTAAAATCGGGACCATCGGAAATACTCGAGTTGTTCCTCCTGTATATAGTCTTCTTGGTCAAACCGAACATGCTACTCCTGCTCTGGAGCACTCCGAGAGTGCTCCGGTGCAGATAACCGAATTCGCTATTATTTAATTAAGACCAACGCACAATCGGTCGCGGATCGTAAAGGCCTTTCTCCAAAGGCCTTTCTCCAATAGGTTCCCAAAACTCTGTGTCTGCGTCGGTTGCTATAGCAACACATGCTAAAATCATCGCAACGCAGTCATTCGCAGACAGACGCAGAGTTTTTGGATCCTATTGGAGAAAGGCCTCAATAGGTTTTAAAAAGTGTGCGAATGACTGCGTCTGCGTCGGTTGCTATGGCAACACATGCTAAAATCAACGCAACGTAGTCATTCGCACACTTTTTAAAACCTATTGGAGAAAGGCCTTAAAGTATAAAGTCCAACGTACAAAGGCCTTTCTCCAATAGGTTTTAAAAAGTGTGCGAAGGACTGCGTCTGCGTCGGTTGCTATAGCAACACATGCTAAAATCAACGCAGTCATTCGCCAGGAAGGAAGAGTAAGGAGACCGAACTCTGTGCAGATAGCGCTTTGAAAATGTCTGAGAAATATGTACGAAAAGTGCCAGGTTCGATGCGTTCTAGTCGACCACCAAATGAGTTGATCATGCGCATAAGCTGTGTTGTGTCTCTGTTTCTCGTAAAAATTGTGCGAGTGAGATGTAATATCTAATGTTTACATTTAGCCGGTCTTAGTGAGATACATATATAATACGTTTCGTTTTAAAAATTATTTATTTATTTTATTTAAAAAAATGTCGTGTTGTGTGCCAGGATGTAAAGAAAGAAAAAGAGTCTAAAAACATTAGTCTCTTCTATCCTTCTACGGTATGTAAATATACTCTAGTTATAAACACAATTCTTCTTAACCATTTTCGCAAAATTTTTCCCTTTTTATAAATATATTATTAAATTATTTTGGAAATCTAAATAATATCACAATTACAAATAAATAAATTTGCTTTTAAAATTAACACTGTTTAAACTATGTAATATTTACCTTGACATAACCACACTTTTCATCTATGTCAACACTGAACTTTAGTTCAATGCGCATGATCGACTTATTTGGTGATCAACTAGAACACAGTGAGTCTGGCACTTTTCGTGCATATTTTTCAGACATTTGTAGAAGCAGAGTTCGGTCTCCTTACTCTTCCTTCCTGTCATTCGCACACTTTTTAAAATCTATTGGAGAAAGGCCTTTAAGGCCTTTCTCCAATAGGATCCAAAAACTCTGCGTTTGTCTGCGAATGACTGCGTTGCGTTGATTTTAGCATGTGTTGCTATAGCAACGGACGCAGACGCAGAGTTTTGGGAACCTATTGGAGAAAGGCCTTTAGAGAAAGGCCTCAATAGGTTCGCGAAAGTCGTTCGCGAACGTACGGAAGCGCCTACGCGCTACGAGGCAAAGAGAGGAAACCTGTTTCTGCTAATGTCGTTTTAGCTTGTGAAACATAGGGACACGTTCGATGGTTCGCTGGTTCGGTGGTTCGATGATGTGATTGTTACTAAATAAAAAATTTAAAATAAGAAATAAAAATGAACCAAATTAATTCAAATCGACAATTTTAATGTAATAAAATATTTTTTAGATATTATTTATAACAGATATTAATTACGAGGTAAATTAGGTACTTTAAAAAAATCATATATTTTGAGGTTATAAAATGTTATCACATTTAAGGCTGGAGTCCCATGACAGCGTTTTGTGTTGCGTTTTGTAACTAGGCACTGAGTGTGAGAGAGATACAGATATATGTTTGCTCTATTTGCACTCATTGCCTAGTTACAAAACGCAACACAAAACGGTGCCATGGGACTGCACTCTAAGGGTGGAGTCCCATGACAGCGTTTTGCGTTGCGTCGTAATGGGAGAGAAAAAGACGCAAATATACGTTTGCTGCATTCTCTCTCATTACAACACAACGCAAAACGCTGCCATGGGACTGCGGCCTAAGGCCTAATGTTGACCTTTTTCCATTGCTTTTTCATAAAGGCCAACGCAGAATGGATCTGTAACCGGAAACGCAATCGTAAGCGTAACCGCAAGAATGAGTTAAAGAAGGATAGGTATATTGTTTATCCTTCTCTAACTCATTCTTACACTTACGGTTACGATTGCGGTTCCGGTTACAGATTTATTCTGCGTTGGCCTTTAGTAACAATCACATCATCGAACCACCGAACCAGCGATCCATCGAACGTGTTCCTATGAGTGATGGGCAGAAGCACCGCGCCGGCGACTTTTCGAAACGAAAAACGCCTGGTTAATGAAAGGCTTTTGACTCATCCCCACTACCGAAGTTTCACCTCCTGTCTCTACCCTGTTTAAAAAAATTATTAAAATGGATAGGATTTGATAGAATTTTCTTCCTTCACTCCTTGAAATTCGAATCCAATTTAATCAAATATTGAAAATCCAATCCACTTCTATCCAAAGTAGAAAATTAAATCCATTCCTATCATAAGTTTTGATGTATTATCTATCAAAGTTAATAATATACTAAAATTCAATAGTTTACTATCAAGAGTTTGGATACGAATTCTATCAAATTCTATGAGTCGAAAAATCTTATAATTTTCTATCCATGAGTTTTGATTGAATATGTATCAAATTCTTTCCAAATGAAAATCTAATATTTCTCTATCCAAGATTTGGATACAAATTCTATCAAATTCTATGAGTCGGAAATTCTTATAGTTTGCTATCCATGAGTTTTGATTGAATATCTATCAAATTCTTTCCACATGAAAATCCATTATTTTTCTATCAAAAGGTTTGGATACAAATTCTATCAAATTTTATGATTATTCCCCAAATGTCATTTTACCGAACTGCACTTTTGCGAATAGTCATTTTTGCGAAAAGTCATTTTTACGAATTGCCATTTTTGCGAATTGTCACTTTTGCGAATCGCCAATATTATGAATTGTCATTTTTGCGAATAGTCATTTTTGCGAAAAGTCATTTTTACGAATTGTCATTTTTGCAAATTGTCATTTTTGCGAAAAGCTATTTTTGCGAATTGTCATTTTTGCGAATCGCCATTTTTACGAATTGTCAATTTTCCGAAAAGTCATTTTTGCGAATTGTCATTTTTGCGAAAATTCCTATAGTAAATCTGCTTGTATGCATATATAGATTCACTATAGGAATTTTCGCAAAAATGACTTTTCGGAAATTTGACAATTCGTAAAAATGGCGATTCGCAAAAGTGACAATTCGCAAAAATGATTTTTCTCGAAAATGTCTTTTCGTAAAAATGACAATTGGCAAAAATGACTTTTCGGAAAATTGACAAATCGTAAAAATGGCGATTCGCAAAAATGACTTTTCGGAAAATTGACAATTCGTAAAAATAACGATTCGCAAAAATGACAATTCGCAAAAATAGCTTTTCGAAAAAATGACAATTCGCAAAAGTGATATTTCGCAAAATTGGCTTTTCGCAAAAATAAGTACTTATTCGCAAAAGTGCAGTTCGATAAAATGAGATTTCGGAAAAATGACATTTGGGGAATAATCATGCGCCCCTTTATTGTTTTGTTGTGAACTACAGATTTTCATAAAAGTTTTAACATTTTAGAAAATCAACGAAATTTTTTTAACACAGTTGAGCTGTGTTTTTTATTTTTTTATTTCGTTTGATGTTATTTTTTGCAAATATTTACAAAAAATTACAAAGCGGTCAAATGACATTTAAGCAAAAATTTATTAAATATTTAATTAATATTTTTAACATAATAGCATATATTGCAAATCTCTATAAATATTTTAATTTCTGCTTGTATTTTTATGGGTACTTACAAAAATTATAATATTTTACATAAACTTACGTTTTTCAAATTTGCAGTTTATATAGACAGGTCGAAAAATATTTCTTACGTCGATTCGGTAGCCGCGGTCGTTAAGCGTTTAGATAGATAGGTCATAGGTGCGGGGTTCGATTCCCATAGGGTACAAATTTTAATTTAATTCTTCCAGTTTAATTAAAATGTTTGTATGTTTGGAGTGTGCTAAGAATATAATGTTATTAATGGTCATAAGAATCTTTTATTATTTTTTCCACAAATATTTTTTTTCAAAGCGTATGTTTTCAATTGTAACCACCTTGGATACAATAGGAAAGAACTTTCTGTCATTTTTCGATATGGGATTTGATAGAATTTAAATCAAAAAATATTATTGGATTGGAAACAATTTTTAATAATCAATTTTGATAGAATTTGATAGGACTTTCTTTGAAATCAGTGGGACAACATGGGACAATTTTCGGATAGACAAAGTATTGATTTGGATAGACTTTCTATTAAAAGTATGTGATAGAAACTGATTGTAATTTTTGAAAATTTTGGATTCAGAAACAGGATTGAAATGGAAAGAAATTTTTTTCTTTCCATTTCTATCAAATTTTTTAAACAGGGTAGCCTTCTTGGTTTTATTAATACGAGAACGATCGCGCGCTGCCGCGCGCGCGTTTTTTCTCTTGCATTTTTATTCTTTAAATTACAGTCTTTTGTTTGTTAAGGTATCAATTTGAGTGACAGTTTCTGATAATAGGAATTTTTAAATATTATTCAATTTAATAAAATAATAGCCTATGTTGTGCGTAAAACAATTTTTTATACCTTTACAATTCTAGTTCTGTTTTTATCTATTTCTAAATGTATCATTTCTAAACACTGTAAAAAAATCTGGTGTAAAATAACACAAAACTTGTAATTCCACACATCAAAATTATAGGTTGTACGTAGTAAATTTATTTCGTTCCAAAAGTAGTTTTAATATTTTTAATAATTTTACATTATACGACTATGTAATTTAATAGTTTTGTGTAAATTTACTACGTCCGACGTAGGAAAATTTGATCACTATGTCCGACGTGGTATTTTTACATTGCGTGTATTTCTACACTTTGACGTAATATTACGTCGCACGATCTGTACAATTACATGGCGAATGTAATTTTCTTATTCCTTTAAGATTTTCGAAAAATTTTCAAGTTTTTATAAATAACTCTAAAAAAGTGTATATAATGTACATTTATAGAAAGTATATGCTAATTCATAAGTAAATAATAATATTACAAAAAGTTTTGGGCTATATTTCATAAATACAAAAAGTTACGACTGAAAATATTATTTCAAAAAATATTTGCAGGTTATGTAGATTACAGTCGGCGTGTAAAAATACCACGTCGGACATAGTGACCAAACTTTCCAACGTCGGACATAGTAAATTTACACCAGATTTTTTTACAGTGAAGTTTATGGTTTTGATAAAAAAAACAACACTTTTCTTTGCTTAAAGAAAAGCGTATATTTCAAGAATGGCACATTTTATCAAAAGTTTTGTACGATGAAGTTATAGAAAACCTTTTTATAATCAAAGTAATCTATTTGTTAATTAAATTTTGTAGCATTTAAAATCTTCCATAGTAAATTTATATTTTAAAAAATAGTGATGAAAGAAAAACGTTACTAAATAAACAATTTTTAACTATTTTTCACTTAGCTAGCAAAAAAACATCTCTATTGTCAAAGAAAGCCATAAACAGAGGATATTAAATTAAAAATTTACTTTTGTTTCTTAAAATCGTTCCTACTTTTGCTATAAAAAAGAAATATAAGTGTGGTTTCTGTAAATATTATACAAAAAATGTAAGTACTCCGTCATTTCGAAGAAAATAATTTATTTCAATATATGCTTTTCTATAAGATTCATACGATGCAAAATTTCGTTAATAATCTTGAGAAATATTATCTTTAAACTTTTTTCAAAGTGCATTTGGATGAACTGGTTGGCAGTACATTAAAATACGTACAAATAAGTGTCTTAATTATCTGAAGTTTGAACTATTATTTGAAATTAGGAAATTAAAACGTCTTTGACCAATTGATAAGAAAGAAACGTGTAAAGAAATCTTACGTGTGAATCTTATTACAAAAAAATGACGTAATTTACCAATAAGAAGCGTCGAAGAAAGTCTTACGCGTAAAGACAGCCATACTGAGACACACTCCTTTTTTAAGAAAAAAAATATATAACGACTCAGACATTTTTATAGAAAAAATATTTACTTTTATTTCAATAATTCAGTGTAAACATAATTCTTGATTAGTAAATTAGGTCTTTGATTTCCTAAATATATAATTAATGATTCCCAAGATTTAACTCGTGAAAATGCAACATATACTTGCCCATGATTAAATACATTTTTACGAAGGTCTACACCAATCTTGTCAAAAGTTTGTCCTTGGCTTTTATTTATTGTTATTGCGAATGCTAATTTTATAGGAAATTGCTGTCGTTTGAAAGTAAAAGGATAAATATCTTCACAATACAGCGTAATACGATTTATAAATACAATATCTCCAACCTTATCACCTGTTAAAATACGACAACGTAGCAGATTGTTTGATAGTTCTAATACCTGCATTCGCGTTCCATTACATAAACCTTCATTAATACTAAGATTTCGAAGTAGCATGACAATACAATTGGCTCTTAATCGTAATTCATAAGGCGGGAAATTTGATGGATTTAAAGTATTCAAATACTCTGGTAAAATAGCATCATTTATACTTCCATTATCACAATTTTCGGTACTATCAACACTTGTATAAATTCGCTCACTTTTATTATCAAACAGTTCGAGTACCTTGTTGTTAATTTCATCAACATCAACATTTCGAGCAGACAATATTGCTACTTTTGCTAAATCATCGTATTTATTATTGATAATTAATTCTCCAAATATTTTATGAATGATATCACCATTTTCTACACATTGCTCTGGTGCTAGTATATTATTATCATTATCATTTAAAGTACCATTTCCAACTGATAATAAATATTCTGAAAATTCTTTTTCACCAGGTAAAGTTCTCATATTTTCTGTTAATGATATCACCTTAAAATGACTCCATAATGTGCTAGATTTAATAGATAAATTAACTAATTTGCTTCTAGTAGCATTAACTTTAACAGGCAATAATTGTCTAAAATCACCACCCAAAAGCATAGTTTTTCCACCAAATGGCATATCAACATTCATAAAATCGCGTAATGTTCTATCAATTAATTCCATAGCATATCTTGGCGCCATTGGAGCTTCATCCCAAATAAAGACATCAACCTCTTTCAAAAATGTAGCTTCCTTAGATTGACTTTTAATATTTGATGTAGAATCATAGAACAATGGAACAGGCATCCCAAATGTTTTATGTACAGTTTTACCACGGGGAAGTAATATTGCGGCAATGCCTGTAAATGCCATAGTACAAACACATTTTCCTTTACTTCTTAACCCCTTCAGTGTGTAGCTAAAATATAACAAAATGGTCCCAAAATGTGTAAGACCTTCTTGTAAATAAATTTTCATGACAATAGGTACTAAGGGGTTTTTGGGGTCGCTGATTACGATTCCGGTGTTAGTTTTCAAAAATTCAAAATGGCGGATCCAAAATGGCGGACACGATTTTGAAAAATTCATTGGATTCGCTTAAAAATCGTTACTCGGGGATTTTCGTGGTCGCTGATTACGAATCTGACATTAGTTTTTTAAAATTTAAAATGGCGGATCCAAAATGGCGGACACGATTTTGAAAAATTCATTGAATACGCTTAAAATTCGTTATTCGGGGGTTTTCGGGGTCGCTGATTACGAATCTGTTATTAGCTTTTCAAAGTTTAAATGGTAAGAATTGTTAAAAGAATTTATCCACTTTTAAAATTTTTCAAAATTTTTGGCGACCATTTTAGATGAAAAATTATTTGTTTCTAAAATCTTACTTCAGATTCGTGATCAGCGACCCCAAAAACCCCCGAGTAAAAATTTTTAAAAGAATTTATCCACTTTTGAAATTTTTCAAAATTTTTGGCGGCCATTTTGGATGAAAAATGATTTATTTTGAAAATCTGACTTCAAAATCGTGATCAGCGACCCCAAAAACCCCCGAGTAAGAATTTCTAAAATAATTTATCTACTTTTGAAATTTTTCAAAATTTTTGGCGGACATTTTGGATGAAAAATGATTTATTTTGAAAATCTGACTTCAGAATCGTGATCAGCGACCCCAAAAACCCCCGAGTAAAAATTTTTGCGAATATACGTTAAGATGTTTTCTTGTTCGGGCCATGACGTGTATACACGTCATCCACAGTCAAGGGGTTAACAAATGGTATAAAGTTGTATAAACAAAAGTTTTTCCGGATCCACCTGGTCCATCAATGTAATAACATGAAGAAGATGGTATTCTTTTATCTTGAATAACTACATTTAATACTTCATCAACAATATCCTTCTGTTTGGAATTCAGTTTCACATATTGCATTTCACCAATCTCTTTATGTTGTTGCAATGACATTTCGTTGTTCGTTTGATTTTCTGTTTCAATACTTATTTCATTTAACTGTATCATTTCAGGAAAATTGCGAATATTTGATCCTTCATGCAACAGAAAGTTAATTATATCATTATATGCTCTTTTATGAGCTTCATTAGATGGATAATTTTTCTGATAATCTTCAGACATAGCCTCTTTAAACTTTTCCCAAAGTTCGTTTGGATGAACTGGATGGCAATAAATTAAAATACGCGCAAATAAACGTCTTAATTGTTGTGGCATCATCCATACTTCTCCTTCTGTCAAAGCACGTTCCCATTCTCCATCATCTTCAATAAGGCCTAATGCTAAACATGCACTACGAAAAATGTCATGTACAATATTGTTGACAGTTCGCAGATGATCATAACTTGTAGCGCCTTTAACTACTATTAAAAGTAATCTAAGATGAAACAGTTCTGATTGACTGGGCGAAATTGAATACATCCGTCCAATGACATTAAATGACCCTTTACGCTTCACCCATTTTAATGCATTTTCACCACGTTCTTTCTTAAAAACATAATAACATGGAATTTCTGCATATGTATATTGTCTAGCTTGTGGATCACGCCTATTTAAATCGAAATATTCTAATAACATAGTCCGTTTCTGTAAAGCTTCATTTATAGCATCATCATTTGCTTCTTCACTAATGGTTACAGTATGCCGATTAATTAAATGAACAGGTAATCGGAGAATAGAATGACTTTTACTCTGTAATGGTCTACCAAATATTCTATCACATGCTTCAACAGGACTAACATATCGAGTTTCAATAAAGTTTTTTATTTCATCATATTCTAAAGAACTTGTATTATTACTACTATCGGTAATTACTACAGCAGCATCATGTCCCTTAAAAATATATTTATACAAATATTTTACGGATTTAATACTTGAAACTACTTCTACATTAATATGACAATTAAATAACTGAAGTAATGTAGGATTGTATGGAACAACGTATTGATTATCTGTAGTTCCTCCATTTAGGCGATCGTATTGTCCTGTATTAAAGCAGCGATACGTTGGGTATCCGTTTTTATCCATTATTGTCTCAGAACAGAATTGTTTTGGGAAACCTTTCAAACATTTACTATTATTATCTTTACACCAATTTCCACATGGGCCATGAATCATATTTTTCATAACGATGTCATGAAGTATAACATTTTCTGATTGACTTGGAATTTCTGCCGAAATATATTTGTGTACAATCTCGGGTGTTGTTATTTTATAATTTTGTTTCAAAGTCACTAATAAATGCATATGCGGCAATCCACGTTTTTGATATTCAATGACATACACATAAGCAATCACTTCGCCAAATAATTGTTCCTTTACAATAGTATTAATAAGTTTATCTTTTTTTATGGTAAAAACACGCGATACAATATCTGGTCTGTCAAAGGCAGTTTGGTTAGGTAATAAATTTTCCTTTACTTCACGCCAGTTTGGATTACACGTCATCGTAATAAAAAGATCAGGTTTACCAAATTTTTTCACAATAGCCATTGCATCTTGGTAATGCTGTAACATATTTCTCGGAGAACCTGTGAAAGATGATGGAAGTATTACAATTTTCCCAACTTCATTGTTCGAATCATCAGCTCTTCTTTGTAAATGATCAATTAGACCTTCGTAAGTATGTGCACGAAGTTTCTTTTGATTATTTCGACAGAAATTTGTCCTACCTTTTTAATTTTCACATAACTGTCGACAATCCATTGCTGAAATAATCTACCACCCTTTAAAAATACATTGTTGTCCCTAGAAGCCATTCTATGCCTGATGTATGCAGCTCTTGATACACGTTTATTTGTATTAGCGCAGGTCAGATTTTTATCCCAACCTCTTGTTCCATGTGGATAAAATAAAGGATATATCCATGGCTCAACATTGGGATTCATAGAACTTATATATTGTAAACTTTTTGTATTCTTATTATATACGGTAACATATGATTCTGGAATATCACCATCAGCAGTTGTAGTAAAAATTGCTGCAACTTCATTGACACTTTGTAAATTATAACGTCTACTATCCATCCCAGGCTTTAATGAAAATAATAATTGCATCTCAGGCTAAATTTCTGCATTATTTTCAGTCATTGTTTTTTTAATTTTTTCATGCATCATACGGTAGGACTGTGCAAATAGGTTACAATCCCGAAGGGCTGTTTCAATTCCATCAACAATATCTCGGTTTAATTGAACATTATTCTTACAACAAATTTCGGAAGCTTCGTTTTGATCAACAATAAATAACTGTCCAAATGAAGGAGTATCCTTTCTGCATACAAAGATGTATTCATTTGATAATAAACCTGACCATGTATTTTGAAACAATATGGTCCTGGTCGTCTATTGTTAAAATTAACTAAGTTAGCGTTGAAAGAACCAAAACCAAATGAATTATTGTAAGGTCGTATATTATGAAAAAAATGCCCAGATAATTCGTGGGTGCCATCAAATAAATTTTGTAATATGAGTGGAGGAGCAGGTAGATCTTCAAGAATGACTTCGCCATGTTTACAACAATCATGAAATGAATTTTTTTTATTAGATACTCTTTCTGCTTTGAAATGTTTAGCATTACAATGCTCACATGAAATGTTCATCGCACCAGCAAAATGTTCTTCTATATGCGAGACTGAAATACTGTCAGAGAAATTTTGATTCTGTGCAAAATCCCGTTTTTTTGGCTATGAGTTTTTTGATAAGCTACATTTTTTTGACGACCGGAAATATTAGTATTTGCTAAATTTGCTGTAACAGTTACATTATCTTTTGCCAAAGATGTAGTAACAGTTGTAGAGGATTTTTCTGAATTTATATTTGATTTTGACACTGTAATAATACTGTCCTTTGTTTGAAGTGATTGAGGGTTAAGAATTCTATTATTCTCTTGTTTTTTTGTCGAAACTTTCTTTGATAAGCAGCTTTCTTTTGACGTTTCATGACTTGATGTTGTTCTTCTTCCTCTAAAGAACGTATTATTGATCTTTTTTACTTGATTTTCATTTTTTAAATTAGTATATTTTGTAACATTTCTTGAATCATTACAATCATCATTAGTTTTTGATTTTATAAATAATTCACTGTTAACTTTATGTTCACAAAGTTTTACATAAGAATGATCACGTGTAATGTTCATTTCATTACAATATAACCTATCTCTATATGTGACTTTGAAATAATATCAGACTGATTTTGTTTTTGAACAGAAGTATGTTTATTTTGTCGAGAGGTGCGCTTGTAAGTAACACTTCTGTCACGAATTGACGTTTTAACTTTAGAAGTAGAAATATTTTCTTCTGCTGATGATAAAGCTGTAGATGTGCTTTGGGGCCTCGTATTTAAAGTTTGCTCTGCACTAATGAATTCATTAGAATCCAATGATTCAGAGCGAACAATTTTATTATTTTCTCGCTTTTTCTGTCGATATTTTTTTTGATAAGCAGCTTTTTTTTGACGTTTTATGATTTATATTTTCCTCTTCTTTAGAAAAATGAACCATAGCTATTTTTTCTCCTTGCTTCTCAGTTATTATTAATCTTATATCTTTCATTCCATTGCTTGAATCAATAGAAATATTATTAACATCATTTGCTGCAATTAAAGGCAAATCTTCTAAACAACTATCAACAAAATTTTTTTTACAAACATTGCTGGTTGAATTCAGCGATGATAAATTATTGTCAACAATTTTATTTTCTTCATTTTGGAAACTTTTTTCTCTAGCTCGATTCCTAAGAAGACACTCCCAATTATATTCAACAGTCATAGTTCTAATATTAGTCGACCTTACTGACGGAAATTTACTTAAACGATTGTTTTTGAACATTAACATTAAATGATTTCTCATGTTATAATAATAGTAATTGACAGAGTGGGGCATAATATTAAAAAATATCGATGTTGCGAATGCTATTGCATATATTCCACAAGCAAGACTATTGTTTGGTTGTTGATCAACAGTTGTGAAAACTACTGGAGGTTTAAAAGGATATAATCTACTTAAATATTTCCTTTGATCTTCATTTAAACATCCTTCATTAAGACTATCATAAATATAAAGTCTCATTCCATCATAATAAGTGCAAATCCAATGACCTTTCTTGATAGGTCCACTAAAAAGTATTTGAATATGCTTTTTACCTTTTTCAATCGGACTAATAAATTCAAGCGTATAAAAATACAAAGTGCTTTGCATGCTAAAAGCAGAATTTGATTCCCTTCTCAATAATTTTTCGAATTCATCAATATGAGTATCATTTAACATTGCTCCTTTAGTAAGTATAATATTAAAATCTGTAACACTATTAAATTAACAGTTCCTTCTTTGTTCGACATGATTTCTTTCAATTTATTGAAAAGATATCGCTTCTAAAAAATAGTTTTTCATAAAATTAATTAATTCAGAACACATGTAAATAATGTTACTATTGTCACATTTAACAGTAACTGGAATTTTTATCTTATCCTTTCTTATTAAAGATTATTAAGAATGTAAAGAATGTATCTTCATCTATTAATATTATTAATATTATTAAATATAAGTATATTTTTGGTAAATTTTTCTGTTTTGTATCTGTTAATCTAGTATCTGTTAATAGAGTATTTGTTAATCTAGTACCTCTTGACTAAATCTCTGTTTATCAAGTATCTGGTATCTCGTAATCACATGTTATTTTTAGTACATCTTTAATATTCATAAAGTTTTTTCCAAAATAATAACTAACTACCAAAATGTTAAAAAACAAAATGTTAAAAAATCAATAATTAAGATTTAAAAAAACAAATATTAATCAATATTAAATAATAATTATTACCACTATAATATAATTATGTACAAACATCAGAATTTAAAAAATTAATATTCTACATTTAGAAATCAAAATAACAGGCAAATGTCCTTTATTCCTTTAAACTTTAACTTTAAAACTTTAACTTTAATTAAATTAATGTATTTAACTTTAACCTTTAACTTTAATTAATAAAATTAATTAAATCCTTTAAATTAATAAATCAAATAATTCACACATTATATTTACAAACTCTTCCTAATAAATATATATATACAAATAATATTAACAAAGAATTTAATTTGTATTTACATGTATTTTAATTTTAATACTTACGTACGTAACGTATGCAATGTACTTTAACTTTTTTCAAATGTACAAAACCTAGGGAGGGATTCCCTCTACGGTTTCAGTATTTTTTAAATAACTTTTGTTTTCCTCATTGCAAAATAAAATCAGTTTCTATACCTTTCGACAATTTACTCCTCAACACATTTCTAAAAAAACATTTAGTTTAAACATAATTATAATATTTAATTATGAAGCTTCAAAGCCAGAAGAAACTCGAAAAAGTGAGGTTATGTTAAATAAAAAAATCAAGTTTTAAAAACGTTTTTTGTTCCACTGTTGGTTGATGACAAAATTATATTATAAATATAATTAACCACTTCACTGGCGGGGCGTTCCAAATGGCGTTTCACGCGCCGAGGCCCAGACTGGCAAAAACACCGAAATGGCGTTCCTAATAAAACTTTATTTTTAAAGAGTGTACACTACTTTTTACTACTACAAAACAATATTTCTATAGTTTAGACATCAGGGAACAAGATTATCACAATGAAAATTTCAGTTTTTGAGATTTTCAATGTTTCTTCGAACGTTGAAATAGTCGATTTTTAACACTTTTTAACAAATGGCGTTCCACTTTTGTTATTATTAATAATTATTATATTTTATTTATTAATTATTTATATTTATTTTTTACTTATTACATTATTATATTATAATGTTTTGTATGTAAATATATTTTTTAAATAAAAAATATGAGTTTTACTGCGTAAAAATTGAAAAAAAGTGGAACGCCATTTGGTGAAAAGTGGTAAAAATTGACTATTTCAACGTTTGAAAAAACATTAAAAATCCCAAAAACTGAAATTTTCATTGTGATAATCTTGTTCCCTGATGTCTAAACTATAGAAATATTGCTTTGTATAAGTTAAAAGTAGTGTACACTCTTTAAAAATAAAGTTTTATTAGGAACGCCATTTCGGTGTTTTTGCCAGTCTGGGCCTCGGCGCGTGGAACGCCATTTGGAACGCCCCGTCAGTGAAGTGGTTAAAATAAATTGTTTAATGATTTTTTTGCTTATTTGTTAATGTTACATTATTTTTACATGTCGAGTGGAATTTCTTTGAAGATGTGCATTCGTGTAATTAATTTTTATTTTTGAGACCGAAAATTAATTTGATTAATTTTATAATTTAGAATAACCCAGATAACAATCGTGCGTCGCACGTACTCGCATCCAGCATGCGAGTCACCGAATTCACTCACGCAACCTTCACGTAGCCTTCACGCAAGATGAAAAAAATGTGTGCCTGCGTATTGAGTGGCACAGGGGTAGCACTTGTGATACCGTAGTTCATCGCATGCGTGAAGGCGTGGTGTGTGGTGTAACACCCTACAATCGCGTTCTTGTAATAATAAATATTATATTTTTATTAATAATATAATTATTTATAAATAATATATCTTTATATTATTTATAATTTATATATTATAATTTATTTATATTATAATTATTATTATTATTTTATTTATATTATAATTTATTTATTTATTTATTTATAGTATTTATAATTTTTTATTAATATATTTTTTTAAATATTTATATTACAATATTAAACAATACATTTTTAGGTAAATGAAAACAAATAAAACATTTTTAAAAATCAAAAAAACAAATTTTTTTTCTTGGAAAAATTTTTCTGAATAAAATACATCTATATTTTACTTAAGTATTAATTTTTTTAAATAAATAAAATAGTGCAAAGTAAATTTTAATATAATTATATATTTTTATACTAAAAATTTGTATTATTTTTAATGTAATATTATTTCGAACTCATAAAAAGATAAACAGTATGTAAACCCTATACAATTTTTTTTGTGAATAAATACAAAAAATATTTAATAAATTTTTATTAACTCATAAAAATTATAAAAGTGTATTTGTTCGTTTCAAAATGTGCGCAATTTTAATCATGTGATTTTTGTGTGAATTCTGCGCATGTGTCATAGAAGTCGGGCCTCAGTGGTATATATTGCGAGATTGAGTACCTAGCCAAACCTGGACGTGTTTGTTGCAACGTTTTAGACGGCGTCGGTTATCAACAATTATCTAAATTATTTTGAAAAAAAAACATTCCGACTAGACAGAAGTGCAAGTTAATGCGGATTTTTTTTCTACTCAGCTGAGTGTTTCTTTTGGTAAGTCATCATTATATTATAGATTAATCACATTTTATCAAACCTAACCCTAAAAATTTTGCTTCCGGATTTTCTTTCATTTTAGTGAAAAAGATTTTTTCTTTTATTTTATTTGCATCACAAAAAGCATGACATTAAATATAATTTTATATAATTTTCTAAATTGTTTTTATATTCCGGACATGGTTTTAATTATATTTTGTTTGTAATTTCACTATTTCTTTTATTCAGTAGAACCTGTCCGGATTTTCACAAAATTAATTTTTAGTGTTTGTGTTGTTTTAATGGCCTCTTGTATATACATGTAGCATGTACAGGGTTTCCACAGGTCAGGGAAATCAGGGAAAGTAAAATTGGCCAGAGATTTTTAGTTAAAAGTACTGGAAAAAATTGAATTTTTAAAATTCATGAGAAAACTCTGAATTTTGATGTTTTTTTTGTTTGCCTCGTAAACTATGAAATTACTACGAATTTTAATACAAAGCCTTCATTTTTTTCTATTTCTGGCTATAATTTCTTTTTAAATAACTTAATTTTTCAAGAATAATTTTTACAATTTTCATAAATATGTACTAGATTGATAGAAGAATTTTAGTTCAAAATACTAAACAAATTGGATTTTGGAAAAGTTATGATCCTAAAGTTCTGAACGTTCAAATGAACGAAATTTATTTATTTCTTCTTCCAATTAAATTTGTATTGCAATAATTTTGAATTGCAGTAAAAAAGAAATAATTAACTAAAATTTCGGAATGTAAAATTTTAATTTTTAATTTTTACTGCAATTTTTATTGCAAAACTTATGAAAATATTCTTAATAAAAAATATTTCGTTCATTTGAACGTTTAAAACTTGCGGATCATAATGCTTCATCGAAATTCAATTATTTTAATAAATTTTTTAATAAAATTCTTGGTAAAATTTTACAGGAAGTCAATTATTTTCATAAGCAATAAAATTTTCTCAGGAATTCAATTATTTAAAATGCAAAATTTAAAAAAAAATTTTGAAAAATATGAATTTTTAAAAAAGATTTTTATAAAATTCGTCGCAAGAATTCAATTATTTATATAAATAATAAAATTCTTCACAGAAATTCAGTTATGATAAAAAAAATTCTTGTCAAAATTTTAAGTATCTTTATAAATAATAAAATTCTTTTCCAAAATTCAATTATTTTAGAAAAATTTTAATAAAATTCTTGGGAAAATTTAAATTAATTTCATGAATTATAAAACTCATCGCAGGATTATAATTATTTTTGATACAATATTTTAATCGAATTTCTCGAAAAATGTAATTATTCTTAAAAATTTTATTAAAATTTGTCAAAAGAATTGAATTATTTAAAAATTTGTTGTTAAAATTCTTTATGAGAATTGAATTTTAACAAACATTCAATTATTCAATAAATTATTTCTTTTGTAATTTAAATAATTGAATTCTTCTACAATTTTCTAATAAAAATTGTGTTAAAAATAAATTACGGAATAATCGATTTATTATTTATGAAAACAATTGAATTATTGCAATGAATTTTATATATTACATTTTTTTTAATAATTGAATTTTTTTGAGAAATTTTACTACTTGTTAAAATAATTAAATTCTTGCGAAGAATTTCTGTTAACAATTAGCTTTTTTTGAAAAATTTTATGCTAATTTAAATTGAGATTCTGCATGCAACAACTCGCCGAGCGCTTTGGTGAACTCTCTCACTGCCAGTCGAACATAGGAAATGTCAGGGAAATAAAATTAAATATTTGTGGCTACCCTGATGTACTAATTTTTACTGCGTTTCATTTCCGCATTTTCATCATGTATAATATGAAAATGTACATTTTGTATTGTCTTCTAACAGTACAGGTTTTCGTCTAGTATTCATTATAATTGTATTATCAATGAGCGTTTTCCATAATATTTTTAATTTTTGTTTTTTATATTTATAATTCAATTTTATATATTTATTTTATTATTTCTTTTTGATTTCACATTTTTTGTATTTTTTAATAAATGCTTATGTTATATAACAATTTTCGATTCATATTTAATGCCTAAGCAAAAATTTATCGAATTTTGTATATATGCGGTTTAATTTCATTGGTTCTGTAGAAAAAAGAAATGGACCCATTTTGTCGGTCCTTTGCAAAAGTATTCCGTATTTTCAAAATTGAGGGGGGGGGGATTTCAAATCGGTTGGGTTTTCATCTTTATGGTGCCCTGGACTAGAAAAATTCTTATCTTCTCTCTAAATCTGAATTAGTAAAAATGTTCACTAATTTGAATTAGTGACTGACTTTTTGCTTTTGAATTAGTAAATTTTACTAATAAATTAGAGAAATAACTATTTAATAGTAAAATTTACTAATTCAAAAAGTCAGTCACTAATTTGAATTAGTTAACATTTTTACTAATTCAAATTTAGAGAGTGAATAATAATCTTTAATCCCGTTTTTCTCAAAATGAGGTTTTTGTATTCATTTAATTATATATTGTCTATTTTATTATTATTACAAAATACATTCTAAACTTTAAAATTCTGTAACTCGTCGAATTTTTTCAATTTTGCAAGGAATTCGCCCTTCTTGATAAGTCCAATAGTGCCAAAATGGGCCCTTTTCATGTGGACGTTCACATATTTTTAAGTTAATGGTGTAAGTTGGTCGAAATATGGGAGGTTCTTGGTCGTGTGTAAAACTATCAAATAATCTAATTATGGTGAAATGTTATAATTTTTAACTTCAAGTAACTTTTTTAAGTAACTTCATTCTACTTAAACGTTTTAAGTGCTCTTTTCTAATTTTAAATATTTTTCTTACTGAAGGAAATGTAGAATAAGAAAAATTGCTTTAAAATCATGCAAGTTAATTAACTTTAAGTTATACATTAAGTATTTCAATCGGCGCTGTTAAATATGTAGTTATTTTATTTTTTATGGAAAATGAAGAAACATGTTGTTTTTCAGTGACAACTTTAATAACTTTATTTTTTATTAAAAAAACGATATTTTTTTCGTCACTTAAATGTACAATTTTAAATATATTGACCTGCATGTTTTGAAAACTGTTAAAGTTAATAAAATACTTTATATTCTATTTTGCATTATTTCAGGGTTGCCACGGGTTAAGGGAAATCACGGTAAAGCCGAAGAATATTATTGAAAGTACTAAAAAATGTCTCAGAAATTGAAATTCTTCGAAAATTTTGTGTTTTGAAAACTTTAATTCAAATGTCTACTTTTGTAAAATATTGTCCTGTTTATTAAAATTGCAAACTTTAAAAAAAAATTTGAACTTTCTTTTTAAGGTCAAATAGAAATCAACATTTGAATTGGAAATCATGGAAAAATGCAATAAAATTTTTGTGGCATCCCTGAATTTGGAAACGGCATGAAATTCACTTTTACATATTTCATTTTTTCTCCTTCTATACTCCTTGAATTAAAATTAAAATTTCTAGAATGTTTTGAGTTTTCGTGTATCTAATTGCACTATTATATTTTAGTCTATTTATGTAGAAAAATGCTTAAATCGTCACCTTAGTCTCTTCTGCTTACGTAAAACAATTTCTAATTACTGTTAACAGGATTAAATATACCGAAAAATTATGTCTGAAAAGTTTAAAGGATTGTTTGAACTTAGCCGCAGACAAAAAAGGAGAAGATTAAATACAATTATTGAGAATAAACTCAACATCGATGAACGTGCATTGCAGGATGAAGAGCAAATTATAGCAAATGATGATAATGGTTTTCATGGTGGTGGACAAGGTGTTGCAGATCAACGCGATGTTGATGATGTTGATGATGACGATGGTGATGATGTCGATGGGGGTGACGATGTCGATGGGGGTGACGATGATGATAGTGGTGATGATAGTGTTGATAACGCTGGTGATGACGATGATGATAGTGGTGATAAAAGTGTTGTTAACGATGGTGATGATTATGATGACAATAACGATGCTGAAGTTGGTGGCGATAGTGTTGATAATATTAATGAATTAAATGCTTCAGAAGATGAAAATGAAGGAAATAATTATCAGGATAATGCTGTTAATCTACAAAGAAGAGCTTTAAAAAATGCCTTTTTATCAGCAAACTTAAAGCACAGCCAAGGAAATATATTACTCACTACATTGCACCAATTCCCTTTCAACTTAATTGAACTACCGCAAGACTCGAGGACACTTTTAAACACGACGACTGTTGTTGCCAGTACAAGAATCCAAAATATATGTGGAGGTCAATATTTGCATATTGGATTCAAAAAGACTTTGATAAAAAAATTAGAAAGTATTCCTGTTAATTTGTGGCCGGAGTTTTTAGAAATTGATTTTAGCACGGATGGTGCTAAAGTAGACAAAGGCCCACAACAATTTTGGCCTCATCAGTACAGAATATTTAATATCGCTGATAAACGACCAATACTAGCAGGGATTTTTCAAGGACAACATAAACCAACTAATCCTTTTGATTTTTACGACGAATTGATCCAAGAAATTTCGGAAATACGGCGTGAAGGTGGCATACTAATAAGGAATCGACGTTTACCTTTAACATTACGATGTTTTATTGCCGATGCACCGGCAAGAGCTTTTGTCTTAAACCATTATGGACATAATTCTGCTGATCCCTGTTCTAAGTGCAAAGTAGAAGGTCGTCGATGTTTAAATGATGGTTTTCAAGGAACAATGGTTTTTCCAGGCAATGAGCACGCAGGTCGAACAGATGATGATTATAGGAATGTTACTGATGAAGATCATCAAAAAGGCAGATCTCCTTTGGCTGATGTTTTGCCTATAGTAACTCGAGTTCCATTTGAAATAATGCATTGTGTTTATCTTGGAAATGTTAAGAAATTGTTATCAGCACAAATTGAAGGAAAATTTGGATTCTGCAGACTATTAAGAAGGAAAAGGGATGTACTTGATGCAAGAATGGAAGAACTTAAATTATATTGTCCATCAGACTTTAATCGGCAACCACAAAAATTAACCAACTTCAGTAATTTCAAAGCTACAGAATTGCGACAATTTATACTTTATACTGCTCCTGCAGTTGTAAAAGATATCTTCGGTGAAGAATACTACCAGCATTTAATGATTTTGCATGCAATTATGCGTCTCTTGGAATCTGAAGAAACTCTACAAGACATGTTTCCTTTTTGCAGAGAAGGTTTAAAACAATATGTGAGTTTGTGTGAGTTGTTGTATGGTGAACAATTCCTTTCATATAACATTCATTGTTTGCTTCATCTGGTAGACGATCGTGAAGTTCTCGGCCCTTCAGAAACACATAGCGCATTTTGTTATGAAAATAATTTGCAAGAACTGCGCAAATATATACGGAAACCAGACTTAAAACTACCTCAAATTTACAAGAGAATTTCGGAAAGAGAAGATTATGCCCTAACACCTCTTGACCATAATATACGAATTCAATTATCACTCAGACATAACGATGGTCCTCTACCAGAAGACATTAATGCAAACCATTGCCAACAATTTAATAAAGTAGAAATTGGAAAATGTGTACTTTCTACAGCACTACGCAACAGCTGTTGTTTTTTACAAAATAAGAAAATATGCATTATAAGAAACATTATTCAACAAGAAAATCAAATTCGATTAATTGTCCAACAATTTCAATCAACTGGCGAGCTTTATGAAGCAGGAATATCCTCTGTCTCTGTAGATATCTATCATTGTACAAATTTACAAGATAGTTTGACAACAATTCAATTAAGAGACATTAAATGTAAAATGTATATCATGCCAAAATGGAGTAACGTAAAAGATCAAGAAGATATCGTTGTTCAAAATGAATGGATATGTGCATCATTATTATCACCGTTTCATTTACCTGACAATATAAATATACTATAAAGCCCCTCAAAACAACTTGTCGAATTCTTTAGAAGGAACATGCAATTTATGCAGTAAGTTTCTTGTTTTACCGAAGTGTAAACTAAATTTAATTTTATTGAAATTTTTTCTTAAGTAAAAAGTTATTAAACATTCTTGTTATAAAAATATCTAAAAAAAAGAAGCGTTAACTTTCGCGCTACTAACGATTTTTTATAACGCGGACTCCGATGCGGTCACCCGGAATGACCAAATATCTTTTTTATATTTTTTCATATAATAAATAAACGTTTTTATTTAAGTACTTTTATATTTTAAACCACACTAATAAATAAGTTATAAAATTTTTGTTAAGAAATATTAAAAATCATAATTTTAATCGAATATTATTCATTTCGCTGCGTATAAATTCTCAAGCTATGACATGGTTGCCACACAACCTGCAAAACCTAGAAATAGCATGGAATTTGAACGAATTTCTGGAATTTTTTTGGGTTAATGAAAAATTCCATTCAACATGTTATTTTCCTTTAAAAATGTTAACATGCAATTTTCCTTTTCCATGATATCTTCTCTTTAAATTAATTTAATTTTTTTTTAATTATTGACTAAAACTGTAAAAAATGTTGTTAAGATTGTTCTAAAAAAAGGATTTTATATCTTTATTAGTATTACGATTGTCAAAATTTTTTGTTACTAGTTGCATTTTGTTTAAGATTTTGAACAAAGTTTAAAGATAAAAATTATTTAATTCAGACATGACTTCAATGTTCTAATTATGGCTGATTCTTCTGAAAGTGAAATTTTTGATATCTCGATTACTTTTATAGAATCTACTCTCTAATAATATTATTAACCATTTTCATAGTAAAAATTTATAATTTATAATTTATGAGAGAACTAAATTTTTATGGTTTTTTTAAACTCTTAGAAATTTTTTAAAAATAGTGCCAAAAAATAAATATTTAAATTTTACATATTAGCCCGAGTAAAATTCAAAGAAAAAAGACTTTAATATATTCAAATTAATTTTGCGAAACTTAAATTCTTACTTTTGAGTATTAAATAAAGTAGTTTCAATAGAAAAAAACATATAATTTAAAAAAAAATAAATTGAAAAATCGAATATCAAAAGTATCACTTTCAGAAAAATAAACATAAAAATGACAGTGATTTTAACTGTTTAAGAGAACTTTAATTTATAATTACATAATAATGAATATTGTTAACACTGTTTTGTAAAATACTTGTTTTTTCATCACAAATAATTCATAAATTTGAACCTGGAATTTTTAATATTTTAAACCTGGAAAAAGCCTGGAATTTTGAAATCTAGATTTTGTGGCAACCGTGTATGAAGTCTAACAAGAACGTTATTAAAAATTTGTATATTATTTTGAAGACAAAAATCTATTTCAAATTCTTTCAAAGAAAAATTCCGTTTACTGCAATAAAATTTTAATAAAGAATATTAAATTTGTAGTCTACTGAAATTAAGAAATATGGGATATTTTAATTGATACAATTGTTATGTATGTATATAGACAAGATAATGGATAGATTACTGCAAAGGCGAAGCGAAAAGCATCCTCCCAAAAATTCTAGTAGTGGAAGAAGTATAAATGTCCCTTTAAGACTTGTATCGTCGTCAGATGAGGGGCCTCCAAAAAAGAAGACGAAAAAACAGTTGGAGGTTGCAGAATCGTTAAAACAAATGAAAGCACAATTACAAAATATTGAAAATCGAAGATCATTAACACTCGGAGATAAATCAAATTTCAACTTGTAAGTACAAAAAAATTAAAATTTTTAAGAAATATGTTCAAATTAATAATTTCTGAATCCATTTTTGATCTACCTTATGTGATATTAATTCTTGTTATGTTATTTCCGTAATCTGACAAATGTTATGTCTCTATCAATTTAAGAAAGTATCAAACTAATCAATTATTTATTTATCAGAGTGAATCCTAATGAGTCAAGTTTTGTTTCTCAACATCACTGTACTTCTCTCATCGTGAAAATAATAATAATAATAATAATAATAATAATCCCCGCCGATGGTTGTCCACTACCGAACATCATCGATGTCTTTGACGTACTGGGAGAAGCGGATCCACTGCCAAATATCATTGGTTTCTTTGATGTGCTGTGAGAAGTGGATCCACTGCCGAACATCATTGATTTCTTTGATGGGCTGGGAGAAGTGGGTCCGCTGCCAGACATGATTGATTTCTTTGATGAGTTGGGAGAAGTGGGTTCGCTGCCAGACACGACTGGCATCTTGGATATGTTCGGTAGACCTTGCCGTGGTGGCGGGGCTTTTCACTAAAGGACAACCAACAGGGTGGTACCCTGATTCTAAAACCAAAAAAAAAAAAAAAAATGATTATGAATCATAATATAAATGAATTACCCCAAGGAGGAACCCCGAAAGGGGACAATACTCCCGACGGTGTCTCTTCGAACACCGCCGCAGGCCCCACGGATTTTGGGGGGGGCCAAAACAATAATCAGCCGATAATATATGAGACAAATGTCTCAGACCAGTTCCTGGCTATTCCGGGAATCTTCAAAAGCTTGCGCCAGGGATTCAAGCGCCAAAAGAACGTCAGTCGGGAAATCCAGGATGGCATGACGGTTTTGGAAGGTGCGTTTGAGATAATCTGTAGGAATTTACGTTTTATCCCCAAGCCTTTCATAGACCAGGAGCCGCAACACCCAACTGTGGTAGCTCCACAGCAGACGGAGAGCACTACTGCACCTCTGAACGGCGCAAAAAAAAGTCCTAATAAGGCAAAAGGCGTTAATAAACGCCCCAGGGAAGGTACAAGCCCAGATGCGAGTCCGCGACGGGCGACTCAAGGCGGGAAGAGAATTAAGCGAAAGGAGGCTCCACAGCTTGGTTCTGAGTCGCTGGTTGGAGCAAGAGAGGCGCCCTCAAACAGTCCTGGCAAGTCGTATGCTGAGACCGTCTTGAGGGACGGAGCGGACAATGGAGACGGTTTCAAGGTTGTTAAAAACAAGGAGAAACGGACTCCAAAAGAGAAACCCTCAGGTGAGAAAAAGGAGCTTCCGAAGCCCCCTTTGAAGCTAAGGAGCACGGAAGCTGTTAAAATTACGGCAAGCGACCCAAAGTTTTATGAGGGTATCTTGCCGCTAATAAAAGCAAAGGTAAACCCAGAAGATACGGGTACCGTGATCCGGAAAATCAGGAGAACTTTTAAACAGGAGGTTCTCGTGATAGTAAAAAGGGGCGGAGAGACCTTAAAGTTTGCAGATGCACTGTCTTCGGCCCTGCATGGTAAAGCTGAGGTCACACCTCTAGTGAATAAAAGGTCTCTAGAGATTAAGGATTTGGACGAAGCCACCTCAGAGGATGAGGTAAATGCAGCACTAAGAGAAAAGCTGGGTAAACCTGACCTGAAGATGGAGTGTCGACTTTTGCCGCGCTACAGAGGAACTAAGGTTGCTCTAGTACGTCTGACAGAGGCAGAAAGTAATACTCTGCTAAAGCTTGGTAAAATAAAAATCGGATGGATAAATGCTCCAATTCGCAAGAATGTTGAAGTAGCTAGGTGCCAAAAGTGCCTAGCATACGGACACTTAACCCGAACCTGCAAAGGCCCCGACAGAAGTAAAAACTGTCGGAGATGCGGCGGAGAGGGACACCTCGCGAAGAGCTGTAAAGTTAAGCCGAAGTGCCTTACGTGCTTGGACCTGGGGAAGCCAGAGACGGATCACGATTCCGGAAAGAGAGCCTGCCCGGTTTACAGAGAAGAACTGCAAAAGATTAAAAGGGCAAATCCTTAAAATTTTTGCAGGTCAACCTGCATACAAGAAAGGATGCACAGTTGCTCCTAATGCAAACAGCAAGGGAAAATGAGGTCGATATCCTGTTCTGCAGTGAGCAGTATCAAGGAAGCGACCTCGCCCCTTGGTATCAGGATAAGGCGAAAAGAGCCGCCATAAAGCTGTGCAACCCAGAATTGCGGGTTGACAAGTTTCTGGAGACGAGCAGTGGGTTCGTGTGGATAGAGGTAGCTAATATACGTATGTATAGCTGCTACTTCTCACCCAACGACCCACTGACAAACTTCGAAGCCAATATCGAAGACCTAGAAGCGAGCCTCACAGAATCCAGGCTGGATGTCATCATCACTGGCGATTTTAACGCAAAGTCGCCAGAGTGGGGTGAGACGAGACTCGACAAGAGAGGAATTCGTATTGTAGGAATGATCTCCAGAAACGACTTATTGGCTGTAAACCGAGGCAATACATGGACTTTTAGAAGAGGTGCGATCGGATCAATTATAGATCTAACGATCGCATCGTCTAAACTATTTAGCCGCATAACCGACTGGCGGGTCTCTGAGGAATATACCGCAAGTGACCACCAGTACATTGAGTTCTCAGTCTCGATGGGAGACACACGAGGAGGAAAAAGACAGGATGTTCCTAGTCGCAAAACCTCCTCGTGGAATATGAAGAGACTCGACAAGGAAAAGTTCGGCCGGTCCCTAAGAGAAGCCCTTTTAATTGAGGACTTGGGCTGGGTGAAGAGGCCGAGCAATCTGGATGGGGAGGTGCGAGCGGTGAGGAACATGATAGTCACCGCTTGCAATGCGTCAATGCCACGCAAAGGCGCCACTCCCGTAAGAAAATCCTTGCACTGGTGGTCAGAGGAGCTAGCCTCCTTGAGAAAGGAATGCCTCAAAGCAAGAAGGACATATACCCGATCTAAGGGAGATCCCTTGCTGAAAGAGGCTTTCAAGGAGGCGAAAAAGAACCTCAAGAAAGAGATCCGGAAGTCGCGACGCCATAGCTGGAAGGACCTAATCGAGGAAGTCGATAAGGACCCATGGGGACTGGCTTTTAAAATCGTAACTAAGAAATTAGTGACGAGGCAAAAGACCCCCGGCCTGGACAATCCCGATTGGGTCAGAAAGATAATAAGTTCTTTGTTTCCTCCTGCGGAGCCATACCTTAGAAGGGACTGGAGTTTTTGCAAAGTCGAAGAGGAAGAACTATTCACACTTAGTGAACTGCAAAAAGCAGGCAAAAGATTGAAAACAGGCAAGGCGCCTGGAATCGATGGGATAAGTAACGAGATCCTAAAGTTGGTAATCGACACTTCACCCCAGATTCTGCTTCGATGCTTCAATCTTTGCCTTGAGAGAGGAGAGTTCTTCCGCGACTGGAAGCGACAGAGGTTAGTCCTCCTAAGGAAAGGTGAAAAACCTCTAGATAAGGTTTCATCGTACAGGCCTATATGCCTGCTAGATACGATGGGTAAACTTCTAGAGGATATGGTTCTGCAGAGAATGCAAAGCCACTTGACCGAAGAGAATCGTCTATCCGATCACCAATTTGGTTTCCGTAAAGGCAAGTCCACGGTTGATGCCATCCAGGCAGTTGTGGACATAGCCAAAGCAGGAAAAAACAAATTGGGACCTGGGAAAAAGAAGAGCTTCTGCGCGTTGGTAGCAATTGACATACGCAACGCGTTTAATTCCGCAAGATGGAAAGATCTCATCGAGTCGATGGAAAAGAAAAACATGCCGCCCTACTTGTTGCGGATAATGGATAATTATCTTAGCGACAGGTGGGTTATATATGAGGGAGACACCTGCACTCTCAAGGAAGAGATGCAGCGTGGGGCTCCTCAAGGCTCGAGGGTGGGTCCATTTGTATGGAATGTATCTTACGATGATTTTCTGCGAATGGATCTGCCCGAAGGTGCGGTGATCATCGGCTTTGCGGACGACGCGTTATTCGTGTGCACTGCCGAAAGTGAGGAGGCTCTTGGGACATTGGTGAACGAATGTCTGCGACTAGCAAAAAGCTGGCTGGATACCAGAGGTCTTGAAATGGCCCTGGAAAAGACCGAGGCACTGCTGGTCACAGACAGACGTGGTTATGAGCTCCCACGAATCGTGATAGACAGATTCGAGGTCAAGTGGAGTAAACAAATTAAATACCTTGGTGTGGAGTTAGATAGAAGGTTAAACTTCCACCACCACATGGCTACGGCGTCAAATAGGGCGATCGAGTGTGCGGCTAATCTTTCACGGCTAATGCCAAATGTTGGCGGACCCCGTGAACAAAAAAGAAGACTGGTGGCGAGTGTCGCCCACGCTAAAATGCTCTATGCAGCACCAGCGTGGGCCCCATCCCTGAGGAGTAAAAGATGTGTGACCATCTGTGAAAAGATACTGTCAGCGCAGAGATCGATAACAACGCGTATCATCTCTGCATATAAGACGGTATCTACGAGTGCTGTGCAGGTCCTTGCAAGTGTCCCGCCAGCAGATCTTTTGGCGAGGGAAAGGGAAGAAATGTTTCTCTTTTCTAAAGAAAGCAGTTCCTTGAATGAGGAATTAAGACCAAGCAAGGGCCTGATCCGCAAAGAAGCGAGGCACAGGCTCATAGAAAGATGGCAAGAAAGATGGGATGGTGAGGAAAAAGGTCGATGGACTTATCGCCTTATCCCGGCACTCGCCACCTGGATAAATAGGAAACACGGTCAGGTTTCCTATTACTTGACTCAGGCGTTCACAGGTCACGGGTGTTTTAACTCGTACCTGTGTCGCTTTAAATTACGCGAGAACGAGGTGTGTGCATATTGCCAGTTCCCTGAGGACAACGCGGAGCACACCCTCTTCTCATGCAAGAAATGGGACTTGGAGAGGCGGGCCATGTTCGAAGGTGTAAACAGTCAAGTTACACTGGAGAACATGGTATCGCTGATGACCCAGTCAGAGGAGAATTGGCGGCAAGTCGAGAACTTCATAATCTTGGTTATGTCGAGGAAGGATCTCGACGGCCGCCAAAAAGCGTAATTTAAACAGCTTTCAATTTATTCGTTTGTTTTTTATTAATTTATTTTGTGATTTATTTGTCCTTATACAATTTTAATTTATTCCGTTTTATGTTTTTAATATTATATACGCGTTTTTTTTTTTTTTTTTTTTATATCCGTTTGCAATTTTATCTTTTGACTGTTTACACTTGATTAAACATTTTTTTTATTATTGTTGTGCTGTTAATTCCGCTTTTATATTGAAATAGTTTTAAATTTTTAACTATTAACGCAGGATAACCGCAGAGAAAAGCAGAAAGTCGCATTAGCGACAGAGTCGGGGCGCCACCCTCGAAGGCTAAAGTCTTACGACAGTTCCGAGGGAGGGTAAAGGGCTCCAAAAGAAGGGTTACGGGTTTTAGTGGGTCGGGCTGGTAGTAGGTCGCCAGTTTGTTAAATTTATTATAACATTTATTTTTCTTTTTTTTTATATTTCTTTTTGTTTTTTTATCATACCAACCCCACATAACCTTGGAGTGCGGAATCCAAGGTATCTGTAGGCAGATTTCCCAAAAGTCCCTAAGCAAAAAAAAAAAAAAAAATAATAATAATAATAATAATAATAATAATAATAATAATAGTAATAATAATAATAATAATAATAATAATAATAATAATAATAATAATAATAATAATAATGACGTGCTGGGAGAAGCGGATCCACTGCCAAATGTCATTGATTTCTTTGATGTACTGGGAGAAGTGGACCCACTGCCGAACATCATTGATTTCTTTGATGGGCTGGGAGAAGTGGGTCCGCTGCCAGACATGATTGATTTCTTTGATGAGTTGGGAGAAGTGGGTTCGCTGACAGACACGACTGGCATCTTGGATATGTTCGGTAGACCTTGCCGTGGTGGCGGGGCTTTTCACTAAAGGACAACCAACAGGGTGGTACCCTGATTCTAAAACCAAAAAAAAAAAAAAAATGATTATGAATCATAATATAAATGAATTACCCCAAGGAGGAACCCCGAAAGGGGACAATACTCCCGACGGTGTCTCTTCGAACACCGCCGCAGGCCCCACGGATTTTGGGGGGGGCCAAAATAATAATCAGCCGATAATATACGAGACAAATGTCTCAGACCAGTTCGTGGCTATTCCGGGAATCTTCAAAAGCTTGCGCCAGGGATTCAAGCGCCAAAAGAACGTCAGTCGGGAAATCCAGGATGGCATGACGGTTTTGGAAGGTGCGTTTGAGATAATCTGTAGGAATTTACGTTTTATCCCCAAGCCTTTCATAGACCAGGAGCCGCAACACCCAACTGTGGTAGCTCCACAGCAGACGGAGAGCACTACTGCACCTCTGAACGGCGCAAAAAAAAGTCCTAATAAGGCAAAAGGCGTTAATAAACGCCCCAGGGAAGGTACAAGCCCAGATGCGAGTCCGCGACGGGCGACTCAAGGCGGGAAGAGAATTAAGCGAAAGGAGGCTCCACAGCTTGGTTCTGAGTCGCTGGTTGGAGCAAGAGAGGCGCCCTCAAACAGTCCTGGCAAGTCGTATGCTGAGACCGTCTTGAGAGACGGAGCGGACAATGGAGACGGTTTCAAGGTTGTTAAAAACAAGGAGAAACGGACTCCAAAAGAGAAACCCTCAGGTGAGAAAAAGGAGCTTCCGAAGCCCCCTTTGAAGCTAAGGAGCACGGAAGCTGTTAAAATTACGGCAAGCGACCCAAAGTTTTATGAGGGTATCTTGCAGCTAATAAAAGCAAAGGTAAACCCAGAAGATACGGGTACCGTGATCCGGAAAATCAGGAGAACTTTTAAACAGGAGGTTCTCGTGATAGTGAAAAAGGGCGGAGAGACCTTAAAATTTGCAGATGCACTGTCTTCGGCCCTGCATGGTAAAGCTGAGGTCACACCTCTAGTGAATAAAAGGTCTCTAGAGATTAAGGTTTTGGACGAAGCCACCTCAGAGGATGAGGTAAATGCAGCACTAAGAGAAAAGCTGGGTAAACCTGACCTGAAGATGGAGTGTCGACTTTTGCCGCGCTACAGAGGAACTAAGGTTGCTCTAGTACGTCTGACAGAGGCAGAAAGTAATACTCTGCTAAAGCTTGGTATAATAATAATAATAATAATAATAATAATAATAATAATAATAATAATAATAATAATTCCGTGCCCGGTTGGAACTTTTGTTCTAATTGGAACTTTTGTTCTACCCGGGGCGCATTAGAACCTGTTCTTTTGCGCGGGGTTGCTGGTCCTCTATCGGACGCGTGCCAGGTGGCGGATAGGTTAGCTTCCTAGAAATAGGTGGTATCGAGGAAATCAAATACTCGACGCGGACCAAAACCAGCAAACAAGAAACATCCATCATGAGCGATTGTAAAAACGAGGAAGAGTACCTGCGGGGTAATGCTACGGCTAAATCCCTCACTGGTTCCGATCGTCAAGCGCTTTCGAGCGTGAGGGCGGTGGCCAGTGGCCCAAGGATGCAGGAGGGCAACAACGCGTTGGTAGTGCCACAGATCATCGTGGACAGGTCGGAGAGACGAGGGAGTACGAGCAGCGTGACGAGTCAAGCCAGCTGCATTTCTGTCTTCAGTAATGCCTCGGCAAAGGACATTGCAAGCTGCAACCAAGATCGAGATGAATGCGTTAAGCTGCGGGAGGAAGAGGCAGCGAGCATTCTAGAAATGGAGGAGGAGGTCAGCAAGATGCTGAAGTCCTGTGAAGTCCAGAAGAATGTCAATAGGACAATCAAGGATGGACTCAAAAGCTTAACATCGCTCATAAGGGACGTAAAGGAGAAGCACGCAGCAGCTACGAAAAAGGACGAGAGTTTCTACCAGGGTTTGACCTGGTCTGAAGAAGCTAGACAAGATCGCAGAGCTAGACGAGATCGCTGTAACGCGATCGTGTTGAGAAACGTCGTCTTGGATGCTCAGAAGCGGAAGAGAAGTGATCCTGAGCCTGCGAAGGATCCAAAAAGGAAAAAGGAGGAGAAACCAAAAAAGACTGGAGGCAAGGGGAACAAAACGGTTCCAAAGCCAGACCAGGTCAAGAAGGGAAGAGCCACAGTGATCGTTAAAGTGGCCGAAGGAAAGACTTTCGCTGAAGTGCTGGCGAAGGTTCGAAGGGAGGCTGACCTGGAGGCCAGCCAGACAAGGGTTGTGGGAGCTTTACCCACTAAAAAGGGAGACCTTCTCATTAAAATTGGAGGGTCTTCAAACAAGAAACTGTTCACCGAGGAGGTGACAAAGGTGATCGGCGATTTGGGTAAGGTGCAGATGGCGGATCGGCGAACTACGCTGGAAATCCGCGACATGGATGCCCTTACTGAGAAGAAAGATGTTGAGGATGCCCTGGAGAAAGTTTCCACAGTTCCAGCTGGAAGCAGAAAGGTGACGGTCCTTGGGCCAAATAAGCGAGGAGTGAAACTCGCTGTTGTGGTCACCAGCCAGGAAGATGCTGATAAGCTGGAGAAGGTGGGTCACGTAAAGATTGGATTCGTGTCCTGCAGGATCAGAAGTAGAGCGATGGTCAAAAGGTGCCATAGGTGTCTTGACTATGGTCATATAGGTCGAGACTGCAATGCAGTAGATAGGTTGGCTGCGTGCTTTAAGTGCGGAGAAGCCGGCCATAAGGCAGCAGACTGTAAGAAGAGCCCATGCTGCTTCTTATGCAAGGAGAAGTTCGGCGAAAAGGAGAACATCCAACATGTCGCCGGATCAGGGAGTTGCAAGGTCTTCAGAACTGCCCTCGAGGAAGCAAAGAAGACTTTGTCAAGGACAAGGAGAAAATAAGGCCAGAACAAGAGCGGCACGGGAGAGTTGCGCCAGCGACTACATGGAACCATTCATCTACGAAGTCTGAAGCCACTAGGTAGTTCCGTAGGTGGATAGAAGGTTCGAAACCCAGGGGAAACAAGAAGAGGTTTTAGTCGGTAGGGTGACTGCCGTTAAAAGCAGGTATGTGAGGTTTCTTTTTTTTTCCTTGCATTTTGTACGAGTCCGACATACCCCAGGTAAGTGGGATCTTCCTGGGGATGCGTAAATGCATTTCCTCTTCTCCCCCGTGAATAAAAAAAAAATAATAATAATAATAATAATAATAATAATGATAATAATAATAATAATAATAATATTATAAAATATCGAAAGAAAAATAGTCTTAAAGATAATATTAAATATGTTATAAGTTATATATAAATAATAATATTTTATTCTATACCCCAGTAGCACGTAATGTTCCAGTAACATTGGCAACATTGAGGCAATATTGGTAATGCTAAGGCAGTGTTCTTAATATTGCTGTAATATTACGTGCTACTGGGGTATACTTTTATCAATAAGAAAAAAGTCAATGCGGTAAACAATTAAACGTAATGCAAATCTTATTTTCTTCATAAGATTGATAAATAATTAAAAGAAATCCTTTTACAATTTTGAAAATATTTTTAAAAAAATTGTAGTTTTTTATAACGTTTATAACTTTAGAGCAATTCCACGCCAAGTGATCATAAGAATTTTCGATGATTTTAGCAATATTAAAAATACTTTCAGAATTTGTTCCTTTTTATGCATGGAATAAAAGTGTATAAACCTGAAGATACAGGCACCGTGGTACAGAAAATCAGGAGAACTTTTAAACAGGAAGTTCTCCTGATAGTGAAAAAGGGTGGAGAGACCTTAAAATTTGCAAAAAGTCTGTCCTTGGCCCTGCATGGCAGGGCCGAGGTCATACCTCTTGTAAATAAGAGGTCTCTAGAAATCAGAGACCTGGATGAAGCCACTACAGAGAGTGAGGTGACTTCAGCATTGGAAGAAAAGCTGGGCAAGTCCGACCTGCCTATAGAGTGCAAATTACTGCCGCGCTACAAAGGAACTAAGGTTGCTCTAATCCGCTTGGCAGAAGCAGAAAGTGACATTCTGCTTATACTTGGCCGAATCAAAATCGGCTAGATAAATGCTCAAATTCGCGAGCATGTTGAAGTAGCTAGGTGCCAAAAGTGCTTAGCCTATGGACACTCTACCCGAACCTGCAAAGGCCCCGACAGAAGTAAAAACTGTCGGAGATGCGGCGGAGAGGGACACCTCGCGAAGAGCTGTAAAGTTAAGCCGAAGTGCCTTACGTGCTTGGACCTGGGGAAGCCAGAGACGGATCACGATTCCGGAAAGAGAGCCTGCCCGGTTTACAGAGAAGAACTGCAAAAGATTAAAAGGGCAAATCCTTAAAATTTTTGCAGGTCAACCTGCATACAAGTAAGGATGCACAGTTGCTCCTAATGCAAACAGCAAGGGAAAATGAGGTCGATATCCTGTTCTGCAGTGAGCAGTATCAAGGAAGCAACCTCGCCCCTTGGTATCAGGATAAGGCAAAGAGAGCCGCCATAAAGCTGTGCAACCCAGAATTGCGGGTTGACAAGTTTCTGGAGACGAGCAGTGGGTTCGTGTGGATAGAGGTGGCTAATATACGTATGTATAGCTGCTACTTCTCACCCAACGACCCACTGACAAACTACGAAGCCAATATCGAAGACCTAGAAGCAAGCCTCACAGAATCCAGGCTGGATGTCATCATCACTGGTGATTTTAACGCAAAGTCGCCAGAGTGGGGTGAGACGAGACTCGACAAGAGAGGAATTCGTATTGGCGAAATGATCTCCAGAAACGACTTATTGGCAGTAAACCGAGGCAATACATGGACTTTTAGACGAGGTGCGATCGGATCAATTATAGATCTAACAATCGCATCGTCTAAACTATTTAGCCGCATAACCGACTGGCGGGTCTCTGAGGAATATACCGCAAGTGACCACCAGTATATTGAGTTCTCAGTCTCGATGGGAGACACACGAGGAGGAAAAAGACAGGATGCTCCTAGTCGCAAAACCTCCTCGTGGAATATGAAGTGTAACGTGAATATTTTGCACGTTACATCCGAGTCAAGTTTTTTTTGAGTATAAAATTTAGAGAAATTCCAGCTCTCCTTTTGGACACTTTCTGCGAAAATCTCTGCTCCGCGACTCGACCACGATTAAATTATGATTTATTCTATTCTTGTTTACTGCCCTGCTTTATTTTTTTTTATGTTTGCCACGAGCGATTCTCTTTATGGATTTGTGCTGTGAGACCCGAAGGAGGAACGATTTTGGATTTTGAGAGACTGACTGTTCAACCTCACATTACACTGGCTGTTCGATGCTCTGTATGGCTGTTCGATGCCGCACAATTACACTTTTGACAATCTTGGCTGTTTGACGCCGACCATTTGGCTGTTTGATGCCGACCTTTTGGCTGTTTGATGCCGTACTTTGAGCAATCCACGCTCATTTTATTTTGCTGCTCGAAGCTGCATTTGGGACGTATGCCGCCCGATTTTAACCTCCAGTCGTGTCAGCTCTGTTTATTCGCTGGACACGTGGATGCTGTTTTGCGTTTGGTTTTGGACCAAGCCTTTTATTGTTTGATGTTTTGACACACACACACACTCACATTCATGTGGAAGGACACTTCCTCTGGTCACCGCCACCAATTGTCGTTGGATGTTCCAACTAATTTGTCAACTTTGACCGAGTTGGCCGTTTAAGATCGAAAGCCTTGATCTGATTGGTTCCCGTCTTTTGGAATACTGTCTCTCTTTCCAATCTATCGTTCCGCAATTAAAGAAGAGTTCCTGATCGTCGTCTTTGTAAATCGCTCGTTTAAATTCGCTTAAACTCTTTAAAAACTAATTTTGCTTTGCTTTCGCTCTAATTTTGCTTTTGTTTTGTATTTTAGTTAGTTTGAATATGCTTGCTATTTTGAAAATTTAACTTCGCGTTAACCTAATTTTACCAATTAGTTTAGTAAAATTGTTAATTTGGCATTAATTATATTAACTGTTGAGATTTTGATTTCGCTTATTTTGAGTATTGCTTTGAATCTTGTTATCGCTATTATTGTTATGTTATTTCATCGAAAATAAGATTTTCTATGTTATTTTAGAAATTTAGCTTGCTGTGCGAATATTTTGTAGAATGAAAATTAATTACTCGTAACTTTGTTAAGAATTGTAATTTTGAATTTGAATGGATTTGCCGCCGCGACGCTGCCACGAAACAATGGCGCGCGCGACCGCCGTAGGTCAGGTTAGATAGGGAACACGACGCTACCGGCGAATTAATGAGAAAACGTGACAAGCACCGGCACTTGCTTCCGAGCACTCGATAGTTGCGTTTTTCCAAAAATAATTGTAAAAAGTGTTCCGAACGAGAGGACGACCCCTTTGCCGAGACGCTTCCCGTCAACACTTCGTTTCATATAATTTGGTGAGTCGTCAGTAATATTTGGAAAGAATGCATATTCTCGATCTTTCGTTTGTTTTGATTGTCTAAATTTAGATTGTTTCGCGTAGAGAATATGTATTCTTGCTTTCTTTTCAAAATGACGCCACTTTTCGACCTCGTGGTCCTTTTCTTTGCGACAATTTTCGGTTTTGTCAATTAATGTTCAATTTAAAGTCTAATTATAAAGGCTTCATTGCGAATCTCTGTTTCAATTTTGTGATTTTACCATGCATTTCGACGAGTTTGTAAAATTTCGTAGTGCCTCGCGTTTTTCTCCCGTTATCATTTTCGTGAAAGAATAAATTCAAAATGTCGTGAAATAGTAAATTGGATTAGGATATCTAGTGTGATAAATGAGTGAATTTAAATTGAGTTAGTTATAGTTAATTTTAGATTATTTTGCGTATGATTTAAATTTTGTCGAGTAGCAGAGAATTTTTTTTTGTTTTGAAATTAAAATTTAGTCGATTTCTTATGAAGTATCTTTTATTAATTTTGTAATTTCTATCAATTTCGATATAATGTCGCGTATCAAAATTTGAAGATTTTATTTATGTTTTATTTGTCACAATATTTCTTGGAAAATCACGATGAATAGTCGAATAAATTTAGTTGGTAGTTATAGAATGTTTTTTTTATTTGTTGAAAATACTCTCTCAAAAACCCTAACCCAAATGTTCTTTATGATTTGCTAGTCGAATTATGATGTTGTAAATTTATTCCGGTAAACAATTTTCAAGCCTAATTCTGTAGATAATTAGTTATGAGTTTTATAGAATCTTGATTGACTATGATTTGGTTAATGTTAAATTTGATTTGAATTGTGATTATTGTCAGTGGATTAACCTGGTGGTCTCGTTCCATTGAAATAATGTTTTAAATATTGTTTTGCGAAGATTTTGATGCTGACGTGGTTCACCCGTGAACCTGGCGCTCAACACCCTTTTGATTTAGTCTTTTTTTGGCTTGAATTTTGTTCCGAAGGTGATCGCTAAAAATCTTATGGCAGAAAGATAGCGATATTATTTTGATTTTGCTTTTGGTCAATGAAATTGTTATACTAGTCTAAAATAATTTTATTTTGCCATTGTGAAATTAAAATATCTCACAGAAGAGACTCGACAAGGAAAAGTTCGGCCGGTCCCTAAGAGAAGCCCTTTTAATTGAGGACTTGGGCTGGGTGAAGAGGCCGAGCTGTCTGGATGCGGAGGTGCGAGCGGTGAGGAACATGATAGTCACCGCTTGCAATGCGTCAATGCCACGCAAAGGCGCTACTCCCGTAAGAAAATCCTTGCACTGGTGGTCAGAGGAGCTAGCCTCCTTGAGAAAGGAATGCCTCAAAGCAAGAAGGACATATACCCGATCTAAGGGAGATCCCTTGCTGAAAGAGGCTTTCAAGGAGGCGAAAAAGAACCTCAAGAAAGAGATCCGGAAGTCGCGACGCCATAGCTGGAAGGACCTAATCGAGGAAGTCGATAAGGACCCATGGGGCCTGGCTTTTTAAATCGTAACTAAGAAATTAGTGACGAGGCAAAAGACCCCCGGCCTGGACAATCCCGATTGGGTCAGAAAGATAATAAGTTCTTTGTTTCCTCCTGCGGAGCCATACCTTAGAAGGGACTGGAGTTTTTGCAAAGTCGAAGAAGAAGAACTCTTCACACTTAGTGAACTGCAAAAAGCAGGCAAAAGATTGAAAACAGGCAAGGCGCCTGGAATCGATGGGATAAGTAACGAGATCCTAAAGTTGGTAATCGACACTTCACCCCAGATTCTGCTTCGATGCTTCAATCTTTGCCTTGAGAGAGGAGAGTTCTTCCGCGACTGGAAGCGACAGAGGTTAATCCTCCTAAGGAAAGGTGATTAACCTCTAGATAAGGTTTCATCGTACAGGCCTATATGCCTGCTAGATACGATGGGTAAACTTCTAGAGGATATGGTTCTGCAGAGAATGCAAAGCCACTTGACCGAAGAGAATCGTCTATCCGATCACCAATTTGGTTTCCGTAAAGGCAAGTCCACGGTTGATGCCATCCAGGCAGTTGTGGACATAGCCAAAGCAGGAAAAAACAAATTGGGACCTGGGAAAAAGAAGAGCTTCTGCGCGTTGGTAGCAATTGACATACGCAACGCGTTTAATTCCGCAAGATGGAAAGATCTCATCGAGTCGATGGAAAAGAAAAACATGCCGCCCTACTTGTTGCGGATAATGGATAATTATCTTAGCGACAGGTGGGTTATATATGAGGGAGACACCTGCACTCTCAAGGAAGAGATGCAGCGTGGGGCTTCTCAAGGCTCGAGGGTGGGTCCATTTGTATGGAATGTATCTTACGATGATTTTCTGCGAATGGATCTGCCCGAAGGTGCGGTGATCATCGGCTTTGCGGACGACGCGTTATTCGTGTGCACTGCCAAAAGTGAGGAGGCTCTTGGGACATTGGTGAACGAATGTCTGCGACTAGCTAAAAGCTGGCTGGATACCAGAGGTCTTGAAATGGCCCTGGAAAAGACCGAGGCACTGCTGGTCACAGACAGACGTGGTTATGAGCTCCCACGAATCGTGATAGACGGATTCGAGGTCAAGTGGAGTAAGCAAATTAAATATCTTGGTGTGGAGTTAGATGTAAGGTTAAACTTCCACCACCACATGGCTACGGCGTCAAATAAGGCGATCGAGTGTGCGGCTAATCTTTCACGGCTAATGCCAAATGTTGGCGGACCCCGTGAACAAAAAAGAAGACTGGTGGCGAGTGTCGCCCACGCTAAAATGCTCTATGCAGCACCAGCGTGGGCCCCATCCCTGAGGAGTAAAAGATGTGTGACCATCTGTGAAAAGATACTGTCTGCGCAGAGATCGATAACAACGCGTATCATCTCTGCATATAAAACGGTAGCTACGAGTGCTGTGCAGGTCCTTGCAAGTGTCCCGCCAGCAGATCTTTTGGCGAGGGAAAGGGAAGAAATGTTTCTTTTTTCTAAAGAAAGCAGTTCCTTGAATGAGGAATTAAGACCAAGCAAGGGCCTGATCCGCAAAGAAGCGAGGCACAGGCTCATAGAAAGATGGCAGGAAAGATGGGATGGTGAGGAAAAAGGTCGATGGACTTATCGCCTTATCTCGGCACTCGCCACCTGGATGAATAGGAAACACGGTCAGGTTTCCTATTACTTGACTCAGGCGTTCACAGGTCACGGGTGTTTTAACTCGTACCTGTGTCGCTTTAAATTACGCGAGAACGAGGTGTGTGCATATTGCCAGTTCCCTGAGGACAACGCGGAGCACACCCTCTTCTCATGCAAGAATTGGGACTTGGAGAGGCGGGCCATGTTCGAAGGTGTAAACAGTCAAGTTACACCGGAGAACATGGTATCGCTGATGACCCAGTCGGAAGAGAATTGGCGGCAAGTCGAGAACTTCATAATCTCGGTTATGTCGAGGATGGATCTCGACGGCCGCCAAAAGGCGTAATTTAAACAGCTTTTAATTTTGTTCGTTGGTTTTTTATTAATTTATTTTGTGATTTATTTGTCCTTATACATTTTTTAATTGTTTGTGTTTTTTATTCATCTTTGTACAGTTTTATGTTTTTTGAATTTTTTATACGCGTTTATTTTTTTCTTTTTTTTTTTTATATATCCGTTTATAATTTTATCTTCTGACTTTTTACACTTAATTACACATTTGTTATTTTTAATTATTGTTGTGCTGTTAATTCCGCTTTATAGTGAAATAGTTTTAAATTTTTAACTATTAACGCAGGATAACCGCAGAGAAAAGCAGAAAGTCACATTAGCGACAGAGTTGGAGCGCCACCCTCGAAGGCTAAAGTCTTACGACAGTTCCGAGGGAGGGTAAAGGGCACCAGAAGAAGGGTTACGGGTTTTAGTGGGTCGGGCTGGTAGTAGGTCGCCAGTGTATTAAATTTAATTTTTTATAGATTTATTTTTCTTTTTTTTATATTTCCTTTTGTTTTATCATACCAACCCCACATAACCTTGGAGTGCGGAATCCAAGGTATCTGTAGGCAGATTTCCCAAAAGTCCCTAAGCAAAAAAAAAAAAAAAATAATAATAATAATAATAATAATAATAATAATAATAATAATAATAATATTATAAAATATCGAAAGAAAAATAGTCTTAAAGATAATATTAAATATGTTGTCCAGGACGGAATGTTGGCGTTGGGAAAGGTGCACGAGATAATTCGCAAGAACATGCGATTTATCCCCGAGCCCTTTATAATCCCAGAGCCAACAAACGCGAACTGTGTAACACCATCACACAAGCGTGCTGCGGCGGGTCAGAGCGGTGCATTTAATGATAAGAAGCGCCCAAGAAACGGGAATAGTCCGGATGCGAGTCCACATCCTGATGGCCAGTCTGAGAAGAGGAAGTGCGAGGAAGTACCTACGCAAACCCTTCCGTTGGAGCCAGGTAGTGGAGGAGCAGCCGAGAAAATAGTCAAAGAGACTCACGCTTCAGTGGTCTCAAAGGATGACAAAGTAGATGGCGACGGCTTTGCCGCTGTCATCGATAAAAAGGCAAAGGCCAAAAAGAAGGCCTTAAAAAAGAAAGAAGATAGGGAGCCCCAAAAGTATCCTTCAAAGCCGAGAAATACAGAGGCAGTAAGGATCTCAGCGAAAAACCCAAAGGCTATCGCTGAGATCGTGACTGAAATGAAACGCACTGTGAAGCCTGAAGAGTCAAATATAGAGGTTCTCAGGATCAGGAGGGCACTTAATAAAGATGTTCTCCTGGTCGTGAAAAAGGGAGGTGACACCTTAAAATTTGCGAGGGCTCTGGCCTCGGCCTCGCATGATAGGGCCGAGGTTACGGCTCTTGTAAACAAGAGGTGTCTGGAATTGAACGGCCTCGATGAAACTACGACCGAGGAGGATGTGGTTTCGGTTTTGAGGGAGAAATTGGGGAAGCCTGACACGGACATAGTGTGCAGACTTCTGCCACGTTTTAGTGGCACAAAGGTTGCGTTGGTCCGCCTGGCAGAGACTGATAGTCAGACTCTGCTGAAGATCGGCAAGGTAAGAATAGGATGGTTAAACGTCCGAGTCCGAGAGCATCTGGAAGTTGTGAGGTGCCTAAAGTGCCTTACATATGGACACGTGACCCGATCATGCAAAGGCCCCGACAGAACTAAAAACTGTCGGAGATGCGGCGGTGAGGGTCACATGGCAAAGAACTGTTCCGTCGAACAACCTAAGTGTTTAACATGCACAGATTTAGGAAAGACAGATATTGTCCATATATCCGGGAAAAGCTCTTGTCCGGTTTACAGGGAATTGCTGCAGAGGCATAAAAAGGCAAACCCTTAAAGTTTCTGCAGGTCAACCTGCACACCTGCAGGACGGCGCAGGCCCTCCTGATGCAGACGGTCAAGGAAAAAGGGATCGACATCCTGTTCTGCAGCGAGCAACACAGGAAAAAACGATCTCGCTCCCTGGTACCAGGATAAATCAGGTAGGGCCGCTGTTCAAGTGTGCAATCCTGAGCTGCGGGTTGCAAGGTATCTGGAGACGAGCAGTGGATTCGTTTGGGTAGAGGCTGCGGGCATACGTATGTACAGCTGCTACTTCTCGCCAAACGATGCACTGACGGACTTCGAAGATGACATTCAGGAACTCGAGTCGAGCCTTAGAGAATCCAAGCTGGATGTACTCGTCACCGGGGATTTTAATGCTAAGTCGCCGGAGTGGGGCGAGTCAAGGCTCAATAAAAGAGGCAGAGTGATCGGAGAAATGGTCTCCAGGAGCAATTTAACGATTGTGAACCGGGGAAGGACATGGACGTTTAGGAGGGGTGCAATTGGATCGATCATTGATCTTACGATTGCATCATCTCCTCTATTCAGACGCATTAACGAATGGCGAGTCTCTGAGGAGTATACCGCAAGTGACCACCAGTACATCGAGTTTTCAGTCTCAGTGGGAGACACAGGAAATGGTGGAAGACAGGAAGCACCGTGTCGAAAACGCCTCTCCTGGAATGTGAAGAAAATCAATAAGGAGAAATTTGTCCGATCCCTGGAAGAATCCCGCCTCATTGAGGAATTGGGTTGGGTGCAGAGGCCAAATACCCTGGATGCAGAGGTACGAGCGGTGAGGAAAACCATCACCGCTGCCTGCGATGCATCTATGCCGCGTCGCAGGTGTACCGCTTCACGAAAAAGCTCGGTGCACTGGTGGTCGGATGCTCTGGCCTCCTTGCGAAAAGCGTGCTTCAAAGCTAGAAGGAATTATACCCGTTCTAAGGGAGATCCTTTGCTAAAGGAAGTATTTAAGGAGGCCAAGAAAAGCCTGAAAAAAGAGATTCAAGCGTCACAACGCCGTTGCTGGAAAGACCTAATTGATGATGTCGAGAAGGACCCATGGGGTCTGGCTTATAAAATCGTTACTAAGAAATTAGGAACGAGGCAAAAGACCCCCGGCCTGGACAATCCCGATTGGGTCAGAAGGATTATAAAAGCTCTATTTCCTCCTGCAGAACCGTGGGTTAGGAAGGACTGGAGTACCTGCGAAGTCGGTGAGGAGGAACTCTTCACTCTTACAGAATTGAGAAATGCAGGTAGAAGATTGAAAACAGGCAAGGCGCCTGGAATCGATGGGATAAGTAACGAGATCCTAAAATTGGTTATCGACACTTCACCCCAGATTCTGCTCCGATGTTTCAATCTTTGCCTTGAGAAAGGAGAGTTCTTCCGCGACTGGAAGCGGCAGAGGCTAGTCCTCCTAAGAAAAGGCGAAAAACCTCTGGATAAAGTCTCGTCGTACAGGCCTATTTGCCTGTTAGATACGATGGGTAAACTTCTAGAGGATATGGTTCTGCAGAGAATGCAAACCCATTTGACCGGAGAGAATAGTCTATCCGATTACCAATTTGGTTTCCGCAAAGGCAGGTCCACGGTTGATGCCATTCAGGCAGTTGTGGACATAGCCAAAGCGGGAAAAAACAAATTGGGACCAAAGAAGAAGAAGGGCTTCTGCGCATTGGTGGCTATTGACATACGTAACGCGTTTAACTCCGCACGATGGAAAGATCTCATCCAGTCGATGATGGAGAAGAGAATACCGCCCTACTTGTTGCGGATAATGAATGATTATCTTAGCGACAGGTGGGTAATCTATGAGGGGGACAACTGGACTCTGAAGGAAGAGATGCAAAGTGGTGCCCCCAAGGCTCGAGGGTGGGACCATTCGTGTGGAATGTATCCTATGATAACTTCCTGCGACTGGTGGTTAGTGTTGCCCACGCTATGCTGTTTTACGCAGCAGCAGCGTGGGCTCCCTCACTTAAAACAAGAAGCAAAACCATTTGCGATAATATGCTGTCTGCGCAGAGATGTGTTACTACCCGTATCGTTTCTGCGTATAAGACGGTCTCGACGAGCGCTGTGCAAGTCCTTGCAAGTGTCCCGCCGGCAGATCTTATGGCAAGGGAAAGGGAGGAAGTATTTCTTCTTTTTAAAAGAAGAAATAATCCCGAGTACCCAGAAGAGAAAAGACCTAGCAAGGACTACATCCGCAAATACGCGAGAAACAGACTTATCGAGACATGGCAGGACAGATGGGATAGGGAGGAAAAGGGTAGATGGACCTATCGTCTGATTCCAACACTCACCACCTGGATAAACCGAAAACATGGAGAAGTCTCCTATTATTTGACTTAGGCGCTCACAGGTCACGGGTGTTTTAACTCGTACCTGTGTCGCTTTAAATTACGCGAGGACGAGGTGTGTGCATATTGCCAGTTCCCTGAGGACAACGCGGAGCACACCCTCTTCTCATGCAAGAAATGGGACTTGGAGAGGCGGGCCATGTTCGAAGGTGTAAACAGTCAAGTTACACCGGAGAACATGGTATCGCTGATGACCTAGTCAGCAGATAATTGGCGGAAAGTCGAGAACTTCATAATCTCGGTTATGTCGAGGAAGGATCTCGACGGCCGCCAAAAAGCGTAATTTAAACAGCTTTTAATTTGTTTATTTGTTTTTTATTAATTTATTTTGTGATTTATTTGTCCATATACATTTTTTAATTGTGTGTGTTTTTTTATTCATGTTTGTACAGTTTTGTTTTCAATATTTTATACGCGTTTATTTTTTCTTTTTTTTTATATATCCGTTTGCAATTTTATCTTTTGACTGTTTACACTTAATTAAACATTTGTTTTATTATTGTTGTGCTGTTAATTCCGCTTTTATATTGAAATAGTTTTAAATTTTTTAACTATTGACGCAGGAGAACCGCAGACACAGAACAAAGTCGCAGCAGCGATAGAGTTGGAGCGCCTCCCTCGAAGGCTAAAGTCTTACGACGGTTCCGAGGGAGGGTAAAAAAAAGGGAGGCTCCAAAAGAAGGGTTACGGGTTTTAGTGGGTCGGGCTGGTAGTAGGTCGCCAGTTAATTAAATTTCTTATAACATTTCTTTATTTATCTTTTTTTATATTCCCTTTTTTTTTCTTATTTTACCAACCCCACATAACCTTGGAGTGCGGAATCCAAGGTATCTGTAGGCAGATTTCCCAAAAGTCCCTAAGCAAAAAAAAAAAAAAAAAAAAAAAAAAAAAAATATTAAATATGTTATAAGTTATATATAAATAATAATATTTTATTCTATACCCCAGTAGCACGTAATGTTCCAGTAACATTGGCAACATTGAGGCAATATTGGTAATGCTAAGGCAGTGTTCTTAATATTGCTGTAATATTACGTGCTACTGGGGTATACTTTTATCAATAAGAAAAAAGTCAATGCGGTAAACAATTAAACGTAATGCAAATCTTATTTTCTTCATAAGATTGATAAATAATTAAAAGAAATCCTTTTACAATTTTGAAAATATTTTTAAAAAAATTGTAGTTTTTTATAACGTTTATAACTTTAGAGCAATTCCACGCCAAGTGATCATAAGAATTTTCGATGATTTTAGCAATATTAAAAATACTTTCAGAATTTGTTCCTTTTTATGCATGGAATAAAAGTGTATAAAAGTTTTTTTTTAATTTTCAAAATTTTTTGAGTTACCTCTTACTCAAAATTTTGGTCGGTTTTTCAAAAAATGCACATAACTTTTTTTCTTGTTAACCGATTAAGATAATTTTTTTTGGAAAATACTCATAATAAAAAGTACTTTAAAGAAAAAAAATAAAATTTAATAAAAAATTTTTTTTTGCCCGAAAAAATTTAAAAAAATTTTTTGAATTCAAATTTTGAAAAAAATATATCTTCGATTTGAAAATTTTTTTTTGGTAAATATTGTCAATTAAGTAAAGAATACTTCTTGTAAATTTAATTATGGGACAAAAATAACTTTACGAGAAAAAAATAAAGTGTGCAGCGCGGCGTGCCGGGACTTGTGCATGTATTCACTTATGGCCGCGCAAGTTTCGTTTCAAATCACACTATAGGTCACAATTCTTTACCAAAACGCTTTTTCTTTTTTTCTAAATCTTCGTAATTAAATTCTCTATGGATCTCTTGAGCCTTATTTTTGAATTTTTGTTTTTAAACATTTTTTAAATAACAGTAAGTATTAAAAAAATCATAAAATCGTAAAATATATTTTTTTTAGTTTTATTGATTAAGAAAATTATTTAAAAAACCTATTAAAATAATGTTTGATTGATAAAGAATAAATTAATTAAACACTTTTTAATTAATTAATTGTTATTTTTTATAAACTGTATACTTAGGCCTAGAAATTACTAGTTTCTTCTCAATTGTACAATTTTTCATAAGTAATATATCTACTGATGATAAAAAAACAATTATTTATTAAAACATTGTTTAAACAATTAATTGTTGCTATTTTTCATAAACTATTTATACTTAGTGTTACGTCAAAACGAGAAACCTTTTTAAATATACCTAACGTTCCTCGTTTTAAATTGGTTTCATAAATGAATCCAATTTGGGATGAGGATAAGTCAATGAGCCTACTAAATGTGAGAGAATAATTTATTTAAAAACCAACAAGAAAGAAAAGAGTTGACAAAATTACAATGAGTACAAAAATTATGAATCTTACTTAAAGAATAACGATTACTGGTGGTGTGATGATAATCTGTTGTCCGATCTCAATGGTGATGAGCGGTAGACGAAAAGGGGCCTTTTGTTTGTTGTCCTTAGTGGTTGGGTATTAGACCTCTTGTTTACACTAATGAGCCCACATAGCACAATAGTATGAGGTAAGGTTATGTTGAGTACTAATCGTAAGGCACATAAGGTTACACAATATTGCTGCGGTAGACCTGAGGTGAACTAAAAACTTCCGCCATGGAGGTAAGGTTACATGTTAGGGTGTGGTGAGTATATATGATAAGGCCATGGTAACCTTACACGTTAAGGTTAAGGTAACCTTACACGTTAAGGTTGATGTAACCTTACACGTTAAGGTTGAGGTAACGTTACATGTTAAGGTTGAGGTAAGGTTACATGTCAAGGTTGAGGTAAGGTAATTATTAAGTTGTAAGGTTGAGGTAAGGTTAAGGTAAGGTTGTGATAAATTTACCAGTTATGGAAAATATTGAAAAAATAATTAATAAATAAATATTCAATTAAAAAGTTAGTTTGTTGCTCCTCTCTATTTTGGAAACCTGACATGAAGCAGAAAATTTTGAAAACAAATTTGGGGGGACTGGGATTTGAACCCGGGATCGACGCGCATAAACCTATCATTCTAACTAACTGAGCTAAGTAGAGAACTGGTAGAAGGAAAATTAATATTGCCTTTAAGGAGTTAATCATCTTCTTGGTTCACCTTAAAGGCAACATTAATTTTCCTTCTGCCAGTTCTCTACTTAGCTCAGTTAGTTAGAATGATAGGTTTATGCGCGTCGATCCCGGGTTCAAATCCCAGTCCCCCCAAATTTGTTTTCAAAATTTTCTGCTTCATGTCAGGTTTCCAAAATAGAGAGGAGCAACAAACTAACTTTTTTATTGAATATTTATTTATTAATTATTTTTTTAATATTTTCCATAACTGGTAAATTTATCACAACCTTACCTTAACCTTACCTCAACCTTACAACTTAATAATTACCTTACCTCAACCTTGACATGTAACCTTACCTCAACCTTAACATGTAACGTTACCTCAACCTTAACGTGTAAGGTTACATCAACCTTAACGTGTAAGGTTACCTTAACCTTAACGTGTAAGGTTACCATGGCCTTATCATATATACTCACCACACCCTAACATGTAACCTTACCTCCATGGCGGAAGTTTTTAGTTCACCTCAGGTCTACCGCAGCAATATTGTGTAACCTTATGTGCCTTACGATTAGTACTCAACATAACCTTACCTCATACTATGGTGCTATGTGGGAGATAGTGTATTGTATTGTTAAAATATCTGCTTCATTCCAGACGGTTGTCGCCTCTTGAGCAAATTTCGATGGTTCGAAATTTGGAATGTGTTGTTTCAATATTAGGTCTTCGTTGATAGTTGAGATTATTTCCAATTTAATATTTTTGGAAATTGTTTAAAATTTATACTTTGCAAATTTATTATAAGAGGTTGTTTAAAGTTCACTTCTTATTTAATACTTGGGGAAATAGTTCACTTTTAATAATGTACGTTCAAAATAATACTTGGGGTTATACGTTTCACTTTCAAAGATGTACTTTTAATTCACTTGTAAACTATGCGATGTTTACTTGTAGACAATTTGATAATGACTGAGCGATGTGTACAGGTTGATTCCCAAAAAATTACTCTCTGATATCTGCAGAATTTGTATCCCTTTTATATAAAACTGTCTTCATTAATGTAATGCTTTGAAATCATTCAAGTGTGAATTTTAAGTGGGGGTCTCGGCGACGGCAATGCTGCTGCAATTCGGGGCGACTGTTGACTCTTCTACACGTGTCGATTTTGGGTAGATTTTAAGTGGGGTCTCGGCGACGGTCAATGCTGCTGCAATTCGGGGCGACTGTTGACTCTTCTACACGTGTCGATTTTGGGTAGATTTTAAGTGGGGGTGTCGGCGACTGCAATGCTTGTTTGTTTTCCTGCCTGTGGCGAAGATTTTTTGAAGGTCGTTTAACTGATGCACTATCGTTATTCTTTTTACAGGATTTAAAATATTACCCAGGCGCGAAAGACCAATGCTGACGATGGATTGAAGATTTATTGAGCCTTGAACGCCCAGCCTGGGTAACCCAGTGTTGAAGCAGTCTTTATACCACTGTCACTCAATGTTGATTCAGCATTGGACACCAATGTTCGTTCCATGCTCGATTCAAGACTCGGTCAATCTTCGTGAGTGAAGCTCAAACATCTGATCTTTATTCAAGCCTGAATCAATCTTGACAGTGTGCACTTAAAAATATTAAATATAAATATTTATAAATTAATTAATATTAAAATATTTTTTATGATAATTTTGTATACTATTTAAAAATTATTATTAATTATTATTATTAAGATATCAATTGGTAAATAAATATTAATATTTATTTAGTGTATATTATTCTTTTTTAATTATTAATTTATTAATAATAATAATAATAATAATTATTATTAGGTATAAAAAAATATTAAATTAAAAATAAATATTAAATATTATTTTTTTTATAATAATAATAATAATAATAATTATTATTATTAATTATATAAGATTTATATAAATAAAGTTAAATTATACATTATTATTTTTTTCTTGCACAGTGTCAAATAATTGTTTTCAAAGTTCAAGAGTTTCGTTTGTCTGAAAAATTTTTAGTGAAAAAATATGTTCATTAGGGTGTAATAAATATTTATGCCTAGTAGTTTTACACTAGGAATAACTGTTTAGTAAATATGTATTATCAAAAAACTATTTTTTGTCAAACGCGTGCGATTAAACACAAATAACCTTGAGACTTTAACATTGCCAACTCAAGAGTTTAACGTATGTGTTGAGTTGGTAATGCTGGAGTTTCAAGGTTATTTGTGTTTAGTCGCGCGCGTTTGACAAAAAATAGTTTTTTTGATAATATTTACTAAACAGTTAATCCTAGTGTAAAACTACTAAGCATAAATATTTATTACTACCTAATGAACATTTTTTTCACTAATAATTTTTCAGATAAACGAAACTCTTAAACTTTGAAAATAATAATTTGACACTGTACAAGAAAAAAAAATAATATATATAATTTAACTTATAAAATTATCATAAAAATATTTTAATAATAAATAATTTATAAATATTTATATTTAATATTGTTCAGTGCACACGGTAATAAAGAAAGTGAATATTGTATCAAGATTGACCGAGTCTTTAATCGAGCATGGGACGAACATTGGTGTCCCATGCTGAACAAATATTGAGTGACGCGCCGTATATACAGAATATACTGCGCTGGCATTGAAATAGTAGATTAGGCGAGGTGCCTTCCAGCCTTCTGTGGCCGAGCGGTTTAAATGCGTGCGTTTAGGACTTCCGGTATGCGTTAGGGACGGGGTGCGTGAGTTCGATCCCACATGCGAGCGAATATTTTTCATTCTTTGTTTTAAGCGTTATATAAAATAATAAAATTGTGTGTTGTGTGTTGTGAATAAAAACTTGTGAAAATGTTTGTAAATAATGTTAAAAAGTCTGCTAAAAAATCGAGAAAAAAATGTGTCGATTAACAGAAAAATTGTCTTTTTTTACTAAAATTATTTTTTTAATATTACTATTTCAAATGACATTTATTGTTAGTAATATATTATTTATATGAAAATAATATAATTATTATAATAGTAACTTATTTCCAAACAGACGCATATAACATGAATAAAAATAATATCAATAATATTCATTACTATAATAATAATAATAATAATAATAATAATAATAATAATAATAATAATAATAATAATTATTATTAAAATATTATTATTATATACAATTCATATATTCATATTATATTGAATGAGCGCGAGAGAGGCGTAAATTTTGGAACAGTGGAAGCAGCCTTGTTTCAGTCCTGCATTATAGGGTTCCGCAGCATTGATTGAACATTGAACGCCAATCTACAACAAAGACTGGAGCGTCAGTCTTAAATAAGTGTTACATTATAGCTAGAAGCAACCTTCGTTCCGCCGTCCCACCAAGGCTTGATCAATGTTGACCAAGCCTCAACGAAGGTTCCGTAAAGCCTGAATCTAGCGTCAGTTCTCGCCTGGGTACTCATCTTTCTTGAATTCATTATACTTGCAAATTGTTTAGATACATATAAGATATATAAAATATGCTAATTATAATGCAATAATATGAAATACATGGAATAATAATACAACGTATAAGTAAAATACAATATCAAAAAAAAATAGGAAATACATTCTTAAGTATCGAAGTTAAATTAGGTATATTAACAAGAAGTTACGGACGTAACGTTAGGGTAAGAAATTTATATTTGTTTCTTATGTACTTTTTTCATTTTTTCATAAGTTTCATTTGGGTTAGAAATTTCTTTTTCATGTATAAAAAGGAAGAAATTCTGAAAGTATTTTTAATATTGCTAAAATCATCGAAAATTCTTATGATCACTTGGCGTGGAATTGCTCTTTAGTAATATTAGTTATAATCATAATTGTACTTATGTTTTAGAGAAAAGAATGCTAAAAAAAAGTCTGGAAAATCCACAAATGCAGATTTAGAAAGTGATAGTTCAAAGTCTTCTAAAACAACGAGAAGAGACTTTAACTATGGCTCTGAGCCGGAGCTATCAAATGATTTGCAGTAAGTTTTATAATAATTTGTTAAAGTATTAAGAGAAAATATTTTCAAGTTTCGAAATAGATTAATACTTTATGAAAAAATACTTTATAATATTGTATATATACATTAAAATGTTAATCGAGTTAATGATATTAATATAAATAACTAACATTTTTAGAGAAAATCAAGATCACAGAATATCAGCAAAACCTGCGAATATGAACTTGGAAAATAATACTGTATCCAACTCTAGTGAAACGACCGAAAAGGGACACTCAAATTATTCCAGTAAGCCGGAAGTATCAGAAAAATACAATTATCGCAATGAGTTAGAAATGTTTGAAAAATTGGAGTAAGTTCTATATTACTTTTGTAATTACAAATTTTGATTTCCATTTGTTCAAGAATTTAAAAAATTATAAACTATATAAATATAAAACATAATTATTATTTATATTTTTTGTAATTAAAAAAAATATATCTGCTTTACAGCTTTCTCGAAGCCCAAAATATTCAGATTTTAAAACAACAGGACAAGATTTTGGGACAACTGGAAAAGATTTTAAGCCAGCAAAATTTAATGTCTGAGCAACTGACGAAACTTCAAAATCAGAATCAGAAGAATGCCTCAGAAAAATTACTATCTCCTCTAACTGGATTTCCTATAGATACGGTGGAGGAATTCTCGAAGATGGAATCTAAAGAGGGGGAAGAGATACGCAATTCACTTGTATGCATATTTATTTTTTTTAGTTTTTACTATAATCTCAGTAAGAATAAAAGTTACTGCGAAATAAGAGGAATCTTTTGACATTGTAAACTTTTTTTTTTTTTTTTTTTTTTTTTTTTTTTTTTTTTTTTTTTTTTTTTTGTTTGTTTATACTCCTGCCCTATTGGCCTTACGCACTTCGACAAGAGTCCCCGAGAAATACTTTTTTTTGGATTAAGCATAACCATTCTACTTTAGAAATTTTCTATATATTAACCTAATTTGCGTCTACAGCCGACTTTATTAGGAGTACTCGCATTGCGCCTGGACCACCCGTCAATGGGTTTTCTCGCCAGAGAAGAGGGAAACTGTAGAAAACCTCTCCTGAGTACAACCGGTTTATCGACAGTCGAGTTCTAATGGTGTGTACCGGACAATAATCGACGGTGCACATCATTATACCTCGACGTCAAACCTCCCGCTCAGATTGTCTCACGTGCCGGAAAAATACCAAGCCAAGTGGGCGCGAACCAAGGGTACTTATACCCTTGGTCCTTAAACGACCACCAACGCCAGGCATCTATCCGACTGAGCCAATCTGTCGGTTTGTAAACTTTTTTCAGTAAATTTATCAGTTCACTAAAGTTTTATCATTTAATGAAAAGTTATATTGGGAATACAGGGTTCGGATTGTGCGACTTTTTCGACTTTTCTGAAAAAATGCGACTAATCGACTTTTTGGAAATTTTTTTTTAGTAAAATGTGTCTAATCGACTTTTTTCCCATTTTTCAATTACTTTTCGACTTAAATTGTAAATGGCAGAAATATTTTTTTGTAAACAATATTGTTCACAAAATCATTCATCTCTTTGGGGGGAAAAACAACAATATTATCCCGTTTCTTAATATTTTTGTAGGAAATTCTCAATTTTCATAAGGAAATAATTTGCATAATTTCTATTTCTTAATTACAATTGCTTTAATAAAATTTAATGTTTTTAAAAAATTAATGAAAAAAAATGTTTATAAATTCTATTTGTCAATTAGAAAATGAAACTTTAAAAATTTTTAGAAAATTAAAGGAAAAAGTTTAAGTCAAAAAAATGTTTTGTTACATTTATTTACAGATTTCTTTCAAATTTTTCGAAAACATCAATAACTTCTTTTTTAAATAAATATTTAATTATTATTAAATTTGAAGAAGCTAACGTTAAAGTTAACGTTAAGTTAAAGTTTAATTATTATTATTTTTCCATAGGAATTAAAATTCTTCAAAAGATTCGAATTCAAACCTTATTGAAATTAAACAACTTAAAAAAAATTGTTATTAAACGTGAAGAAATCGATCATTTCGAGTCCTCGAATCGGAGCAATCGATGTCTTCATGTTTTATAATAATTGAAGGTGACCGAGTTTTGCAGAAGAATTTTGATATTTACAAAAATAATTGAAATTTTGAGGAGAATTTAAAAAAAAATTTGGAAAATAATTGAATTTTGCAAGGAATTTTATCAGAACTTTTAAAAATAATTAAATTTCCTTGATGAATTTTATTATTTATAAAGATAAATAAAATTTTGACAATAAAATTAAAAAAAAATTTGAAAATAATAGAATTTCTAGGATGAATTTTTTTATTTATAAAGATAATTGAAATGTTGACAAGAATTTTATTAAAATTCTTTGCAAATAATTGAATTTTAGAAAAGAATTTTATTAGATATAAAGATAATTGAAATTTTGAACAGATTTTTTCAAAAATGTTGAAAAGTAATTGAATTTTGCAGAAGAATTTTGATATTTATAAAGATAATTGAAATGTTGACAAGAATTTTATTAACATTTTTTTTAAATAATTAAATTTCGGAGAAGAATTTTATTATTTATTAAAATAATTGCCATTTTAAAGAGAATTTTTAAATAAATGTTAGAAATATCTAATTAAAAGTTTTCTATGAATTTTATTAAATTTTATTCCGGATTGTTTGATATTAAGGGGCACACCTAGTGTGAGCGCCTAAAAAAACGGTGATTTTTAGGAATTTTTTTTACCTTTATTTGTCAAAAAAACCAAAAAGATTATTAAACTAGAAGACATTTGCCGTACTATGACCCTCGGATGGAAAAAAATATTAAATTTCAAAAAAATGGCGGAGTTTTGAAAAAAATCTATAAATTTCGACTAAAAAATTCGATAGTTTTTGGCATCCCAAAATTTTATTTTTCATCCAAAAAAAAAAAAACTGGAGCCTCATAGTACGGCAAATATCTTCTAGTTTAATAATCTTTTTGGTTTTTTTTATTTCAGTCACTCAGAAGGCCGCAATAACTGCAGCAGTGGAGAAACTGGTTTTTTTTTATATAGCGAATAACTCTTTAAAAAAAAGATATTTTTCTTTGCAAAAATTACAAAATGTTCACTATTTATACAAATATACATGTACAAAACTTCAAAAAAAAATTAGATGCAATAATTTCCCTGAAAAAAATTTCTAAATATCGACGTTTTTTTCAGTCACTCACACTAGGTGTGCCCCTTACAGTATGTGTTGGCAAAAACTGTGGTTTTTTTTTACAATTTTGACAATTTCGTGTTTCCTTTTTGTACTTTTTTTCTAAAATTTCATGCGAATTTTTTCCGACTTTTTCGGCAATTTTATGCGACTTTTCGTGACTTTTGTTGTAAATTTATGCGACTAAAGTGACTTTTTCTATGTCTTAAAGACGATCCGAACCCTGGGAATGCAAAAAATTTCCAACGCTTGTATAAAATAATTAGACGACATTCTTATATATTTGTTCCGTTGCTTTTCTGATATAGATTAGCCATCTGATCAATTTGGGAGCAGCAAGTATTAGGAACTTTTTATCGACGGCAATGAAGCAAACTTTGACTGACAAATTGGTTTATTCGTTTACATGGAATGGGGGAGAAAATTCCTTAAAATTTGGTGACACAACAGTTGCCAATGCTTTCTATCGTAAGTTTTCTTATTCTCTATTTTAGAAAAAAGGACTAACGGGTTTTGCACTCAATAATTGATTTTAAAAAAGTAAAAAACGTATCTTTAAGACTGAAAAAAGTATTATAAAGTAGTTATAGAAAAATTAAATTTAACAAATAAAAACTCGTTTTAGTCGATTCCCAAAAATTTGATTTTGTATTTTCTTGACATTTGTAGATTTGCAAAAAAAAATTTGGCTAAAATTCATCAAAAATTCTATTATTATTAAAAATAATTTTTAAAGCTAAAAAAATTAATTTTTTAAATAAAGTAAATTTACTTTAATTAAATTTTGTAAAATTTTCAATGATATGTAAATTAAAATAAAAAAATTTTATTTCTACGATAATTTAACTTATTTAATATTCCAAAAATTGTATTTCATATGTTTCAAAGGATTATTTTTTTATAATTTCTAAATTCAATTATTTGTATTTGAATAATTTTTGTTAAACAAGTATATAAATACTTATTTATTTGTCCACAGGAATGAAAATTTTGAATAATTTTAATGTAAAACCATTTTGAAATTTTACTACTTATTTCTAAAAATATAATATGTATTATAACTCATTCAATATTTAATTATAATCTGAAATTTTAACTAAAATTCATTTTTAAATCTATTTTTATTAAAAAGTTCTACAAAAATTTAATTAATTATACACAATTTTCATTTTTCGACAAATTCATTAAAGTTTTATTAAAAATGATTGAAATCCGATGAAAAGTTTTGTTACTTATAAAAATAATTCAATTCTTGCATTAAATTTTATTAGAGTTTTTTAAATAATTGAATTTTTGAATCATTTCATGAATATTTAAAAAAATAATCCAATTAATTCGAAAAATTTAATTAAAATTGTATTCAAAATAATTGAATTCTTGCGATGAATTTTTTTATATGAGAAAATAATTTAATTCTTATAAATAAATGTTTTTCAAATTGTTAAAATCATTAATTTCTTTTAAACAATTTTATTATGTTTTAAATAATTGGTTTCTTTGGAATAATACTCTTGAAAATTGCATTTCAAATAATTTAATTCCTGTAAAAATTTTATTATTTATAATATTAATTGAATTTTTGCGAAGAATTTTTCTTAAATTTTTTCTAATATAATTGAATTTTTTAAAGAAATTTTATTAAAATTGTAGATATTGCAAAAAATTGAATTACAGTAAAGTATTTATTATTTGTGAAAATAATTAATTTCTTGCAAAACATTTTTTAGAATTTTTTGAAAATTTTAAAGAAAAATTTGTTTATTGCAACTATATGGAGCAGATTTTAAGTAGTGCAAATTATCACAAAATTAAAAAAGTAGCTTTTAGTGTCGAAAATTTAAAAAAAAATATCGAAATAGTGGCTAATCGTAAAAAATTAGTGAGTAGTAGGTTTTAGTAGATGAGTGTGAAGCCTGATAGTATGTTTTTTAAGGCAAAGTGTATGTATTCAACAATTTTCGAAAATTTTAAAAACATAGAATTTCTATTGATTTTAATTCATTTATTAAAAACATTCTTAATATTTAAACTTTTAAGTGTATTCAATATTTATATATATTTTTTAGTTTCGGCGAAAAAGTGTTCAAATTTTGATGGACCGGCAAATAAGGAAATTTTTAAAAGTCATATGTTGGAAGTACTGCGGCATACCAAACAAAGGTACAAAAAATATTTGAAAAAACATCTACCTGATTATTCACCAGAAGATGAAGCCGAACTAAAACAGAAAATCGCTGAATTAGAGAGTCAACAGATGATTATCTCAAACGAGAAGGACGATTTGTCGGGTGATTTGGCAGATGATTCGGCAAATGATTCATCTTAATTTTCTTTCTATTTAACTTTTCCAAATTAATAATTCAACAAGTTTTTTATATGATATTAATTTAAAATAAATATCGTCGTAGTTTTTGGTTACTTTCAAAGTAATAATTATTATTTATATCAGAGCTTTTATACAATTATTATTAAAGTTTTTATGTCAACGTACACAAAATTATAAACATTCATTATAATAAAATATTTCATTTTGGTTTTCTATAAATGATGTATGATTCTTTCCTTTTAATTTAATTCTAATAAAACTGAGATTAAAAATAAATATAAAACACGCATTTTGTCGTCACGCGTGCGACCTTCACGCGTGCGAGTCAAATGCGTAGCATTTGAGGACGCATCTGTTTGATTCAGTCATGCGTGCGAGCTTAGTGTCTGACACTGTGACCGCATTTTGTTATCTGGGAATTTACTACATATTTGTAAGTTTGTGTTAAAACTAAATTTTTGTTGATTCCTTTGTTTATGTTGTAATGTTGCTTATTTTACAATGTGGTGAGCGATTCCCTCTGAACGTGTGTAAGGTCGGAATATTTTCTCATGTGTGTGACGGAGGGTTAATGGTATTTATATTATCTAAATTTGTTTTCTTTATTTTAAATATACTATTTATCTATGACTTTCCTTTAACTTTTATTATAAATCAGTTTATCTGATAATTTAAACGATTTAAACGAAAGTCATCAGTTTATTGTACAACACATTTATGTATTTTCATACTAATTATTCAATTGTTCTATCATCTTTTATGAGTTAAAAATACAATATTATTTCTTATCGTGTATTTTTAACATCACTAACAACAAGATTTCATTATAAAAACAAATAATTTATTCGTTTCTATGATATTTTTCTATTGCTTTAGTGAATTTTGAGCGAGTGTTGAGAACAGCGCCATCACGTGTTACTTTTTGGCACATGAAAACGCAAACCACTAAGCTGACATATTTTTCCTTCAAAATACATAGGAGTCGGACTGGGGTGATAAGGCCAACGCAGAATAGATCTGTAACCGGAACCGCAATCGTAACCGTAAGCGTAAGAATGAGTTAGAGAAGGATAAGCAATATACCTATCCTTCTTTAACTCATTCTTACGGTTACGCTTACGATTGCGGTTCCGGTTACAGATCTATTCTGCGTTGGCCTATACATTCGCTTGCTTCAATTCTGCCCATAACCTAAATGAATTGTACCTAATTTTTATTTTTTATAGAAAATTACCAAAACCCCAAAACCTTAAAATTTCCTTAATTATAATTACAGATCGACTTTAAATACAAACAAAACATCTTAATTACAAGAAACATTGCAATTGATATTGTTGAAATAAATTTAAATTATATAGTTTTATTTGCTACACTGTAAAAAAATCTGGTGTAAATTTACTATGTCCGACGTTGGAAAGTTTGGTCACTATGTCCGACGTGGTATTTTTAGGCCGCAGTCCCATGGCACCGTTTTGCGTTGCGTTTTGTAACTAGGCCATGAGTGCAAATATAGCAAACATATATCTCCATCTCTCTCACACTCATTGCCTAGTTACAAAACGCAACGCAAAACGCTGCCATGGGACTTCAGCCTTACACGCCGACTGTAATCTACATAACCTGCAAATATTTTTTGAAATAATATTTTCAGTCGTAACTTTTTGTATTTATGAAATATAGCCCAAAACTTTTTGTTATATTATTATTTACTTATAAATTAGCATATACTTTCTATAAATGTACATTATATACACTTTTTTAGAGTTATTTATAAAAACTTGAAAATTTTTTGAAAATCTTAAAGGAATAAGAAAATTACATTCGCCATGTAATTGTACAGATCGTGCGACGTAATATTACGTCAAAGTGTAGAAATACACGCAATGTAAAAATACCACGTCGGACATAGTGATCAAATTTTCCTACGTCGGACGTAGTAAATTTACACAAAACTATTAAATTACATAGTCGTATAATGTAAAATTATTAAAAATAGTAAAACTACTTTTGGAACGAAATAAATTTACTACGTACAACCTATAATTTTGATGTGTGAAATTACAAGTTTCGTGTTATTTTACACCAGATTTTTTTACAGTGTATTCAAAATAATCACTTTTTACTTTGCGGTTATGTTTATGTCAAGGTATTGAATTGAAATTTTCGAGCAAACCAATGACAATATATGCAAAATAAAAGACTGGAAATTATTTTAATAAAACATAATTCGATTAGATTTATTCCAATTTCATAAATAAAATACTCAGTAACAAAATATTTTCAAAACTCTTCTGCTACAACTAGGAACGCTACTAGGCACGTAGGGAGGCACGCATCAAGGCGAGAACAGAATAGCCTACGTGAACGTGTAACGTGCTGACGTCACAATGTTAACTAAATGGGTGACGTCATACGTTTACGTTCACGTCGCTCGCGTACCCATGGATTGTGTTCTCGCCTTCAAGACGAACAGGCCGGTTCCTCTCTACCTGCCGCACAACACGAGTGAGTGCCGCATGGTGGCGCGTAGAAGCTTCCGTACTAAAGGCCTTTCTCCAATAGGTTCCCAAAACTCTGCGTCTGCGTCGGTTGCTATAGCAACACATGCTAAAATCAACGCAACGCAGTCATTCGCAGACAAACGCAGAGTTTTTGGATCCTATTGGAGAAAGGCCTTAATTTTCTATTAGGGTGCAGTCCCATGGCAGCGTAAAGAAAAAAAACATACATTTCTGTATGTTACATACAAATTTATGTGTATTTTTCATCGATATGCAATGGTAATGAATTATTTATCTAATATTTTCTTTTAGAAAAGACATTCTTTCTTTTTTCTTGAATTACAATGGAGCAACTATCAACCGGTGTTTTGAATGTGAGTTTTTTCTTGTTAATTACTTTTTGTTATAATATAAATCATGTTTTATTATTTAAATTAATATTCTTAATTTTTGCTCTAGAGAGTTATAAATGGAGAAGCAATAAATGATCCCATGTTTTTACAAATTGTGGTAAATATTTACACTCTTTCTTTCAACATATTTATTTAAAAAATTAATTTTTCCCCACTGACTTCATTTACTTGCTGTTGAGAAATAAAACAAGTTTTAAAATCTTTTCAACATTTTGTTTCTTTAATTCTGAATTTTTGTGTCTTTTTTGTTTGCCTTATAAACTATGAAATTACCACGAATTCTGATATAAAACCTTAACATTTTTTCTATTTCTGTCAATAATTTTTTAATTATTTCGAAGTGTCTATACGTCCGGCTAGTCGGACGAAATATTTCGTCTAAACGTCCGGATATACGGACATATAGCTCCCAAAATATTTCATCCGGCTATTTACTGTATGTACTGGTGATAAGCGTTTGACAGTATCCGGATAAAATAATGAACTTTATAATTCGTCCGTCTATTAGATTTTTACAAGTATAATATATTCCTTGAATGTTTTTGACATTTTTAGGTTATGAATTATAAAATTAATTTGATAACTAAATGCGAAAACATAATATGCATAATAATAGTAATAACAATTATAATTATTGTCATTCTATAATTATTATATTAATTTTTCGGAGTGTCTATTTGGCCCGTCAGCGGGCCAAATAAGTTACTTTTATTATTTGGACCGTCACCCCGGTTCCATACATTTCAAGACGGGCCAAATAAAAAAAGTAGTTTATTTGGCCCGTCAGATAACAAATTAGCTGTAATTAATAACAATAGATTATTATTATTACTATTTTTACAAATAGATTAATTTAATCACCAGGTACTATTTTTTACATGAATTTGACATGCAGGTAATGTATATTTTAACCTCAAAGTAAAGATGCAAATTATAAACATATTTAGTATACATAATATTATAAATTATATTTAAAAATAATTTTTAAAAGTAAACAATAAAATTCTTTAAAATATAAATGAATCATAAATCATAAAATATCAATGAAAATTTCCAATTTCCAATTTCATTTTTTAAAATTATTTACGGGAATTTAACTAAAAAAAATTTCAATTGCTTTTCTTGAAAAGGCTAATTTTTATTCATAGTTAAATAAATATTTAAATACTTATTTACTTTTTCAATAATTTCACTTTTTCTCACTTTAACTGTAATTATTCTAAAATTTAACTTTTTAAAAATATAAAAATTAAAATATTATTTTTACAATAATGAAAATTTCCGAAGTATACAATTTTTACATTCTCATAAAAAAATGAGAAAGTCTTGGATTTGTGCGATTTTTTTTAATTTAATTATTTCTTAAAATTTTGTTTATGAATTCTTCCAAAGGACTTTATAAAATTTTTTTAGAGTTATAATTGCTGTGAAAATTTTAATATTTATAAAAATAATTCAATGTTGGAGAAGGATTTTATTTAAATTTTTTAAAATAACTGAATTTCTGAAAATAATTTTTTTATTTATAAAAATAATTGAACTCTTGCGAAAAATGTATTTATTTATGAAAATAATTGAATTCTCACCTCACGTAGAATTTTATCAAAATTTTGTTTATAAATAATATTAAATTCTTTCGTGAAATTGTATTAAAATAGTAGATTTTTAAACTAATTGAGTTTTAGAGAATTTGATTATTTGCTAAAATAATTTATTTTTTTGTGAAAAATTCGTTTGTTTTTTAAAAATAATTCAATCGTTTCAAAGAATTTTATTAAAATTTTTAAGAAGAATTTTCTTATTACATTACCTGTCAAATTCATGTAAAAAATAGTACCTGGTGATTAAATTAATCTATTTGTAAAAATAGTAATAATAATAATCTATTGTTATTAATTACAGCTAATTTGTTATCTGACGGGCCAAATAAACTACTTTTTTTATTTGGCCCGTCTTGAAATGTATGGAACTGGGGTGACGGGCCAAATAGACACTCCGTTAATTTTTTGCTTTTTTATAAATATTTACAAAAAATATTTTATAATAAATTTTTTTCAGATAAATAAACATCAAAATATATTCTATGCAGAGTTTACAAACACATATTTGTTAAATAAATAATGTAAATAGAAGACTAACATTTATTTATGTATATATCTTTTTTTTATTTATTTATTTAAAAAATGTCTATAAATTAAGAATACAATATTTTTTAAAGATTGTAAGTCTTAAAAAAATTATTGTTCACAAAAATATTTTGGGACGCCTGTATATTTCCGGAATTTAAAAAGTTCTAATCGTAGTTTTTTCCATTTAAAAAGTTTTAAATGTTAATGAAGTGAGTTTATCATAGAATTTATTTTTCAGCAAATAAGCAAATTATCCGATTCGCATTTACTAAATAATATAATTTATTTAAGGGTAACACCATTCTAGAGCCAGAAAAAGAGACCTATATTTTTGATGATTTATTTTGAGAAAATGAAAAATAGAATTGGATTTCTTTTTGGAGGATTTATTAATTATACATATTGAAGTGTGGAAATTTTTTTTTAAAATTATATAACAAAATGGCGGCGGTAAATTTCATATTCAAAATCGACTATTTTTTATGGCCGGAAAGGTTTCTTGAAAAGTTTAAGTCCTGGAACAAAAAGTAAAGAAATTTTACAAACTAAATACTATAAACTTTGGAACTACATACAGATTTTTTAATTTGATGTAAACTTTATTTTTTATAAACAATTTACTTTTTATTACTCTTTGGCAAAAAATCGATTATTGTACCCAAAAGTGCGCGATTTTTACAAAAATTGATATATAAAAAACCCTTATGCACTTCCAAAGTTTACATGGAGAAAAATATAAAATAACTTTTACTACTTTTATAGTAAAAAATTTACCGAAAATTTTTTTCTATAAAAGTAGTAAAAGTTATTTTATATTTTTCTCCGTGTATATTATATACATCATGAAATTTCTTTGTTTTCTGTTCCAGGACTTGAACTTTTCAAAAACTCTTTCTGGACGTTTTGTTAAGAAAAAGATTAGTCGATTGTTACTATAAAATTTATCGTCGCCATTTTGTTATAAAATTTAAAATAAAAATTTTTTTCTACACTTCAATATGTATTTAACAAACCCTCCAAAAAGAAAACCTATTCCTTTTTTCATTTTCCCAAAACAAATCATCAAAAATTGGTCTTCTTTTCTGCCTCTAGAGTGGTGTTAACCCTTAAATAAAATAATTTTTTTGAAGAAGAGTAATAGTTCTATATAAATGTTACAGTTACTATAAAAGTTTAATCAAAATTATAATGTTGAATAATTTGAAATTTATTCATTTATTCAAATGCTGAATTTTTCAAAAGATAAGTTATTAAAATATTTATGATATGCAAAACTTTATTTTCTCGAACATTTATGAACTCAAATGTCCATAAAATATATTTTTTAATATTATTTTATAAATGTCATTTGACAGAATGTTTACTGTAGCAAATGTTAATTGCAAATAATGTTTTTATACTCGAATAACCAATTTTACAATGTTAAAGAATTGACTATTCTTCATTATAAAATATTATAGTCAATTATTGTAATAATAATTGGTAGTCAATTTTTTTAGATTAAAACTCCATTTGGATTTTTTAACATTGTAAAAGTGGTAATTCGAGTATAAAATAGTATATTTCGTAACGAGTGCGAGCAGTTGTCAATTTTTGAACGAGCACTTTTTTTGGAACAAACTGTAGGCGAAGCGAAGCTTCGCCTACAGTTTGTCCCAAAAAAAGTGCTCGTTCAAAAATTGGCAACTGCTAGCACTAGTTACGAACGATATTTTTCATAACAAGGTGCAAAAAAGTGCCCTTTTTTGCACCGCGTTATGAAAAAATTATTTGCAATTAACATTTGTTACAGTAAACATTATGTCATATGACATTTTTATAAACATTAAAAAATATATTTTATGGTAATTTGAGTTAATAATGGTTCGAGAAAATGAAGTTTTGCATAACATAAATATTTTAATAAGTTACCTTTTGAAAAATTCAGCATTTGAATAAATGACAACTAGATAATATAGAATATATAACAATTTTACCAGTTGAATTTTCATCTTCTTCAGGATTACACAAGTTTCAAATTATTCAACATTATAATTTTGATTAAACTTTTATAGTAACTGTAACATTTATCTATTACTCTTCTTCAAAAAAATTATTTTATTTAAATAAATTATATTTTATTACATTTAGACTTAACATATTAATGTCAGAAGCCATTTAAAAAAGTCCAAGAGGATTCAAGGCGGGGAAAGAAGTGATTTTTGTTTTTTAATTGTAATTCCGGGATTTTTGGAAAATCTACGACAAAAAATTCAAAATCACTGCTTTCCCCGCCTTAGATCCTCTTAAAATCTTTTTAAAATTGCTTCTGATATTAAAATAAATAATTATCAAAAGAAAAAAATTGCTTCCAAGTCAAGAAAATTAATTAAACTAAATAATTAAAATAAATTAACAACTTATTTGAAATTTCGGAATTTTCGTCAAATCTGTGACAAAAAAAAATTCAAATTCACTGCATTCCCTGCCTTACATCCTCTTGAAATTTTTTCTAAATGGTTTCTGACATTAAAATAGATAATCGTGAAAAGAAAAAAATTGCTTTCAAGGCAAAGAAACAATAATTTTGGTTTTAGTTGAAATTTCGTGATTTTTAGAAAATCCGTCACAAAAAAATACGAACTAATGTTTCCCCATCGTTTACATGAACAATTTTATTAAGAAAAATTTGTATCCTGAACTTTTCAGAGAAACATTTTTTCGTTGAATCAACATTGTTAACTTCAGTTTCATTTTTACTATATACAGATAAAATTTCTTTCATTAATTTATCGGGACGTTTTAGACTCTAAACATTTTATCCGGCTGACCGGCTATTTAGTTAGTATTTTACTAGCCGGACGTTTAGACCCAGCTGTGTTATGCAGCAAAACGTCCGGCTAGACAGTATCCGGACGAATTTATTGCGTCCGGCTAACAGTACCCGGACAAATTTTTTTATTCGGCTAGTCGGACGTATAGACGCAGTGTAATTATTTAATGAATAATTTTACTTAAACATTTCAAAATTAATTGAATGAATTTGATTAGAATTTTTAATGGAACTTAGATTAACCTTTAAAGTGCTAAGTGTTGAAAAATCACGCTCAGTGCTAACCCCGGTCTGTCAGACCGCTATTCCCTTTTGACAGTTTTTTAGTCATTTATAATTTTTAAAAGACAACTATTATAAATATTTTTTACTTTTTAACAAAAAAAGTCATTTCTGTATTCTGCATTTATTTATTTTATTTATTTTATAAATGCAGTCTATGAGAACTGTCAGTAGAACTAGCTGCGCGTCAAGTTGCGCAGACGTCACTCATTGGAATATACTGGAATATACTTTCACTTAAAGCTAACCCCGGTCTCACAGACCGCTATACTTCAAATATTTATTTATATTACAAAATTTAACGAATAAAAATTTTTGAAAAAGTTGTCTCCTAACAGATTTTCATAAAATATGAAGCTACTAAAAAGTTCAAGTTCTTATTATACATTGAAAAAAAGTTTCAAGCAAAGAAAATTTTAATAGCGGTCTGTCAGACCGGCATAGCACTTTAAAGGTTAAAAAATTTAAGTTCCATATATTTTCGTAGAATTTTCTAATAAAAATTGATTTAAAAATGAATTTTAGTTTAAATTTTAGATAATAATTGAATTTTGAAAATGTTTTTCTTTTTAAATATTTTCAATTTAAAAATTAATGTATTGAAAATCATTGAATTTTTGCAAAGAATTTTATCGAAAAATTTTATCAAAAATTAAAAAATAATTGAATTGTTTCAAAGGATTTATTAAAAGTTTAGAAAATAATTGAATTTTTTCGAAAAATATTATTGAAAATTAAAAAACAATTGATTTCTTTCACGAAATTGTTATTAAAATTGTATTAAAGATAATTAAATTTTTTCAAAGATTTTACTTGAATTGTTTCGAAGGATTTGTTAAAATTTTAGAAAATAATTGGATTCTTTCGTGAAATTTTATTAAAATTTTGCTGAAAATAATTGAGTTTTTGCAAAAAATTATATTTTTTTTGTTAAAATGTGGCAACCCTGATAAAGTATAATTAAACAAAATTAAATTAATTAATTAAAAATTAAATAATTATGATTCATAAGTTTAAAGATGAATTCAGAAATAATTTCATGTTTTCAAATGAAAGAATAGTCACTTCTTCCTGATAAATATTTATTTAAAAAAATAAAAATTTTTGAGGTCTTTAAGAAAAATGTGTAATAATTGTTTGTTTTTGATTTTATGAAGGGATCGAAATTACTTAAGGGCGATAAATATAGGCTATGGTTAAGCGATGGGGTTATGATGACAAACTTTGCACTTGCATTATCCAACGAAATGGAATTTCTAGAAAATGAAAATTTATCAAAATTTTCTATTTGTAAAGTTAATAGTTACGAATTGGGGACTCTTAAAAATTTGGTGAAGTAAGTTTTTATTTGAATACTCATTTATTTAAATTTTGAAAAGAAAACGATTTCTCATTGTTAATTTGCAAATGAAGAATTTATTTTTAATTATGAAATTCACTTTAAATTATTATTATATTATTAGTATTGTTATTAATAATATATTTTTTCAGTTCTGTTATTATGGTGAAGAATGTTGAAATTGTAACATCCGGTGAGCAAATTGGAAATCTCATTGGGAATCCATATACCTATGTACCGAAAGGCTTAAATATTAAAGATCAACTTCCAGGTTTTAAAGAAATTTGAATATTGAAATTTTTGAAATTTTCATTTTATTGTTGAAAAATATTTAACTGCAAAAAATTTCTCTTTTAGTTGTGGAAGAAGTTAGAGCAAATCCTGTGAATAATAATCCAGAAAGTGGACAAAATGAAACTGAAATTGTTCGAGCTAGTCAGTCTTCAGTTTATCAAAATATCTACACTGTCCCGTTAATAAATTTAAGTCCCTACTACGGAAAGTTAGTATTTAACTTTAAATTACTTTTTTAGAACTTATTTAAGTGGTAAATAGTTTCTGAAATAAATATAAAATAACTTATAGTTTAAAATTTATATATGATAATAAATTGTCAAAAAGAATTTTAAAACATAAAAAGTAAATATTAAAACATTTAGAGAAAATATTAAGAAAAAAATAAAGTAAATAAAATAAAAAATTAGAATGTAAAAATGAAATAAATAATAGAAGAAAAAGAATTAATTATTACTTGGTAAAGTTAATAGTTGTCACTCCTGGATTTTAATAATATTACAGATGGATAATAAGGGCAAGAGTTTCAGCAAAGTCTGACATTAGAACTTGGAGTAATGCACGAGGCGAAGGCAAATTATTTTCATTAGATTTGATAGACGAATCCGGAGAAATTCGTTGTACCGGATTTAATGATCAAGTCGATGCATTTTATGATCTCTTTCAAGTAAGTGAATTTTGCGGATAAATTTTATTATTTTTATACTTATTCTCGACATATTTTTTTTAAAAATGCTATTTTTTCGACTTTTCTTCCAAATATTACAACAAAAATACCACATTTTTTTAGTATAACTCTTTGCCGTACATAAGTTTTCCCCACCTCAGAAACAAGCAGTTTGACAGTTGAATCACGTGGACAATATCAGGGCCGGAAGTTAGCTTGATTTTGAGGTTATGTTTACATAGGATATTTATGTTTGATAAAAGTTTTTAACAATCAAATTTACCATTTTTAAATTGTAATAAATTGCAAATATACATTTGCACTTTACACAAAAAATTGTATTTTTAGTGATCAATTAGTATAGAGTCATTCCATTATATTTCGACTAAAGTCGTTGCTGACTAATTTTAAAAAATTGTAATATTTGGCAGGAATGATGTTAAAGATATTAGAAACACCGAACAAAAAGAATTTTTTTAAATATTTTTGATATTTATTGTAAAATAAGCATCTAAAGTATATGAAGTCGTAAAAACTGACACTTTTTCATCTATTAGAAAATATTAAAGAAAACACATAATTTACTATAAAAACGTAAAAAAATTATAATAATTTATTAAAAATGAATTGTTTTATTATTATAAATTGATAAAAACAATTATTAATAAGAAATATTAAATAAAAAATGATTTTAAAGTTCACCTGCCAAATAACCTAAATTTGCCAATTTCATTCACTAAATGTGAGAAAGAGAAATCATTAAATTGAATAAAACCTTATGAAATATAAAGTACCTGTGATTAACTTTTAGTTTTCCTTATCACTTTCTTCCTTTTTTCTTCACAAATGTGAAAAAATAAGCAATTAAAATTGGCACTTTGCTTATTTTCATGATTTTAAAATGTAAATAACTTCTGCCCAGAAAAATGAAAAATTACGAAAATTGGGCAATAATTTTTTAAAGGACGAAGTTAGCTCTTCTTGTTTAATCGTTTTGAACCAACTTCAGTTTTAAAAAAATCACATGTATTAACCTGATAAAAATAGTAAAAAGTTTAAAGTTAATTAATTCGGAAAATAGCTTCGGGACCAAAGAAAATCTTCTTCCAGTGAGTGTATCTAGTGATCAATTAATTATTGCCCAATTTTCGTAATTTTTCATTTTTCTGGGCAGAAGTTATTTACATTTTAAAATCGTGAAAATAAGCAAAGTGCCAATTTTAATTGCTTATTTTTTCACATTTGTGAAGAAAAAAGGAAGAAAGTGATAAGGAAAACTAAAAGTTAATCACGCAGGTACTTTATATTTCATAAGGTTTTATTCAATTTAATGATTTCTCTTTCTCACATTTAGTGAATGAAATTGGCAAATTTAGGTTATTTGGCAGGTGAACTTTAAAATAATTTTTTATTTAATATTTCTTATTAATAATTGTTTTTATCAATTTATAATAATAAAACAATTCATGCTTAATAAATTATTATAATTTTTTTACGTTTTTATAGTAAATTATGTGTTTTCTTTAATATTTTCGATATTTTCTAATAGATGAAAAAGTGACAGTTTTTACGACTTCATATACTTTAGATGCTTATTTTACAATAAATATCAAAAATATTTAAAAAATTCTTTTTGTTCGGTGATCCTAATATCTTTAACATCATTCCTGCCAAATATTACAATTTTTTAAAATTATTCAGCAACGACTTTAGTCGAAATATAATGGAATGACTCTATAATTAAATATAATTTATTGTAAAATATAAATCGGTTTCAATTTTGAGAAGGTACGATGCTGCAAATTTAGACACTTACATACTCACACATAACTAACTTATCAACACAAGCATAAACGCCTCTTCTCATTGGCTGTTCCCCCAAAAAGGACTCAAGACGACATTTCGTAACATATGAACGGCAAAGAGATAAAATGCAACTTATTTCGATTTTTGTAGTGTGAAAAATAACTATAGACTAATCTTTTAAAAATTATTTTAGAACAAATTTTCTAATTAAATTTTTGAAATATACAATTCAAAAGATTTTGAATAATTTAAATTTTGTTAAATTTTATTGAAAATAATTGATTTTTTCAAGTATTTTATTAAAATTTTTGAAAATCAACTTTTGAAGAATTTTAATTGCAAATTGTGGAAATAATGGAATTCTCATAAATTTTAATGAAAAATCTTCTAGCGTAAATTTAGAAATGAAAAATTAGGAAAATAGTTTCTACCTATAAAGTTATATTAAAACTAGCAAATAATACGCGCGGAACGTGTGATTCCATTTATTACTTCCTCTTAGGTATTGTAATACCAAAATTTTTCGAGTTCGATTTTTTGACATATCTTTATGTTATTCGACCTCAGGAGTTCAAAAATGACATTTTTAAAAAATGTCATTCCGTGTGTGTGTGTAAATATTACATTTTCATAAATATCTCAAGATTATGAAGAGCTTCAGGGACGAATTTTTTTTTAAATTGTAAGTCTCACGTGCGGATATAATATAAGAGTATTTTCAGCCCGATTCATAAAGTTTAACTACATTTTTTTTGGATTTTAAATTTTTCAAAAATCGTTTTTTGCCCATAACTTAAAAAAAATGTTAGGACACCTATAAATATTTTTCTCTAATTTTCTAGAATTTTCCTAGACGCATCTTTTGAGCGCTTATTCAACATTTTTTGCTTATATTATCCGGAGATATTAAACTTTTAAAAATCAAAATTTTTGGAAAATAAGACTCGTTACCAATTTGTAGAGCATTAAAAAACGCTTCGATTGGCCTATTTTTGAACCTAATTCGATCATAAATTTCGAAATTATTGGTATTTTAAAAATCAAAAATTGTGAAAAATGACACTTTTTTTTACTTTTTTGTTTGAAAAATTTTGTTTAACTATTAAATTATTATAACTATCTTGTAGGGTATTTAAAAATACATTGATTGAACAAAGATTCAATCACTTTTACCATATTTATGAAACGTTATTCATATATTTCTATTATTATTACTATTATCTCTATATGAGAAAGCAAAGTGTTCATGAAATGAGCACCAAAATTTTAATTACCTATTATTAATACATATTATTAATTAATTATTTTTATAAAAAGAACAATTTTTTGCAAAAATTCAATTGTTTTTAACAAAATTTAAATTAAATTTCAAGAAATTTGAAGAAATCCTTTGAAACAATGCAATTATTTTTATAAGTAGTAAGTAAAATTCATCGCAAGAATTCAATTACTTTCATAAATAAGAAAATTCTTCGCAAGATTAAAATATTATCATAAATAACAAAATTTTTCAAAGGAATTCAATTATTTCCATAAATAATAAAATGTTTCGGAGGAATACAATTATTTTTAAAAATATTGTTTTAATTAAATTATTTCCAGGAGTTTTAATAAAAATTCAATTATTTTCAACAATTCTGATAAAATTCTTCGAAACAATTCGATTATTTTTGTAAGTAATCAAATTCTTCTGAGAAATTCAATTATTTTCAATACAATTTTAATAAAATTTCTAGAAAAAAATGCAATTATATTCAAAATAATTTTAATAAAATTTCTCTAACAGATTCATTTATTTTTAAAAATTGTAATAAAATTTTTCTAAACAATTCAATTGTATCGAAGAACTTGTTCGACCCCAGAGGGCTTTGGGTCGTTCACTGCTCCCGACTGGTATTATCCCTTTTTTTCGCGCGTCGAGCGAGTTCATCGATACAGATCCTCAATTAATAATAAACAGGATTATTTTAAAAACTTGAAAGAAAATTTTCAGTAAAAATTATTTTAAAAAAACTACATTATTTTCAAGAAAATTGAAATAAATTCTTCAAAACAATTCAATTATTTTACGGAATTTTAATAAAAATCTTGCCAAGAATTAAATTATTGTCAATACAGTTTTAATTACATTTTCTCGAAAGAATTCAATTATTAAAAAAATTATTTCCAAATTTCCTGATAAATACTTTGCAAGAATTCAATGATTTATAGTACATTTATTTTAAAATTGAAAACAGCAAACAGCAACTAACTTCAAACTGCAAACAGATTACCGGAATACAAAGATTATTATCCAAATAATATAGATATGTTTGAAAATAGTAGGGTCATTTGGGGTAAATGTAAACGGAATATCTATTTTTCAAGAAAAACATTATTTTTTGTTAAAAGGTAAAACGGACGGATTTCTTTTGCATGAACTTGTTATTAGAGTTCCCTAGAAAAATTTGATGAGGTACAAAAAAATATTGATGCACCTGAATCGCCTAAAACTAACTGTTTACATTTACCCCGAGATTTTGAAATTTTCCTAAAATTCGGGGTAAATGTAAACACCACTGTAGTTAAGCGAGGTTTAAGAAACAAGTTATTTCAAGTATACTACTGTTTTAAGGGATGGAAAAACTGAAAAAAAATTCTTCGTTGATGTATAGTAAATCAACCAGTTGACTGATAATGTATCATATAAGATAAACAATCAACCCTTACAAAATTAGTAATGTAAAAACTTGAATAACTTGAACAAATTTTAATATATTTTCATTCAACTTAGTAAGAAGAAGTTTTTAAGGTTGCTCAATAAGAATCTAAAATCGAATTTTTAAATTTCAAAATGGTGGATTCAATATGGCGGATGAACCTAAAAATAATATTTTAAAAATTGTTCAAATTTGCTTGAATCTGGCTACTCGGGGGTTTTTGAAATCGCTGAATACGAATTTGAAGTCAAATTTTAAATTTTCAAAATGGCGGATGAACCTGAAAATATTTTTAAAAATTGATCAAATTTTCAAAAAAAATTTTTTTTTTTATCCAATTTTTTTTTTAAAGAGGACTTAATTTCCTTTTTTATGTAATTTTACATTGCCAAATTAATGAAATTGTGAAATAAAAGCAAATTTATTCAATTATTTTCTTTTAAAATGTAGCTCAACTTCTGTTTACATTTACCCCGAGTTTTCGAATTCTCGGGGTAAATGTAAACACTTAATTATTTATTAACTAAATTGACGAAAATCAAAAATCAAAGTCAATTTTTGTTAGGGCATTAATAAGGAAGAATTACATATTTTTGTTTGATTATGTATTTTTAAATTTATTTTTATGCAAATGCGAGACAAAATACTGAAACAGTAAAACATTGATTTTCAATCTTTTTTGCATTAAAAGATAACTTACACTATGGCATTGCCAATTGTCAAAAAAAATATTGGCAATACTTAGAGCATCTTGTAGGTGAGCTGAGGTAAAAATATTGACGTCGTACTTATTTTTAAATTTGTAAATTTAGCTGAAACATCTACTGTTTACATTCACCCCAAATGACCCTAATTCTTTAAATTTTTTATTCCAATTTTTTTAAATTCAATTATTTTCAATATTTTCAATTACATATTTCCAAAAAATCCAAATACATAGGTTCAAAAAATAACAACTTGAAATATTTTTAGAATCATTTTTAACATTTTGGAGAAAACAATCATGTTCGAAATTTGTAATTTAAAATCATCAAAAAAATTCTGGTATTCAAAGCTACAAAATTATAAGAATTTCTTGTAAAATATCTTATAAAATAAAAAACAATTTATACAATTTGCTTTCTTGTAATTTCAGATTGAAAGTATATATTATATTTCTAAATGTCAAGTGAAACCGGTGAACAAAAGGTACACTACAATAAAACATGAATTCGAACTTGTATTAGGTGCAGAAACATCAATTCTGAGATATGAAGGCGAAGATCTTCATATTCCAATGATACAATTTGATTTCTGTGTCATTAGTGACATCGAATTTAAAGAAAATGGTTATGCTGTTGGTAAATATATTTAAGTTTAATATTAATAAATTTAATATTAATATATTTAAGTTTAATTTTTAGTTTAATATATTTAATATATTTTTTTTGGTTTAATATATTTAATTTTTTTTAAGAAAGCTAATGCTTTTTTACATGTTTGGAAAATTAAAATATTCTGCCTAGTTAAAAATTTTAAAGATTTGAATTTAAATATTAAATATATGGATAGGTAGTGTTCCTCAAGTTCTGAACGCTCAAATCAACGAGAAATTTTTTTGTCAGTATAAATATTTTCAAATATTATTATGACTGTTACAGAAACTAAAAACAAAATTAAACATTTAGAATCTTTATAATTTATTTTTTCTATACTTGACGCAAAATTATTAAAATAAATTTTTAGTTTCAAGTAGAAATAATTAAATTTCGTTCAATTGAAAGTTCAAAACAGAAAAAATGAAAAAATTTTATTTATAAATACGAAATAAGAATAGAGGACGTATTTTGTAATTGATAATTAACATAAAATTAATCTTTAGATATTCTTGCAATTTTAAAAAATGTCGGAGAAGTTGTGAAATCTACATCACAAAGAAGCGGAGTTGATTTTGTTAAACGTAATTTACTGTTAGTTGATGACAGTAATACTATGGTAAGCATAAAATTTATTCGAACAAATTCAACTTTCGAAAAATATTTTTTTTTCTTTGTGTATTTGAAAAAGATTTGTCGTCAATGAAAAGAAAGGCAAAAAAATAACATTTTCTTTGTTTCAAGGTAACATTAACTTTATGGGGTGCACAGGCTGAAGCGTTCAGTGAAACTGAAGGTACACCACTTGCTCTTAAAAACGTAACGGTTAAAGAATTTAATGGAGATAAATCACTTTCAACAGTTTCATCAACAATCGTACAAGCTAATCCAGCAATTCCAGATGTCGACAGGTAAATTAATTAATTTCAAATCGAAGACAAATATATTTGAAAAAGTGAAAAAAGGTGAAAATTTATATTTCAAAAATTTCGAACGTTCAAATGAATGAAATATTTTTGTAAATTACTCATTAAAAAAACGAAAAACATTTATTAAAAATTTTAAAAGTTTACAAATTATTTTTTAATACGTGACTGTTATTTATAATAAAATTTAAATTTGAAAAGGAAATAAATAAACTTCGTTTCTTTGAATGATCAAAACTTTAGGGACATAAATATTAAAGCAAAGATATTATTTTTTAACTATTTTATCTAAATTTAATAATTTATGTTCTTTCAGAATAATAACGTGGTACAATGACACTGAAAAAGCTAAAACTGCCAAAATGATTTCAAATACAATAAGTGTTAGTTCTTCTAGTTTGTCATGGTTGAATTTCCTACAAGTGCAAGAACAAAACATTGGATTACAAGAAAAAAACAATATGTTTTTAACTAAAGCAGTCATTGGCTCCTTAAATCATCAAAATTGTTTATATAAAGCTTGTCCTTCTGACAATTGTAATAAAAAGGTATTTTATTTGTGAATATTAAAAGAAATTATAATTTTGTTTATATTACAAAAATATTTAATTTCTCCTTGCATACATTTTCTTTGCAATAAAAAACGTATTCTTTTTACTAAAAATATATTAAAAATGTTCTTTTTTTCATAGCTTTTGGATCCAATTAATGGAATGTACAGATGTGTTAAGTGTAATGCGGATTTTCCAAATTTTACTTACAAAATGATTATTCAGGTAATTTCTACATTATTATTAAATTATTATTAAACTAGCATAACTACGTGTAATTTTTTTCTTAGAAAATGCAGGTCGTCAAACTTGGACCAAAAAAAATTCAAAAAATTTGAAACAATCTTATTACCAGAAAAATAATTTCGAAATTCAAACGTCAATGCCTATAAGTAATTCTCATACTGTAGAAAATGACCTATAAAAAAAGGCTAAGATGATTAAAAGCGTTTATTATTTTAGAAGATATTCAAATTTTTGTAAAACATTGGAAATGACGATTTTTTTAAAATATCTAAATAAAATATTGGCCAAATGACTTCTGAAAGATCTTATTCTTTTCAAAATTTTACTATCTTTCAAAAAATAAAAAGAAAAAATTTTTAGTTTCCATAAATTTTATGTTTTTCATTCATTTGAAAATGGGTGATTTCTCAATTTTTACCGGTAGTGTACTTCTACATTTTTCAACAAAATTTTCAAAAAAGTCTTATTTTCTAAAACTTTAGATTTTTAAAAGTTTAATAACTCCGGTTAATATGGACGAAAAATGATGAATTAGTGCTCAAAAGATGCGTCTACAGGGTTGCTACAGAACCTGGAAAACCTGAAAAAGTCAGGGATTTTTTAAAAAAAGGTCTGGAATACCTGGAAAAGTCAGGGATTTTTTTAAAAATGGTCTGGAATACCTGGAAATGTCATGGAAATTTGAAATGCCTGGAATTTTATTCCACTTAATATTTTTTCCCACATTTTTTCTTTTAAAAAATGATGTCCTGGAATTCCTGGAAATGTCCTGAAATATCCTTGAATTTTCCATATTTTGCTTTTAAATATTCAATAATTTAAAAATTTTACTCAAATTTAAAAAAATAATTTTTTTGATCCATCAAAAAATAATTTTAATTTGTCGTTTGATTAAAGAATCTGATATCTATATATAATATTGATTTTGAACTCTTTTTATAATAAAATAAATATTTTTGTTCAAGTATAGATAGGTTAATTTAAATTATGTTAATCGTAATATGAAATAATATTACACATGTAAATGTCCTGGAAAAATAAAAAATCTGTCCTGGAATTTTAAGTCATATTTTCAGTAGACACCCTGTCTGTGCTTTAATAATCAAATAGAGATAATCTAACGTGAATATTTTTATAATACAGAAAAATTCTAATTTATTATTATTAGGCCAATTTTTCTTCAAAAATTGCTCTAATTTATAATGTTCAAAAGGTGACCTGGAAATTTATCAGATTTGGTACTGGAAAACCTGGAAAAGTCATGGAAATTTAAAAACAGACTTCTGCAGCAACCCTGGTCTAAAAAAACTCTACAAAATTATGGAAAACCATTTATAGGTGTCCTAACATTTTTTTAAAGTTATGGGCAAAAAACGTTTTTTTGCAAAATTAAAAAAAAAAAAAATAGTTAAACTTTATTAATCTATCTCAAAGTACTCTCATTTTATGTCCGCGCGTGAGACCTACAACTTCTGAGGTCAAATCACTTTAAGATATGTCAAAAAATCAAACTCAAAAAATTTTAGTACATATTGCAATACATCCTCTATGAGGAAGCAAAGGAAGCAATATAATATATTCTAAAATTTTGTTGCAATATTTGAATAAAAAGTCGAAAAAGTCACATTTTATTAAAAAAATTAATCGAAAAAAGACACCGTTTTGAAAATAGTCAGAAAAAGTTCAAAAAGTCATAAAAAAAGAATATGTAAAGATGGATACACTTTTGTAGATCAGGAATGAATTTAAAAAAAAATGCAGACTTGTAGTAATAACAATAAAAAACAATAAAAAATATTATTAATATTATTATATAATATGTATAAAAACATGTTTTTAATGTAAAATTTTTATTTACTTTTTAGGCATCGTTACTTGATTACACTCAGGAATTAAGAGTAACTATTTTCAACAATGAAGCGGAACAAATTCTGAATAAAAGCGCACAAGAAGTTGGAAATATTCAAGAAAATTTATCAATTGATGCTTATGGAGATATATTTGAGAATTGTAAATTAAAGTATTACAATTTCAAAATATTAATGAAACAGGAGCATTTCAATGTAAGTAATTTCCCTGTTTTTTCTTTCATATTTTTTTCATATGTAATTTCATATTTCATAAGCATGATATTCCATTTATTATTATTATGCAAATTACAAAATGTTTTTACTTTAAAATATAAATTTTTGAATTATTATTTCTTAATCAAAATTTAAAAAATCCATTTTTTAAGTACTAATTAATTTTTATTGTTTATATTTTCAAAAATTTTAATATAATTTTATTCTTCACAAGAATTAAATTATTTTCACAAATAATAACATTTTTCGGAAGAATTCAATTATTATTTTTGTAAAAAGTAAAATGTTTTGCAAAAATTAAATTGTTTTCAACAAAATTTTAATTAAATTTGACAACAAAATTCAATTATTTTCTAAAATTTTAATAATAATAAAATTTACGAAAGGATTTAATTTTTTTCTTAATTAGTTATAATATTTTTTGAAAAAATTCAATTATTTTCCAAAATTTTAATAAATTCTTCGAAGCAATTTAATTATTTTTATAAACAGTAACATTTTTTGCAAAAATTCAATTATTTTTAATACAATTTTAATAAAATTTAATAAAAAAATTTATAATATTAATAATATTTTTCGAAGAAATTCAATTATTTTATAAAATTTTAATAAATCGTTCGAAAGAATTGAAGGATTTCAATTATTTTCAGTACAATTTTAAAAAACTTCAATAATCAAATATTTAATTATAATTATTAACAGACAAGAATATTTTTAAAAAATGAAAAAAATTCTTGGTTTAATTCAATTATCTTTAAAATCTTCAATTAAAATTATTCAAGAAACTACATTTTTTTAAAAAATACTTAAAGAAATTCTTCAAAAAAATTTAATTATTTACAAAAACTCTAATAAAATTGTTTAGAAGAGTTTAATTTTGTATCAATAATTTAAATAAAATTTTAATAGTTAAATTATTAATTACAATTATTAACAAAATCGATTATATTCAATAAATGAAAGAAATTTTTTGAAAGAACTGAATTTATTATTACCAAAACCTGTAAAATTTTTCGAAAGAATTAAATTATCTCAAATCTTTTGATAAAATTTTGGCAAGAATTCAATGATTTTCGATACACTTTTTTTATTTTAAAAATTAGGAAACCCAGAGTTTTGAGTAGGAGGTAAATGTAAATGCTATTTTAAATTTAATCACCCATATATGAACATAAATTTAAAGTAATAATATAACGAAAATAGTACTATTAGTATAATTTTTTGTCCCTACAGTAAATAATAATACGTTTTTAATTTTACAGAATATATCCAAAGTTAGAGCTATCGTACAAAGTGTTACGCCAGTGAATTTCTTAGACTACAGTGCACATCTATTGAAGGAAATTAAGAACACTATGGAGAAGCCATCGGCTTGAGAAATGTGCCTTAAAAGTGTTTTTTTTGTTTCGATTACAAATGAATGTTATCAAAAACCTTGATGAAAATAATTTGTTTATAAAGGTTATTTTTCTACTTAACAATAATATTTTTATATATATTGCATATATAAATAGAAAATTTATATTTTAATATTAAGTCTCAGTATTAAGAAAATATGATTTCTTCATTTTCTTTGCACGAAATAATGCGGATTATGTCTTCAGAATTGCAAGTTTAAAAAAAAGTTTATACGATTATATATTATATTACCTACTATATATTATTACCATATTCTTATAATAATATATATTATCGAACATGTTATTGTAAAAATTAATAAATCTTTAGTTTCGATTTATAAATGAAGAATGTTTATGATTTGAAATAATTTTAGAAATTAAAGTTCATTAGTTAATTTCTTAATAAGTTAATATTTTATTATATGTATCAAATATATTATATTTCAATATTTAATGTAATAATAAATTCTAAATTTAATTACATACGTATTACAAAGATGAGAAATCAATTAAATTAATAGAAAACGATTTTTAAATTTAATTATCTTCAAATTTAAAAGTAATTTAACTAAAATTTAATAAAATTTAAAATTATAGAAAGTGAATTTATCATTCGGCAGTTAAATATTAAGAAGAAAGAAGCTATCAATTATCCGAATCAAACTTTTACTAAACAAAATTAAATATCTTAAATAAATCTCTATAAGCTCTTAGATTTCATATGTATCGACAGCACAGCTGCCCGAATACAGAAACCTCCTTAATCTGAAAAATATTTTCGAAATTAATTAATAATTTCAAAATTATCAAAGAATCCAGAAAAACGGTAGCATGGTGGGATACGAGCCCACGACCTTTCTATTGCCGCTAGACTGCTCTGACCACTGAGCTTATAGAGATTTATTTAAGATATTTAATTTTGTTTAGTAAAAGTTTGATTCGGATAATTGATAGCTTCTTTCTTCTTAATAAAATTTAAAATTGTTAAATAATATTTTATGTTTTTTCAAATATTACAAATTCTTTTTAGAGAGAGAGAGAGAGAGAGAGAGAGAGAGAGAGAGAGAGAGAGAGAGAGAGAGAGAGAACTCTCTAACTCTAAGTTAAGTTAAGTTAAGTAAATTAAGTTTAAATTAAGTTTTAAATTAAGTTTTAAATTAAGTTTTTACTCTCTAACTTTAAGTTACCGTTTTCAAGTCATCTTTTTGATAATGGAAATTGTCAACAAAAAGTTAACAAAATGTAACCATCAAATTGTTGACTTTGAAAAGTTAACGAAATGTAACCATCAAATTGTTGACTTTGAAAAGTTAACATATATTTACCGAAATCTTGTTAACAATTTGCAAAGTCGTAAAAGGTAACAAAAAGTTATTGAAAATGTGTATGTAAATTTGACAACAATTATCTGATTGATAATCCCTACTAAAAAAATAATGAGGAATCATGACAAAACATCAGAGTTCTGATTATTCGTCAGATTTTCTGATGCTTCTTCTTGACTCTGATGATTTGTCATTTTTCAGATTATTTCTGACAGAATTTTTAGAATGGATTTGATGCGTTTTGTGAGAACTCTATCAGCTTCTCACTTCACAAACCAAGCTGACCATACTTGAAGCGTATCTTTTAATTTCTTCAAAATAAAGTTTCTTAGAATAAATTTTAGATATTTGGAATCATGAAATATCACAGATTCTGAATTTTTAAATTATAAACTTCAATTAGTTAAATTAAACAAATTTCAAGTCATAAAATTTTTGTTTAAAAAATCATAAACCTTCAGAACAATGCCTTTTTTTGCCCACTCGACTCAACTCAGTCCCAATGACCAATTCGCGGTGCACCTTTCTTTAACAATAGATTTTCCGAATGTGAATGTGAAGATTTAAAAACAAGAATTTTATAACTTTAAAATTCTGCATTTTAACTAATTCAACTTTGTAACATAAAAATTTAGAATCTATGGTATTTTACGATTCCAAATATCTAAAATTTATTTTAAAAAACATTTATTAAAATAAATTATAAGGTTTGGGTGATAATTAAAAAAATGATTTTTAAAATAAATTTTAGATATTTGGAATCGTAAAATACCATAGATTCTAAATTTTTATGTTACAAAGTTGCATTAGTTAAAATGCAAAAGTTTTAAGTTATAAAATTCTTGTCTTAAAATCATCACAAAAGACTCGGAAATCTATTGTTACAGAAAGGTGCGTAGCGAATTGGTCATTGTGACTGAGTTGTGTCGAGTGGGCAAAAAAAGGCATTGTTCTGAAGGTTTATGATTGTTTAAACAAAAATTTTATGACTTGAAATTTGTTTAATTTAACTAATTGAAGTTTATAATTTAAAAATTCAGAATCTGTGATATTTCATGATTCCAAATATCTAAAATTTATTCTAAGAAACTTTATTTTGAAGAAATTATAAGCTATCTCGTGAACTATAACTGATATGTAAAAACTGATATCATTTTTGAATTTTAATCCAAGAGAGTATAAGGTATACGTAAAACAGTCTTCAAAATAATCTGAGTTTATAAACATTAAATATAATGTTGAAATGAACAAAAATGATTTTAAACATTAAAAAATGTATAATGGTTTCTCGATGGTATACCTAAGTTTTAAAAGGCGTGACGACCCTTTTACATAAAGGAACAAGAATACATCCCCAAAAAAGATTTTTTGCTGTGCTATAAAAAAATTCGGTGGCAGTCATAAAAGTTTTCATGATTCTTGGCAGTATTTTGAAGGGTTCTATTTCTTTTTCATGTTTTTGAGCTGCAATTGTAAGAAAAACTGCTCAAAAACACCAGAAATTCTGATTATTTTTCTGATGTTTTGTCATTATTTTTTTAGTAGGGATATTTTTAAGTTGACATTTTTGTGTAGTATAATAGTAATTAAAACGATAACTATTTAAAATCATCATTAGTTCAACGATCTTCAGATAACATTTTGTTAACTGTTTAAAATTATCATTAGATCAGCGATCTTTAGATAACATTTTGTTAACTTTTTTAAAGTTAACTTAATGACAGGGTTGCTACAGAACCTGGAAAACCTGCCCAGCGGGCACACTTCTCTTTTTGATAACTTCAAGTTATCGTTTTGAGTAGATATCAACATTTTAATGCCTTTTAGTTATCGTGTGCCCCTTGGGTGGAAAACCTGAAAAAGTCAGGGATTTTTTAAAAAAGGTCTGGAATACCTGGAAATGTCATGGAAATTTGAAATGCCTGGAATTTTATTCCACTTAATATTTTTCCTACATTTTTTCTTTTAAAAAATGATGTCCTGGAATTCCTGGAAATGTCCTGAAATATCCTTGAATTTTCCATATTTTGCTTTTAAATATTCAATAATTTAAAAATTTTACTCAAATTTAAAAAAATAATTTTTTTGATCCATCAAAAAATAATTTTAATTTGTCCTTTGATTAAAGAATCTGATATCTATATATAATATTGATTTTGAACTCTTTTTATAATAAAATAAATATTTTTGTTTAAGTATAGGTTAATTTAAATTATGTTAATCGTAATATGAAATAATATTACACATGTAAATGTCCTGGAAAAATAAAAAATCTGTCCTGGAATTTTAAGTCATATTTTCAGTAGACACCCTGTCTGTGCTTTAATAATCAAATAGAGATAATCGAGACGCATGATTTTCCCCTAAACGACAAATGGTCGAATGTTCAAATGGTCGAATACCAAGTAGTCGAATCGTTAACTGGTCGAATGCTAAAAACATCGAATGCTAAAAACGTCGAATGTTCAAAATATCGAATCGTCAATTTGTCGAATGATCAAAACGTCGAATTCTCAAATGGTCGAATGCTAAAAACATCGAATCGTCAAATGGTCGAATGCTCAAAAGGTCGAATCGTCAAATGGTCGAATGCTAAAAACATCGAATTCTCAAATGGTCGAATGTTCAAAACGTCGAATCGTCATTTAGTCGAATGCTAAAAACGTCGAATCGTCAAATAGTCGAATGTTCAAAAGGTCGAATCGTCAAATGGTCGAATACTCAAAAGGTCGAATCGTCAAATAGTCGAATGCTAAAAACGTCGAATTCTCAAATGGTCGAATGTTCAAAACGTCGAATTCTCAAATGGTCGAATGCTCAAAACGACGAATCCTCAAATGGTCGAATGCTCAAAACGTCGAATTCTCAAATGGTCGAATGCTCAAAACGTCGAATCATCAAAAATTCGAAAAATTTGCTTGGTTTAAGTCAACATTAACTTAAACCAAGCAAATTTTTCGAATTTTTGACGATTCGACGTTTTGAGCATTCGACCATTTGACGATTCGACGTTTTTAGCATTCGACCATTTGAGCATTCGACCTTTTGAGCATTCGACCATTTGACGATTCGATGTTTTTAGCATTCGACCATTTGAAGATTCGACGTTTTTAGCATTCGACCAAATGACGATTCGACGTTTTGAACATTCGACCATTTGAGAATTCGATGTTTTTAGCATTCGACCATTTGACGATTCGACGTTTTGAACATTCGACTATTTGAGAATTCGATGTTTTTAGCATTCGACCATTTGAGCATTCGACCTTTTGAGCATTCGACCATTTGAGCATTCGACGTATTGAGCATTCGACCATTTGACGATTCGACGTTTTTAGCATCCGACCAAATGACGATTCGACGTTTTGAACATTCGATCAATTGATGAGTCGATGTTTTGAACATTCGACGTTTTGACTATTCGATGTTTCTAGCATTCGACCAGTTAACGATTCGACTACTTGGTATTCGACGTTTTGAACATTCGACCATTTGAGAATTCGATGTTTTTAGCATTCGACCATTTGACGATTCGACGTTTTGAACATTCGACTATTTGAGAATTCGATGTTTTTAGCATTCGACCATTTGAAGATTCGACGTTTTTAGCATTCGACCAAATGACGATTCGACGTTTTGAACATTCGACCATTTGAGAATTCGATGTTTTTAGCATTCGACCATTTGACGATTCGACGTTTTGAACATTCGACTATTTGAGAATTCGATGTTTTTAGCATTCGACCATTTGAGCATTCGACCTTTTGAGCATTCGACCATTTGAGCATTCGACGTATTGAGCATTCGACCATTTGACGATTCGACGTTTTTAGCATTCGACCAAATGACGATTCGACGTTTTGAACATTCGATCAATTGATGAGTCGATGTTTTGAACATTCGACGTTTTGACTATTCGATGTTTCTAGCATTCGACCAGTTAACGATTCGACTACTTGGTATTCGACCATTTGAACATTCGACCACTTGGCGTTTAGGGGAAAATCATGCGTCTCAGATAATCTAACGTGAATATTTTTGAGACGCATGCATGAGACGCATGCATATCCCCTAATCGCCAAGTCGTCGAATGATCAAATAATCGAATGCCAAGTAATCGAATGGACAAAACGTCGAATGCTAAAAACATCGAATCGTCATTTAGTCGAATGATAAAAACATCGAATCGGCATTTAGTCGAATGTTCAAAACGTCGAATGATTAAAACGTCGAATGCTAAAAACGTCGAATCGTCAATACGACGAATGTTCAAAAAGTCGAATTATCAATTCGTCGAATGTTAAAAACATCGAATTGTCAATACGTCGAATGTTCAAAACGTCGAATGATAAAAACGTCGAATGCTAAAAACAACGAATCGTCATGTAGTCGAATGCTAAAAATATCGAATCCTCAGTTAATCGAATGCTAAAAACATCGAATTCTCAATTCGTCGAATGTTCAAAACGTCGAATGTTTAAAACGTCGAATGCTAAAAACGTCGAATGTTCAAAATGTCGAATGCTCAAAACGTCGAATGATAAAAACGTCGAATGCTAAAAACTTCGAATCGTCATTTAGTCGAATGATAAAAACATCGAATCGTCAATACTTCGAATGCTAAAAACATCGAATTGTTAATTCATCGAATGCTTAAATCATCGAATTTTTCATTCGTCGAATGTTCAAAACGTCGAATGATCAAAACGTCGAATGCTAAAAACGTCGAATTCTCAAATCGTCGAATGCTCAAATAATCGAAACGCCATCTGTTCGAAATGTCAAGTAGTAGAATGGTAAAGTAGTCGAATGGTAAAGTAGTCGAAACGCCATCTGTTCGAATTGCCAAGTAGTAGAATGGTAAAGTAGTCGAATGTTCAAAACGTCGAATGATAAAAATGTCGAATGCTCAGAACATCGAACTGTTAATTCATCGAATGCTCAAAACGTCGAATGATAAAAACGTCGAATGCTAAAAACATCGAATCGTCAAAAGTTCGAAAAAGTTCTTTGTTTTAAGTTAATGTCTACTGAAGACAAAGAACTTTTTCGAACTTTTGACGATTCGATGTTTTTAGCATTCGACGTTTTTATCATTCGACGTTTTGAGCATTCGATGAATTAACAGTTCGATGTTCTGAGCATTCGACATTTTTATCATTCGACGTTTTGAACATTCGACTACTTTACCATTCTACTACTTGGCAATTCGAACAGATGGCGTTTCGACTCCTTTACCATTCGACTACTTTACCATTCTACTACTTGACATTTCGAACAGATGGCGTTTCGATTATTTGAGCATTCGACGATTTGAGAATTCGACGTTTTTAGCATTCGACGTTTTGATCATTCGACGTTTTGAACATTCGACGAATGAAGAATTCGATGATTTAAGCATTCGATGAATTAACAATTCGATGTTTTTAGCATTCGAAGTATTGACGATTCGATGTTTTTATCATTCGACTAAATGACGATTCGAAGTTTTTAGCATTCGACGTTTTTATCATTCGACGTTTTGAGCATTCGACATTTTGAACATTCGACGTTTTTAGCATTCGACGTTTTAAACATTCGACGTTTTGAACATTCGACGAATTGAGAATTCGATGTTTTTAGCATTCGATTAAGTGAAGATTCGATATTTTTAGCATTCGACTACATGACGCTTCGATGTTTTTAGCATTCGACGTTTTTATCATTCGACGTTTTGAACATTCGACGTATTGACAATTCGATGTTTTTAACATTCGACGAATTGATAATTCGACGTTTTGAACATTCGTCGTATTGACGATTCGACGTTTTTAGCATTCGACGTTTTAATCATTCGACGTTTTGAACATTCGACTAAATGCCGATTCGATGTTTTTAGCATTCGACGTTTTGTCCATTCGATGTTTTTAGCATTCGACGTTTTGTCCATTCGATTACTTGGCATTCGACTATTTGATCATTCGACGACTTGGTGATTAGGGGATATGCATGCGTCTCGCATGCATATCCCCTAAAGGCCTTTCTCCAATAGGTTCCCAAAACTCTGTGTCTGCGTCGGTTGCTATAGCAACACATGCTAAAATCAACGCAACGCAGCCATTCGCAGACAAACGCAGAGTTTTTTGGATCCTATTGGAGAAAGGCCTTAATCGCCAAGTCGTCGAATGATCAAATAGTCGAATGCCAAGTAATCGAATGGACAAAACGTCGAATGCTAAAAACATCGAATCGGCATTTAGTCGAATGCTAAAAACATCGAATTGTCAATACGTCGAATTATCAATTAGTCGAATGTTAACAATATCGAATCGTCAATACGACAAATGTTCAAAACGTCGAATTATCAATTCGTCGAATGTTAAAAACATCGAATTGTGAATACGTCGAATGTTCAAAACGTCGAATGATAAAAACGTCGAATGCTAAAAACATCGAAGACGTTTTGTCCATTCGATTACTTGGCATTCGACTATTTGATCATTCGACGACTTGGCGATTAGGGGATATGCATGCGACTCATATTTTTATAATACAGAAAAATTCTAATTTATTATTATTAGGCCAATTTTTCTTCAAAAATTGCTCTAATTTATAATGTTCAAAAGGTGACCTGGAAATTTATCAGATTTGGTACTGGAAAACCTGGAAAAGTCATGGAAATTTAAAAACAGACTTCTGTAGCAACCCTGTAATGTAATGGAGCTCTCACAGCTCTGCCTGCCTGCGCAGGCAGTAATTGGAGTAAGAGAGAAAATCAATTAGAGTGAAAGAGATAGTAAATTCAAATTTGTATGCTGCCTACTAGCTGTGAGAGCGCCTTAAAGGTGCTAGCACAGCTCCTACTGCCTGCCTGCAGGTTGACATGGTAACACATAGGAGTAAGAGAGTAAGAAAATTCAAATTAAATGTTTTTTCTCTCTCACCTCACTACCTGCCTGCCTGCGCAGGCAGGCAGTGAGGTGAGAGTGTACCTTTATATGTAAAAAGTTAACAAAATTCATATATAACAGCGAGTCAAAAAAAAACGGTTTATATTGCCTTTTAGGCCAACGCAGAATAGATCTGTAACCGGAACCGCAATCGTAACCGTAAGCGTAAGAATGAGTTAAAGAAGGATAGGTATATTGTTTATCCTTCTCTAACTCATTCTTACGCTTACGGTTACGATTGCGGTTCCGGTTACAGATCTATTCTGCGTTGGCCTTTTCGATCAGACACTACCCCAGAGCGTTATAACCTAAAAATCGTGCAGCGTGGGTACGTACAACATATCGTCAGCACATCAGCTCGCTGGTAAAATATATTTATAGAGGTTACGTTTTGTTTTACCATTGAAAAAAAGGTACTTTTATGTATTTTCAGATCACTAATTGTACTTAAATCGGTTTTTATTTTGTTTTAATTATTTCTGTATTACTTGTAGGCAAAAAACATTTTTTGATCTGCCGAAGCGTCAGCAACTCAGCCACGTGGAAATGAGAGAAGTTTGCACGATATTAATATTTATACATGTATAAAATCTACCTATTAAGTATAATTATTAATATGTAAATATATAAAAAATGAAATTTATTAATTATTTTCAGTTTTAGGGACCAAGTTGAAGTCCACAACGTTGATCAACGAAAAAAAATTTTTCACTTAGTAAATTAATTAAAAATGACGCAGCAATATTGACACAAAAATATTTAGAAAAAAAGATTAATGTTCATATTTTGCTAATAATTATTTTACAATTAAATATTAAATTAAAAATAATACTTGAACCCTACTGAAAAAGAACGACTGTAAATACACTGAAAAAAAAAATTTATTTGATTCAAATAATTCAAATTATTTGAAAAATATTTAAGGCCAACGCAGAATAGATCTGTAACCGGAACCGCAATCGTAACCGTAAGCGTAAGATTGAGTTAGAGAAGGATAAACAATATACCTATCCTTCTTTAACTCATTCTTACGGTTACGCTTACTATTGCGGTTCCGGTTACAGATCTATTCTGCGTTGGCCTTTAATTGATTAGTTTTATTAGTTGGATCAAAAAAATATGTATTTGATTTAAATATCTGCAATTATTTGAATTATACTTATTTGAACCAAATAAATCGTACTTGATTCAAATAAATAGTTAATTGAATTGAATAAATAAATTTATTTAATACAAATATTGAATTATTTGAAACTATTCTTTCATTTATTTCACTCAAATACTTCGTTAATTTGATGCAAATAAAAATTATTTGACACAATAAATTTATTTTATTGATTCTAATAAGCGGAATTATTTGCTCCGAATAATTTATTATTCAAAGCTAACATAATATTTTATCAAGACAAATAAAAAAATATTTCAATCAATTAAATAATTATTTGAAACGAAAATAATGAATTATTTGAAACTGCTCTTTCATTTATTTTACTCAAATACTTCATTTATTTGATGCAAGTAAGAATTATTTGATTCAGTAAATTTATTTTATTGATTCTAATAGACTGAAATATTTAATCCGAATAATTCATTATTCAAAGCTAATATACATTTTATCAAGATAAATAAAAAAATATTTCAATCAATTAAATAATTATTTGAAACGAAAATAATGAGTTACTTGAAACTATTCATTCATTTATTTTACCCAAATATTTCGTTTTTTTGATGCAAATAAAAATTATTTGACACAATAAATTTATTTTATTTATAATTATTACAAATAAATTTATATTATTACTATATAAATTTATTATTATTGACATAATATTTAATATTATTAAAAAATATATAAATAAAAATATTCCAATAAGTTGATTTTTTAAAGAAATATTGAAATATATTCGTAAATATACATTGAATAAAGTATTGAAAATATAGCGGCAAAATTGTTCACTGCCTTGTAGTAATTCTACAAGTTTTATTTGAGCTAGTGACACTTGAGAGTATTTAAGATTTGAGAGTCCCATGCGAGCGTAGTATAGTGGTTAGCGTGCGTGACTTCGGTGCGTGAATATTCGGTTAGGCGTGGGTTCGTACCCCCAAGCGTTAGGATTTTTCAAATGTGTATGTAATAAAAATTGCGTTTAAGTGTATAAAAAAATGTGAAAGTGAACTATCAATGAATTGTCATCAGTATTTATCTTTTGCAATTAGTTATTTTTTTTATTAATATTTGTTGATGTTGAAATTATCAATATTGAATGAAATGATTTTCATACTTGATTCAAATAATTATTTATTACATTAAAATATTCGATTTATTTGATTAAAATAATTTGAATTTGATTTAAATAAATAGTTATTTAATACAATTAAATAAAATATTCAGGTCAAATAAATATATATATATTTGAGTTGAATATATTTTGAATTTGATTCAAATAATCATTTATTAGATTCAAATATTTTATTTATTTGATTTGTATTAGTTGTATTTGATTCAAATAAATAGTTATTTGATACAATTAAATAAAATATTCGGGTCAAATAAATATATATTTGAGTTGAATATATTTTGAATTTGATTCAAATAATCATTTATTAGATTCAAATATTCTATTTATTTGATTTGAATTAGTTGTATTTAATTCAAATAAACAATTATTTGGTGCGATAATATAAAATATTTAGTTCAAATATTTATGTATTTGGTTCAAATACACATTTATTGGATTACAACCAAATAAATAATTTATTTGAATCGAATAATTTTTATTTGATTCAAATAATTTTTTTTTCAGTGTACGAGCGTAAATATGACTGTGAATATGACCCTAAATACGAGCCTTAGAAAGGTAGTGTAATTGAAACAGCAAATACAGCCGTATTTATGCCCGTATTTAGGGTCGTATTTACGGTCATATATGAAAACCATTTTTAAAAAAAAAATATATATATACCCCCACAGCACCGAAACTTTCCTAAAAATTTATTGAATATTTACTTGTAATATTCGGCATATCTAACTGAAATGTTTAGTGAAAATTGTTCTTTACACAACTTTCAATAAACATTGCAATTACATATTCCGAACATTTCAAGTAACTGTTTAATAAATTTTTAGGAATGTTACGGTGCTGTGGGGGTATATATATATAGGTAAGTATTGAAATACGATTTATTCTTATAATAAATGCATAACAAACAAATATATAAATGTCACTTTATTTTAATCACAAACACACATATACACATGGTACAATTATTTATTAAAAATTGTAATTTTTATTATTTTTATTATAAGAGAAAAAATACTTGTACGCACAATAAAAACACTTGTACATTTTTCAACAGCTAAATAAAAACCACAAATGACGCGAATCACATGTATAAAGGCCTAAGCACAATAGGTTCGCGAAAGTCGTTCGCGAACGCAAAACATGAGTTAGAAAAGGACAGAGATATATTTGTGTCCTTGTCTATCTCATGCGTCTCGTTCGCGAACGACTTTCGCGAACTTATTGTGCGTTGGACTTGACTCTGATGTGTTACGTGCACATATGAGTTTTATGCGCAAACTCAGCGTGCTCAATTATAATTCGTTGAGTTCAAGGTTGAGTTCATACTTTGGCTGAATCCTTAAGAGGAACCGGGAATTACAAATGATAAAACAATAATATTCCGTTAAAACGGAGGGAAAAACCTCTCAAGCAGAATGGATCAATCAATAATTAATAATATTAATTATTGATGGAAATCAGTCCTCTTGAGAGTAAACCCAAATAATTTATTTAATAAAAAGTTCAAGAGTACAAAATGACTAAGGAAACAAACGAAGCAACCTTGTCAGTCAACCGTCAACTTAGATCTAACTTCTAGTCTTGTAGTTAAGGCCTAAGCACAATAGTTTCGCGAAAGTCGTTCGCGAACGCAAAGCATGAGTTAGAAAAGGAAAGAGATATATTTGTGTCCTTGTCTATCTCATGCGTCTCGTTCGCGAACGACTTTCGCGAACCTATTGTGCGTTGGACTTTATGGAGAATCCACAATATGTGCAAATATGTAGGTAGCAAGTCCAAGTGCAAGTGCGATTCCTATACATTTAGCATTGGTTCGCACTTGCACTTCTTGCCTTTTGCACCTATTGTGGACTCTCCATTATAGTCTAGCAGAGTTGTTCTCAGCTGTTAGTCCATGTTGAGGGAAGTGCGCATGTTCAAAGTGACGCGCATCCCCCACTTTACTATACACTTTTATGCACTTCACTAACACAAATACAGTCTCATACGTCATACTTATTGGTGTAGATACAGACACATTCGTCATAATAATATTATTCGTTATCTTTATCATACTATAACTCTTTCAATAATTTAATTTATATACAAATAATAAACTAGTAAATATATATCTATAATAAGCATATTTACTCTTATATACAACACACACACATACGTTTACAATTATAGTAAATATTGTATAAAATAATACAGCGCTGATAGTCATGATAGTTATAACAAATTAATTGTTAAACTATAAATCTTGAAAGTATTTTATTTACAAATGTCACCTCATTAATAATTATAATAATTGATTAAATGTTAGATTAATATAAATAGTGAAATACATAAATTGAGATTATTTATAAAATTATTAGAATGATTTTCATTTCTAAAAGTAATGTAAAATTGGGTTTTTCCAATACGTGACAATTTTTAAGGTAAAAGGATCGAAAGTTTTTAGATGTACAATTTCGGTAGTTATTACCTGAATAGAGGATCTGGTCTATAAAACTAAGCTGTTCTGATTTTATGACTTTCTAAAGGAGTATACTTTTGGGTATATTTTACAATTGTACATAGTGTTAGAAAAACAGATAATTTTGGAAGGAATCGAAGAGTTTAGATTTTATAAGAAACACATTTTTCTTAATCCAGATTAACTTTATGATGTTTTAGAAATACTTTTGGGTTTCTTAAAAGTGGAAATATTCATTCCTTAAGCTATATAAAATAACATCTGTTAAAACATGAAAATATGTTTGGGTATTTTATTATTACTATATTCTTTAGTCGTTCTCAGTCTCAGGTTTATATTTATTGAAATATAAATGGAAATATCCTTTCTTAATAATTTTGATTTCACCGCGACATACAATCGTGATTCGATTAATCTCGAAGTGTGATTCGAGCGAGATAGTAGTCGCTCGTCACACTGCCTGCAGGTTGACATGGTAACACATAAGAGTAAGAGAGTCAGAAAACTCAAATTAAATGTTTTTTCTCTCTCACTCTTATGGCGCCTGCCTGCGCAGGCAGGCAGGCAGTGAGGTGAGAATGTACCTTAAAGAGGGGAAACAACAAGGCCGATTCTCACCAATCATTAGGCAACATTAAGCCTACCGCCACAAAATGTTTGCTATGATTGGTTCACAATCGTGTTAAGTAAAAGTTTACCCAATTATTTAGGAGTTCGTTGAGAAAGGACAATTCTGATTGGTGGAAAAAATGTTATTCACTAGGAAAATTACAGGGTCCCGGCAAGTCCCGCCAATTTAGGTTTTTACCTATACAAATCGTGTTTCAGCCTGCAACTGCATCCAATTGTTTGTGGTTTTCATGCGTTTTATTTTGTGTAATCAAAATTTTTAATTCTCCTGTATTTAATAATTCTGTATAGTATTGTTGTATTTAAAAAAATCCTCACAATGTATGATTTAACAGAAGGAGCGATTATAGTGAGTATATTATTTTCCAAATTATTATTTAAAACGCTATTCTTTGTCTAATTATATACGTTTTATTTTTCAGAAAATAATGAACGGTGTAAACGTTGATAAACCGATCATTCAAGTTTTGGTAAGTTATTTATTCTGCTTTTTAATCTTTAAAACTTAATAATTAATATCTATTTCTTTGTCATTTGGTTTTTTCGTTTTTATGCGTATAGGTTATGTTTGGTACGCGTTACAAACTTTATTTGTTTTTGTGTTTACATAATATTTTACATATATTTTTCTACAATTTTATAATTTTATGTTTACTTTCCTATTTATTGAATACTTAAAAATAAAATTGTTCCTCAAGCAATTTTTTTAATAAAGGATTCTGTTTTTATGAAATGTATTTCTGAAAAAATGGAATAGAAATTTCTCTTTTACTTCGACGATATGGATTGAATATTGTAATTATTTTGCATTTTTAGGGTCAGAAGAAGCTCTCGAGTACGAGTAATGTTGAGCGATATCGTCTTCTAATTTCCGATGGAAAACATATTAATTCGTTTACAATGTTGGCCACTCAATTAAATCATTTGATCACAGATGGTACAATGACGGATTTTTCCATTTGTCGAATTACTCAATACACAATTAGCAAAGTTAACAACAATGGTCAGCAGAAGTGAGTTTTATGGAGAAAGTTTATTATTAATTTACTTATTCATTATTCAGCAAATTTTAATAATTTTAAAGAATTGTATTACAATTTTTAAAAATTTTTTTTTTGAAGAAAAATGTGAACAAAACAAATGTAAACAATTTAAAAAAAATGTTTTGAAAACAATTGAATTTTACAAAAAACTTAGAATTGAAGTTAGGTATCAGAATAAGGTAAAAATTTAACAAGTTATTAATTTATTGTTTAATGAAAAACATTTTTAGAGGTGTCATGGTAATTTTGGGAATAGAAGTATTAGTTTCCGGTTCTGAAGTAAATCAGCAAATTGGAAATCCAACACAATTCGAAAATACTGGAACTAAAATTGAGAACGCTCAATCTGAATCGAAACCATCAATGAAAAGTATGAACTTGAATATTATTTAATTTTTAATTTAATGTTTTACTTTCTTTTTTTTTTAACAAAAATTGTTTTTTTGTAATAGCGCCAGTATCGCATAATTCTGTAAATACAACAGCGAACGACAGTCAAATTATGACAAATCCAATATCAAGTCTCAGTCCTTATCAAAATAGGTATGTATTTTTTTTAATGAAAGAAATATTTTTTATTCTTCTTAAGCTCATAAATATTTGATTTTTATTGAATTAATTTATTTCTCTATTAAAGATGGGTCATTAAGGTTCGAGTTTCTAACAAATCGGATATCAGAACGTGGAATAATTCTCGCGGTGAAGGAAAACTTTTCTCAATGGATTTGGTCGATGAAAGTGGAGAAATTAGATGCACAGCTTTTAAAAATGAATGTGATAAGTTTCATTCAATGATCGAGGTATGTATTCCCTATTTATTTAGTATTAGCAGACTTACAACAATATTTTTTAAACGAAAATTACTTTTTTCATTTTTTAAATAATATTCAGGCCTTGGATATTATGACAGGGTTGCTACAGGTTAGAAAAGTCAGAAAATCAGGGAAAAGTCAGGGATTTTTATTAAAAGTACTGGAAAAAGTTAAATTTTTAGAATTTATAAGAAAAGCCTGAATTTTGGTGTCTTTTATGTTTGCCTCATAAGTTATGAAATTACCACGAATTCTAATTCAAAACCTATAATTTTCAATATTTCTGATAATAATTTCTTTTTAAATAATTTAATTCTTGAAGAACTATCAAAAAATTATTACTTAGAAATTCTTTAATAATAATTTTACTCAAACATTTAAAAAATTATTAAATATTTTATAAAAGTTGCGTTTACAATTTTCATAAATAAATAAACTTCAAACGGTTTCAATTTGAAATTTTATAAAATTTCAATTTTGAATGAATTTAATTAGATATTTTAAAGAACTTAGATTTTTGAAAAATTTTAATAATTCATATTCTTCGGAAATTAGTTAAATTTATTAATATATATTTACTTAATTATTAAAAATAATGGACGTATAGAAGAATTTTAATTAAAAACACTAAAAAAAAATTAAATTTTGGAGAACTTACAAATGATTGCAGAAATTTAATTATTTTCAAAAGTAATAAAATTCTCGTCAAAATGTCAATTATCTTTATAAATGTGTACGTCCACATGAAAAGGGCCCATATTGTCGGTTCTAGTTTTCGAGATAATCGCAATTTAGTAATTTTTGAGCAAAATCTTAATTTTTTTTTATTTTTTATTATCAATCTACATGTTTTGACAAGTCGAATCATGCGGTTTTCATTAATTTATCGATAATTTAACTGTTTGATTTCATTGGTTCTTTAGAAAAATGAAAAGGGCCCATTTTGTCGGTCATTTGCAAAAGTAATCCGTATTTTAGAAATGGAGGTGTGGAAAAATTTAAAACCTCTTGATTTTTCATCTTTAAGGTGTCATGGACTGTAAACAATTCTTATCTGAATAACTTCCCAGAAGAACCAGAGGTATTGACGTTAGAGTCTTTTTTTTCGTAATTGTCGAAATGAAAATTTGGATATTGCGTACATTTTTTCATAATAGAGACTGTCAAAAAATTTTAAATAAGTTTAATATCTATTCTTTTTCTTCAAATGACACAATGAAATTGTACCTAATCATTAATCTTGTAAAAAAAATGGTTTTTTAATAGAAAAACTGTCCTTTTTAGAAAAGGGCCCATATTGTCGATTTTTCGTATTTTCAAAATTAAGAGGGGGGATGGTTTTAAAAATTTAAAACCTGTTGGTGTTTTATCTTCAAGGTTCCCTGAACTGGAAACAATTCTTATCTGAATAACTTCCAAGAAGAACCAGAGATACAACAATTAGTTGGTATCGCAAACTTTAATTCCGTTTTTCTCGAAATGAGGTTTTTGGCGTTCTAAACTTTGAAATTCCGTAACTCAGCGAATTTTTAACCAAAAAAGTTCTAAGACCACTCAAAATTTTCCAAATTTTGCCAGGAATACGCCCATATAGATAACTCCAATAGTGCCAAAATGGGCCCTTTTCATGTGGACGTCCACAAATAATAAAATTCTTCTTCGAAATTCAATTATTTTCAAAAATTTTAATAAAATTCTTGGCAAAAATTTAATGATTTTCAAAAATTTTTCTTAATTCAATGATTTTCAATATTTACTATGTTAATAAAATTTTCCAAAATAATTCAATTATTTGAAAAAAAATGTAATAAAATTCTAAGTAAACATTTAATTATTTTAAATTCTTTTCAATCGAATTAAATTATTTTCATAAATAGTAAAACTTATCGCACAGTTTCAATTATTTTTAATACAATTTTATTCTTAAAAATTTTATTAAAAATCGTCGAAAAAATTCAATTATTTAAAAATTTGTTTAGAAAATTCTTTATGACAATTGAATTCAATTTAATAAAATTCCTCACAATAAGTTATTTTCAATACAATTTTAATTAAATTCCTCGAAAGAATTTGATTATTTTCAAAATTTTTGGCACGAAATTCTTTATAAGAATTTTATTATTTTCAATACAATTTTAACTAAATTCGTCGAAAGAATTTAAATTTTCTTCAAAATAATTATTTCCAATTATTAAACAATTATTTAACAAAATTCTTGTCGAAAATTCAATTCTTTTTCATAAATATTAAAATTTTTTAGAGGAATTAAATTATTTTCAAAAAATTTAATAACCTCTTTGGCAAGAATTCAATTATCAGCATAAATAATAAAAATTCTGCTCAAAAATTCAATTATTTTCATGAATATTAAAATTTCTCTGAGGCATTCAATTATTTTTAAAAATTGGTAGAATTCACTTATAACTAAAAATATTTAACACTAATATCAATAATATAATTTCTAATTGCAATTATTAACAAACACGATTCTTTTAAAAACTTGAAAGAAATTCTTCGTAAAATTCATAAAATTTAATTGTTTTCGAAAACTTATAAAATTCTTTGAAACAATTGAATTATTTTCAATAAAATTTGTCGACAAAATTCTATTATTTTATAAAATTTTAATTAATTTTTTCGAAAGAATTAAATTATTTCCATAAATAATAAAACTCATTGCACAGTTTCAATTATTTTTAATACAAATTCTTTTCTTAAAAATTTTATTAAAATTTGTTGATTTGTCAGTCCATTATATTTCACCTGAAGCCGTTGCGGACTATTTTTAAAAAATCTCAAAATTTGTAAAAATGATGTTTAATATTAATAGAATTCACTTTTGAGAATAATTTTATAAAATTTTTTGAATTTAACTTAGAATTTTAATTTTTAAGTTGAGTTGCACAGAAAAAAGGTTAGATTGACAGTTATGAAAATTTAATAAAGAAGCATGGAAATAATTTAGATAATACAAATTTCTTGATTGATATTTGTTAAAAATGAGCTAATTTACTTGAATAGATAGATTATTGAACAAACATACCCAAAATAATAGATCAAAATTGATTTTAAAATTTACCTATGAAATGTCAAAAGTCACTGCATTTTAATTACATTTTTCTAAAAAGTTTATAAATATTAAAAAAAATTTATTACTACATAATGTAAAGTACTTTCAATGCACTTTCATATTATGTGCTAACTTTTTAATTTTATAATAAAGAAATATGAAAAACTTTACCTTTAATATTAAGTGTTTCATGATTTTCAGTGATTTTAATCACTTATTTCTTCTCAGGTGCAAGACTAAATAATCCAATTTTTGTCTTAATATTTAAGTTTGACCTTCTTTTCCATTCTATTAAATTTTGGTGATGGAGAACGAGTACTTTTCAGTTTAAATTTAGTTTAAAAAATCTGCTGAAAAAACGAATTTGTTGGTTAAAATGCAAGTACCTAGATTTTTGCAAGACTATTGTGATAGCCAACTTCAGTTTTATAAAATTACCTGCAATTTAACCAACAAACTCGCTTTTGTAAGCAGATTTTTTAAACTAAATTTAAACTGAAAAGTATAGCTCGTTCTCCATCACCAAAATTTAATAGAATGGAAAAGAAGGTCAAACTTATAAATATTAAGACAAAAATTGGATTTTTTAGTCTTGCACCTGAGATAAAATAAGTAATTAAAATCACTGAAAATCATGAAACACTCAAAGTCAATATTATATATAAAGGTAAAATTTTTCATATTTCTATATTATAAAATTAAAAAGTTAGCACATAATATGAAAGTACATTGAAAGTACTTTACATTATGTAGTAATAAATTATTTAATATTTATAAACTTTTTAGAAAAATTTATATAAAATGCAGTGACTTTTGACATTTTATAGTTAAATTTTAAAATCAATTTTTATCTATTATTTTGGGTATGTTTACATAATAATCTATTTATTCAAGTAAATTAGCTCATTTTTAAAAAATATCATTTAAGAAATTTGTATTATCTAAATTATTTCCATGCGTTTTTATTAAATTTTCATAACTGTCAATCTAACCTTTTTTCTGTTCAACTCAACTTAAAAATTAAAATTTTATGTTAAATTCAAAAAATTTTATAAAATAATTCTCAAAAATGAATTTTATGAATATTAAACATCATTTTTACAAATTATGAGATTTTTTAAAAAATACACTGAAAGAATTTTAGGCAGGCTGCTGGCTTTTCATGTCCGAAATTAGTGCCCCTTGCACAGGGCTCGCAGCTCACCTCAAAAAAGCGAGCATCTACTCCCGAAAGGTGAGCAGCTGCCCCTGAGGAGTTGCTGCTTACTTTTCAGGAGTAGATTCTAGCCTTTTTGAGGTTAACTGCGAGCTTGAGGCAGCGAGCTCTAGCGGCACTCATGTAAAGCCTGCAGCCTGCCCAAAATTCTTTCCGTGTAGGCCGCAACGACTTTAGATGAAATAAAATGGACTGACCCTGATAAAGAATTCAATTTTAAGAAACATTCAATTATTCAATAAATTATTTATTTTTGTATTTAAATAATTGAATTCTCGTAGAATTATCTAATAAAAATTTATTTATTTAAAAATGAATTTCAGTTACAATATTAACTATAATAATCGTCGTATTCATTCATTCTGTCCAGTCTGTCCACACCTGAAGTTAGTCATGGTTATTCTTTTGTTTTTTATTCGTTTTGATAAAAAATAGAAATAAAATATGAAATAACGATTTTTCAACAAAATTCATGCTTTTGTTTTTTTATATGTTTTGATAGATAATATTACATTTCTTTATTTTGTTATTATTCTTTTAATTTAATAATATTATTTTTATTTTTTAAATAATTCAAAAATATTTTTATTAATCTAAAAAAATTATTAATATTATTATATTATTCATTATTTCCTTTGTTTCTAAAAAATTAGCATTTTGTAACAAACAGTTTAGAAAATTAACAAATGTAAAACCTGTGAAATATTTTCTTTTTTTTAATATGAAAAACTTTATTACTTGACAAAATTTTGACTTCTTCCTTGACTCTAAAGAATATTCTGATAAAAATATATACTCTTTTAGATACTCTAAAAATGATTAGATACTCCAAAAAATGTTCCATTAAATTTATTTACGAATTTCCTTAATTCTAAAATCAGTAACTTCTTTTCTAAATAAATTTTAATCATTATTATTTTCCCACAGGAATAAATTATTTTTAATAATTTTTGAAAAAAGTTCTTTGAGAATTTTAAAATCCATTTGTTTACGAAATTTAAATTATTTAGAAATTCTTTAACTAAATACGAATTAAAAAATAAATACTTCAAATAATTTCAGAAAAAAATTCAATTAAACTTTTTAAAAATAATTAATTCTACACAATTGTTAGTTATAAGTATGAAAAATACAAATTTTTAAAGAATTTGATTTGGAACCATTTTAAAATTTAATTATTTCTTAAAATTCATGCTATAATGCTTTTAATATTCAATGATTATGTAGAACTTTAACTGAAATTCATTTTTAAATAAATTTTTATTAGATAATTCAATAATTTAAATGCAAAAATAAATAATTTATTGAATAATTAAAATTTCTTAAAATTTAAGTCTGATAAAGAATTTTATCAAAACATTTTTAAATTCATTTTTTGAAGGCACAAATAAAAAATTTTATGCAAAGTTAGCAAAGCAGTGATATATTTTGTAAATTTCAATTTTTAACGAAATTTTTTTTAATTTTTGTGATTAAGTAGTTAAGTGATTAAGTAACAGTTTTTATTGTTAATAGGCATTATTATTAATTATCTATTAATACTAGGAGAAACTACACGCCCGCTTTAGCGCGCGTTTTTTTAGCTGTCACCTGTAATAATTTCAAAAGATAACATTTTTGTAATTTTTCATAAATTTTTCGAAGAATTTTTTATTGAAATTTTGTAAACATAATCGAATTTCTTTTGAGTAATGATAATAATTATAATAAATTAAATACTTTGTTTGGCGGGCGTGACATTTACTACTTATTTATATTATTTATAAAAAAATTTTAAATACAAATTTCATAAAATTCAATTATTTTTTTAATTTTTAAATAAAAAATTATTCCAAAATAATTAATAAAAAATAATTTTTTCTCGATAGTTTTTCAAAAATTAAATTATTTAAGAAAATCAATTTTAAATCTGTAAAGTCTAATTATTGTTAAAAAGAGGAAGAGTTTGAAATATATAAAATCTTTTTAATGCTGAAGAATAACATTCAGAATTTTCTTATGAATTCTTGAAATTGAATATTATTCCAGCACTTTTGACAAAATTGTCATGTGATTTTGTGTAGAATTCTTCTGAATAATTGAATTTTTGAATGTTAATGACATGAAAATAATATTAATTAATTTTGACTAGCAAAATATTAGAAACAAAATAATAACAAATAAATAATTAATTGTAATTAAATGTAATTTATTTTTGATAATTAATAAGTCAAAAATAATGTAAAGAACATATTTTTCATTATCGTCTTATTGGCATTCACGCTTTCATTAATTTTCATGTGACATGTAATGTAAAAATTACATTATTGTCATATATATATGTGTTAAAAGTGAAACAAGAAACTTCACGCGGGCTTTAGCGCGCGTTATTTGTGCTAGTTACATAATAATTGAATATTAAAAGCATTATAGCATGGATTTTTAGAAATAATTGAATTTTTAAAATCTTTAAGAATTTTTTTGAAATTATTTAAAGTTTTTATTTTCTAAATATTTATTTAATTAAAGAATTTCCAAATAATCGAAATTTCGTAAAATTGAATTGTAAACAAATGGATTTGAAAATTCAGAAATTATAAAAATAATTTTGAAGAAGTTCCATTAACAATATTCTTATAATATAAAATAATAATTTTTTCACTCGATCATCTTTAATAGTTATAAAACATGAAGAAATCAATCACTGCGAATCACTTCAACTCGGAGTGATCGATATCTTCATGTTTTATAGTAATGTTCTTAAAAGTTGTTGGATTTCAAAAAGATTTGAATTTGAAATTTTTGAAAACCTTAATTCCCATGGAAAAGGAATCAGAATCAGAATATTCTTTAGTGTCAAGTAAAGAGTCTAGATTTTGTCTCAAAATTAGGTTATAAATTATAATTTTTTTATTATATTTCCCATAGAAAAACAAATAAGAAGTATTTAAAAATTTATTTAACAAAATTATTTAATTTTTGAATAATTAAATTTAAAAATCAGTGAAAGGGGAAAATCAGGGAAATACAAATTAAAATTTTTGTTACAACACTGAATTAAATAAACGACTTTTTTTTATATTTCTAATCGACTAAAGCGACTTTCTTTACGCCTTAAAATCGATCCGAGGCCTGAATATTGTTCATTAATAATTATTATTTTGTATATGAATAAATAAAGGGGCCGTCCATAAATTACGTAAGTCACTTTTTTGGAAAATTTGACCACCCACCCTCCTTCGTAAGATTTTTTACATACATTAGCGCCATTTTTTCTACGGTTCGTAAGATTTAGCAGATCCACCCCTCCCTCCAAAATGTCTTACGTAATTTATGGACGACCCCAAATAAGAAAATATATATATATTAAAATAATTTCAGATTGGAAAAATCTATTATATTTCTCGTTGCACTTTGAAACCGGCAAATAAGCAATTCAATAATTTGAAAAATGATTACGAAATGACATTAACTGCTGATTCAGAAGTGATTCCTTGTCATGAGGAAGCCGACATTCCAATGATTAATTTCAATTTTATTCCAATATCGTCAATCGAGCAGAGAAATAAGGATGAGATAATAGGTAAATATTTTCAAAAAGAAAATTATTCACAGATTGATCATTTAAAAACGACTTGCCTTCTTTTTGTAATAATTTGGGAGATAATAATATCAGAGTAAGGAGAATCAGAATATTCTTTAGGATCAGGGAAAAAGTCAAAATTTAGCCTGGAAATCAGAAAAAGTCAGGGAAAAACAAAATTAAATTTTTGTGGCAACATTTTTGAATTTTTTTATGTTTATAATATTTGTATTCTCTATAATTTGTATAATTTTTTGAAAAGTTTATACTAAAAGAAAACTTTGTTTCCAAAGATATTTTGGGTATTGTAAAAATGTCGGGAGAACTTCAAGAATTGACGGCAAGACAGACTGGCAGACAATTGAAGAAAAGAGATCTCACAGTTGTTGATGAAAGTAATGCAGCTATCAGTTTAACTTTGTGGGGAACTCAAGCAGAGCAATTCGATAGTTCAAATGCGCCAACAATAGCAATTAAAGGTGCACGTATTGGAGAATTTAATGGGGCGAAAAATATTTCGACTCTCAGTTCGACTGTTTTGCAAATTGATCCTGACATCGAGGAAGCACACAAGTTGGTTTCTATTTGAAATTCTTTTGTCTTAGCGCAATATTTACCTATATTTCCTAAAAAACGGATGATTTATAAGTTCATAACTTTCAAAAATTTCAAATGAAGGGAATTTTTTGTCGAAATAAATATTTTCGAAAATTATTCATTGTAATAAAAAACAAAATTGTTAATTATTAAACATTTAGAGATTTGTTAATTTACTTTCTGATGCGTTAGGAATTATTATTAAAGTAAAATTTGAAGGAGAAATATTTATTTCAATTTCGTTTATTTTAACTTTAGAGAACTTTAGAGACTTAACTGATTATTTTTTACTAATTTCTCTCTTTTGATAAGAAATTTCTCTCTCTAAACTAGAAACGTTTCTAATTGTAAGTTCTTTTGTTAATTTCTTGAAATTTAATACTTGGTAAAAATTAAAATTGATGCTTTTAATTTTATGCAGATTGCGAGGTTGGTACAATTCAGGTGGAAAGGATCAGGAAGTGAAGCAAATTTCAAGATCTGCTGGTGGCGATATGAATGCACCATGGATAACGATTCAGGATTCAAAAGATTCGCAATTTGGTTATCCTGGACAACCGAATACGTATTTGGTTAAAGCGTGTATTTCAGCTGTTAAAGGCAGCAATTCAATCTATAAAGCATGTCCCAATGAGGGCTGCAAGAAAAAGGTACAAAAGTTAATAACTACAATTTATTATCTGAATGAATAATAATTTTTAAATTTGGGTAGTATGACTTTTTCAACTTTTTTTCGATTATTTTTAAAATAGACGTTTCTTTTGACTTAAATGGGTTCATACCACTTCACACGCTTGAAAATGAAGCTATTTTCTAGAATTTTTTTTACGATTCCTATGGATTAAATTAATCCGCATTTTTTTTTGTTCAATAAATACACTCTTTAACTTTATAAAAAACCTTATTTTATTTAGAAATTATTATTTGTTTATTTAAAATTAAACAATAATTTTAGACCTGCTAAAAATACCGATGCCAGCTGCGGGATTGATTTCTTAGGTTAGAAAAATCTAAAACACAAAATTCAAATTGATTTATCTTCAGTAGGACTGTGCCTATCGCCCGAATTAGAAATTTTAATTTTTATGCAAAAATAACAAAATGGCAGCAATTTAAAAAATTTTTTTCGAAAATTAAATTTTTTTTGGCAGTTTTTTGGTTTAAAAAAATAGTAAAAATTAATATTTTTAAATAATTCTAGTTCCGGCGATAGCCAACCATGTGACGAAGATTTTCGTAAAAAAATTTTGAGAATCGGTCCAGTAGTTTCCGAGAAAAACATCCCGCAGCATGGAAAAATGTGGTTTTGAGAAAAACGCGTTTAAAGTTTGTGCTTTATACTTACATAGCCGTGTACGCGCTCAAATAGCATTGAAAAAAAAAATATTTTGAGTGCTGGGATCTTTCTAAAAATTTTACACCACATTTTTGACATATTTTACTTTCGAAATCCATAATACAAAATTTTTTGCTTTTTTGAAGATGACAAAGTGGTATGAACCCTTATTTTCAAAAAATGCGACTTTTTCGACTAATCTTTTAAATTTCGCAACAAAATACCACTTTTTGGTTTAAAATCCAATGTATCTTGAACAGAATAAAATAGAATTTAATCAGGGTGTCTACTATTTTTCAGTTTTTGAATTCCCGGTTTAAGATATTAACATTTTTTTCACTACAAGTATATGATGAAGCCAATAACACCTTCAATATTAATGTATAAGTGATAATTTAATGTTAATCATAATCAACAAGTATAAAACAAAATTTTAAAGAAACTAAAAATTTATTTTTGTTTATAAAATAACACCGTTTCATTGTATACAGAATTTTATATATAATTTATTTAAATTTAATTAAAATTTTGGAGAAAAATATCATTTTAGCAATGTTTAATCAATATTCTTAAAAAAATTAAATTAATTTTTAATTGTAAAAAATTCCTTTCTGTTCATTTATTTTATTCTTAAAAACAGTTTACAATTTAATAATTTCCAAAAATAAAATTTAGAATAACAAATTTAGAAAGATTTATTTAATTTATTTATTGCTTGAAAAAAATTAATTACACATTATTTATTAAAATTATTAAAATACTATTTCCATAGATATTGAATTTTAATCAGTTCTTTATTTTTCAGGTTGTTGATCAGGATAACGGAATGTATCATTGTGAAAAATGTCAAACAGAATATCCAAACTTTAAATATCGTTTATTGGCAAATGTGAGTATACTAAATAATTAATAATTGAAATTTTTGATTAAAAATAAAATAAAAAGTATTGAATATTTTGTAATAATTTTGTTGGATTTCAGGCAAATTTGGTAGATTCCACAAGTAATCAATGGGCAACTGCATTTAATGAAGAAAGTGAAAAAATGTTGAGTTGCACTGCTCAAGAATTGGGTGAATTAAAGGACCACGATTCCAATGAATTTCAAAGAAAAATGAATGAATGCACTTATAGAAACTTCTTATTCAAAATTCGAGTCAAACAGGAAACATACATGGTTGGTTTTTGTTTTCAGAATACTCTTTTTCGCAAAAGATATTTTTAATTAATTTTTATTTTTTTAAGTCACAAAAATTCTTATCATTTGTAGATGTTCATTAAAAACTTTTTTTCATAAATATTAAAATTGTGTTAGTAAGTTTTTCATTCAATTTGTTTCAATTAAAAATAGAAATTGTATTTAATTTAATTTTTCAATTTCAGGATGAAACCAGATTGAAAGCTGTGATAATGGGCATTTCTCCCCTTGATCATAAGGTTTATGCAACACATTTGTTAAAAAAATTGAAAGAATTCACTGGTATTGGAAAAGCATAAGAACCATTTTTTTTGCCGACTGAACTTTTGTAATTATTTAAATGTTTGAGTTAAATTTACGTTCCTTGATTTTTATTTAAATATTATTATTATTATTATATCAACGAAAAGCGAACTACGAGTCAATCAACTTTAAAATTTTACATTTTTTAAATTCTCAGGATAGGTAGTATAATAATTTTGAAATTGTTTTGTTTGTAATTAATTTAAAATAAAATTTATATTATGTAACAGTTTTTACTCGCAATGACAATGTTTAAAAATAATTCAAAGCGCTTAATTACAGTACAATATTCTTTTCTATTTATAAGAAGTAAATATAATAATTGAATAAGAAAATATTTCGTGTTTATTCCTTTTTGTAAAAAAAACAGTTAAAAAAATAAAGTACAATTTTAATGCAAAAAATCACTTATCTAGTTCTACCTATTATAATAATATTTCATTTTAATAATTTAAATATTTTGTATATTAATATTTTGAATATAAATATTTTAAATATAAATGTAAATTAGAGAAAAAAATAATTTTCTCCAACACTTGCTCTGAAAGGAGTACTTTTCTTGGTAGAAAAGTGTGGCGAAAGTAGAACTTTTCTAACTGCTCTGAAGAACGTGGCGAAAGTAAAATTTGGCGTGGCGAAAGTAAATTCAGCGTGGCGAAAGTAAATTTGGCGTGGCAAAAGTAAATCATGAATTTATTCTTTTTTCTTGTTCTTTGACCGAGATTTATTTTGTATCTAACTTCTTCCCCACTCAAAACATTCGTCTTTTATTATATTAAACATAAGCAGACGTTAAATTAAAATTATACGAAACTCACGAAGAAACCTTTCCTCGCAAGGCGTTGGAGAAAACGTAGTGCACAACTCGTGGTGAAAGAATGATTTTTTTCGAGTGATTGCTGCTCTCGCTACGCTCGAGCCGCAAACTTCGCTCTCGAAAAATCACACTTTCGCCACTAGTAGTACAATGTACTATTTTTCAACTAAATATTAAACGAATAATTTATTTAAATAGTTTAATTCTTTTAATAATATGTTGTTAACCTTATGTTTCGTAAATATTATACTAATAAATATCACTTGTTAATTTTTTTAAGGCTTATAAATGCTTTCTTTTAGAAATATAAGCGAAAACGTCGCTGCCCCAGCGTGTGGGACAAAGGCATTTTTTGCATTGTTTTTAAATTTCATTAAATAATGTATTTATAATTATAATATACTAAATAACAACTATTAAAATTTCTTTTTGATTAGTTTTAGAATAATGAAAAACAAAGACCGCATAAATTAATTGATTAATTTAAAAAATATACATCGATAAATGTAAACCTAGCGCCTTTGCCCCACTCTCCCCATCAATCGATTCGTTTTCTTGTCAGGAATGTAATTTTGAGAATAATTAATAAAAATATTAACAAATAAAAAAATTATTTCAAAAAATACAAATAAAAATTTTTTCTGAATTTAAAAAAAATTGTATAAATAGAGACACATATTTTATGCAAGTCGCATAATCGCATAATGTTCTCAAACTGAGCATAATTTCTGTATTTTGTGAATTATTAAGAATTCATACAAAATAAATGTGATTTGTGATCGCATCCAATTGAGCGGATGGGAAGAAGAACTCGCCGAGCGCGCGGTTGTAAGGGATAATATCAGTCAGGTAGCAGTGAGTGCCTCTGGGCCACACACTGCTACCTGACTGGAACTATCCCTTTCGGTCGAGCGCTCGGCGAGTTCTTCTTCCCATCCGCTCAATTGCATAATTATACTTTCAGTGCATAATTTTTTTTCATTGCATAATTTAACACTATTTGCATAATCATCGCATAATTGTTAATTTTTTGTTTAAAAATACTATAAAGTATCTTTTTTATGATTTTAATAAATTTTTAAACGTTGTTACTTCCCGGTCAATGCAGAGGCTATGCTAAGTTTATATTTTTGAGACGATTTAAACCAATTTCTAGACTGATCTCGTTACTTTACTTATTTCTATAAAGAAAATTTTACATTTTAAAAAGATTAAAAGTTTTTCATAAAAAAATCAGGGACCGTTACGAAAGTTTAGTTTCGTTTTAGTTTCGGGATTGATACAAAACTAAATTAACAAACTGAGTTTAATTTTGTGTCGACTCGAAACTAAATTAACGTACTGAATTTATTTTCGTGTCGACTCGAAACTACATTATTAATTTAGTTTCGAATCGACACGAAACTAAACTAAAAAAATTAAATTTATTTCAGTGCAGATCGAAAACAAGTGTCTGAGAAACTCAATTATTTAGTTTTAATTAAAAAATCACAGCAAAAAACAAAATATTTAAAGTAATAATATTATTATAACTTTAATAATAGATATAAAGCAGTATAAAGAGACTTCAATAGAAAATAAAGTGGAAAAAGTAAATCTAACTTTCATCAATATTAAATATTGAAATATTTCGTTTTTTTAGTAATTTTTTTACTGACACTAAATATTTAAGTTTATCGGACTTTAGTTTTGAATTGACACGAAACTAAATTAAATTGAACGTAAATTTTGAATTTAGTTTCGTTTTAGAATCGGTCCCTGACAATAATATAAAATGCGTTAAAAAAGAATGTTACATTTTACTTAATTATAAAAATAACTTTATGCACGGGAAAAAAATTTTACTTGGAGCAATTACAATTTTCATTATATTAGTGAATTTTTTTATTAATTTCAGTTAAAACTTTCGCTATTCTAGAGAAAATTATCGCTGTTCCAAATGAAATTTTCTTAACTAAGAATGTAACAATTTTCCAAAATACACGATTGATGCCAAAGTTAAACTTCTATTATTGTTCATTTAATTGTTTTTAGGTTAAAAATTATTTATTAACTATATTAAAATCGTTTAAAAATTATTATATACAAATTAAACCTAACCATGCGTCATAGCATGATTTTATTTTCATCGCATAATTATTGCATAATATTTAGGTTTTTATTGCATAATTTCAAAATTTTCATTGCAACAAAATGGTGTCTCTATATGTATAAAAGAAAATTTTGTAGATATTTTCGAAAATCCTTGTGTCAGATATAAGGTATTAATGACTGCAATAAACCTGCAAAATATCAGGACAATCCATCAAAATTTGTCTGAGATAATTTGTACACAATTTTTTGTGACACACACACACACCCACACACACACACCTTGAATATACATAATTGAACTTTTTCCTAGAAATTTTATTAAAATTGTATTGAAAATAGTTGAGTTTTTCAGAAGAATTTTATTATTTACAAAAATAATTGAATTTTTGCCTAAAATTTTACAATTTATAAAAATAATTGAATTTTTAATCAAACTCTTGAAAATAATTGAATTTAAATAATATTTTAAAAAATAATTACATTTTTATTAAAATTGTATTAAAAATAATTGAACTCCTCCGAAACATTTTATTATTTATGAATATAATTGAATTCCTTTGATGAATTTTATTATTTATAAAAATATTTTACATTGCGAAAAATTTTCTTATTCATGAAAATAATTAACTTTTTTGAAGGAATTTTATTAAAAATTTTGAAAATAATGATTTTGTTAAAAGAGTTTCATCAAAATTGTTGAAAATAATTGAATTTATAATAAAATTCTTTAAAATAATCAAATTGAATTAATATTTTTAATAATATATTATTAATAAAAAAATTTGATTAATTTTAGATGTTATATTTATTTAAAATATTTTAATTTAATATTTATAACTGAGTTTCGTGATTTATTTATTATATGTAGACATAGAGATAAATAATGAGTTTTATTATACAATAATATTCAATTTAATTTAATAATTTTAATATTTTTAACCTAAATATTTAAAAATTGTTTAAATTTAAATTAAAATAACTAGGGGAGACTGGGGCGAAAAGTTAAATTTTGCATAAATGATTTTTTTTAGACAATATAATCCGCTTAGATGCAAATATTTATACATCAATATTGTAGGGCAACTTGTGCCCTACAACTTTCAATAAAAAAGTTTCTGATATTTTCGCATACAATACATGTTTTGTCCTTTTTTGAAAATTTTGTTTTTTTTAACTTTTCGCCCCATGCTGGGGCAAAAAGTTAAATTCTATTTTTAGCCAACTAAAACTATTTTCTGATAGGTGTTAAGTAGAAGATAAGTTAAAGTATACGTAAACAAGTAATTTAGTTAATAAATATCTTTGTTCACTTAACAAAAGCTTTAGAATAGTTATAAAATTAATAAATTGAAATTTCAAAAAAAAAAAAAAATTTTTTTTTGGTTTATTTCACGTGAGCGGTCTTGTTTTTTGATAGAGTACTTGCCTAATGTCAAATAAATCATTTTTAAACAAATAAACCCAAAAAAACGAAAAATAAAAAAAAAATTTTAATAACATGTAAAATACATTTACCTTTTCGCCCCAGGGTGCGTTTTTGGCTTTAACAACAAATATAAAAAATCTGACTAAAGATATTTAGCAAATACCTTTAGGTATCTCTTCAGGGGACCCAAATAATGAAGTAAAAAAATCGCGGTGAGAATAAATGCAAAAAATATACTTAAAAGTTGATATTTTCTTTTACGAAAAAATTTTCAAAAGTAGGGTGAAAAAAAAATTTAAATATGGACACCACAAAAATTAGCAGAATGTCACATAACTCCGGGCATTTATTTAGGGTGATAACACCCTTCTATAATTAAAATTGCAATGCTCTAACTATTTCCGTTCGAAAGATAATGAATTTTAAATGTTTTCACAATTTAACTTTTCGCCCCAGTCTCCCCTACCGATTGAACAAATAGAGTATTTTTATTTGAAAGTATTTCAAAAATTGTAGAAAATTTATTATTCTTCTTTATTAATTAATAATTAAAATGAAATTACCGATTGAAGAAAATTTGAAATTTTCGCGCACTTGGAGTGAAACGTAAAGTCACTTGGAGCTTAAAATGTAGACGGTGAGATGGCGCGCAAGTGCCGGTCAAAGGCTCAATTTGTCTGATGTTTTTGTGAAATGCATCATCATATAATCCACGAAAGCGAGCGAGTGAGTGAGATGCCGCAAAGGTTTCTGGGAATGTAGAGGGAGCCATATTTTTTCCAATATCAGTTACGCGAAAACAGCGTACGTTTTAACAATTACGGAAGGAATGTAGTCGTAGTATATTCAAGTGTTGTCTGTCAACCAGCGGAGAGTTAATATATTCATTGAAAACGTCTAAAAGTTGAAGTGATTGGTGGAATATTGAAATGAACATGAAATAATAGTGGGCACTCGGAAATCTTGTTGCAATCAAGTTTTGAGGTCGGTGATAATAATTGTCCATCTTGACATAGCCTGAAAGTGAGCTCCGGCGTAAAGAGGAAGAGTGTGGTGCGCGAGCCGCGCAGATGTTCAAAGTCGTTCGGTGTATAGAGGGTTAGTTAGCTTAAATCCAAGTTCATACGGTGGTCGTGCTGGCACGGGGCAACAACGGTGGTGGTGGTGGTAGTGTTGACAGTGCATTTCGAAAAAGTGGTGTTGAGTGGTCGCGTATAGTGATGATCGGTGTTCAACTGCCGTTGTAATAATATGACATACACGTCATAACAATTTGAAAAAAATAAGGTTTTGTAAAGAATTTCTTCCCCGATACGATAGTTTTTATTCTTGTCACGACATCCTTGAAAATTGACTCCCCATTATTGTGAATCGTTTCGGAAAAAATTTTTCAGAATCTGTGGAGAATCAAAAGAGAACATTGCGTGCTTAAGTTATACGAGAAAAAGGTTTCTTTTGGAGTACGGTATTTTGTATTTTAGCGGTCAATCAAGATCTTCCGACGGCGCTATTGGGATCATTTAAAGTGCTTTTTTTGAGTGCGTGTGGTGTGAATACCAGTCGGTAAATTGAGATTAAGTGTTAGTGTTTCGAATTTTTTATCGCGTGTGATGTCAATGGGATTCGCGGTTCGCGCCACAGATCGTACATATGCATCTAATGCACAGTGCTGGTCGCTACACCTTAGGTATGTAAAAACTTTTTTCTTGCATTCAATTTTATCTCTCGGTCGCCTTTAATAAGAAAACAAGAATATATACCCCAAGGACTGCAAGTCAAGGAACTTTAAAAGTTCCTAAACTAACATTTATTTCTCAATTTTTTTTTATTTACAAAAGCAAGTGAAAAGGATAAATTCTTCTTATGTGACAGTTTTTGCAATTCTCAAAAAATTGCACTTTCTTAATTCTTTCTTTTTTTTGGGGGAAATCTTGTTTTTTAAGAATATGCCACTGGTTAGTGATAAATTTTAATCGTATAATGTAAACAATATCCATCTGACTTTAAAGTGTCAAGTTACATAACCAAACAAATTCACATCGCATTCCTACATAATGTTTCGAGATAAGAATATACTTATTAAAAGTACATTACAAAGATTATTTTTCTGTTTTTTTCCCGTTCTCGTTTTTCAGTTTAAATTCACACAATTTCCGCATATTTTCTCCTCTCTTTTAAAAGACAAAAATTATTTTCTATTGATTTTTGTAATTTAATTACTTCCTATATCGTAGTTTAGAAAAAAATAGAATGGTCGTTAACGAGATAAATTTCTCTGCTTTTAAAAATTTTTTTATTAAATAATAAAGTAGAAATTTCAGGCAATTGAGTGTTAGAGAGAAAGCACTTTCATATTATAAAAACGAATATTACTCACTCGTCTCAACTTCCGAGTGAGAGATGAAAAAGCAGTTGATTTGGAAAAGCTCAGAGAGCGCATTTCTGTTTCTATTCTAGAAATATATGCAGATTTTTTTTCTTTTTTTTCCGTTTGATGCACGGATATAAAACGCCATAGAGTTTCACACTTTGACGGGAAAAAATATATTCAACATTGCACACATATATATGTATATAGGAAATATACATAATCATGTGAGATATATTCGTTGACATAAAGTGAAATGGATCTGTGTTATATAGCGCGTTTTAATTGAGTTCACGATAAACAGCTGTAGGCGTTGTTTACAATCTGTTCATGTAATGCAGTTATCAAAGTCAACTTGATACTTTGACTTAAATTAAATAATAATATAAAAAAAATATTTTTCAAGTAACATTGGTTTCCTGATACGATTACATTTCGTCAATAAGACACACATTGCACGTGCTTGTGATAAGAAATAATTTTGAGATAAGTGTTGAACAATTTCCTCTTTTGATGAAATAAAAAAAAAAGAGAGAAGAATTTTCTCTAAAATTAAAAACTTTAATAACTTTAAATAATTTTTTATTTATTTTATAATTTCTTTATTTTGTCCCAGGCAAGCCACAAAAACAATAATCAGGGTTGTCATGTCATTACTATTAATGAAGTATTTTTTAAAAAATTTTAATTTTAATTTTGTTGAAATTAATTTTAATTTTAAAAATTTTAACGCAATTCTTTAAAAGAATTCAGCTATCTTAATAAATATCAAAATTCTTTGCAGAAATTCAATTATTTCCAAAAATTTTCGTCAACATTTCAATTATCTTTAAACATTCATTGCAAAATTCAATTATTTTCATAAATAACAATATTCATTACAAGAATTCAATTTTTTTCCAAAGTAATAAAATTCAATTATTTTCAAAATTCTTTCTTAATTCAATATAATTTGTATATATCTATTATTTTACTAAAATTTTCCAAAAGAATTCAATCATTTAAAAACAATTTTGACGAAATTCTACACGAATTTCAATTATTTTCTAAAATAATGAAAATTTCACAGGAATTCAATTCTCGTAGAATTTTCTAATAAAAATTGATTTATAAATGAATTAAAAATAATTAAATAAATAGTAAAAAAATAATAATAAAATAAAAATAATTAAAAAGTTTTAGATAATTATTGTTATAATAAAACATGAAAAAATGGACCACTCCGAGTTGAAGATTTGAAGTAATCCATTTCTTCATGTTTTATAATATTCTTTTAAGTTGTTGAATATCAAAAGGTTTGAATTAGAAATTTTGAAATTCTTAGGTCCAATGGAAAAATAATATAATGATTAAATATTTTTTTAAAAATGAAGTTATTGATGTTTTAGAATAATTTTACATTTAAAGAACTTCGCAAATTAATGTAATAGAACATTTTTTTTGAGTATCTAATAATTTTTAGAGTGAATTAGAACATTCTTTAGGGTCTGGGAAAAAGTGAAAATTTTGCCTGGAAATCAGGCAAAAGAAAATTAAATATATTTGGCAACCCTGATCAGTTAAATCATTAGTAACAACACAACAGTAGTCAAAATGAGGAAAATTCAACTAAGTAACAAGTTTTATCCGAATCTCAACAGTACACTGAGAAAACTGGATAGTCAAACTTAGAGGGTTAGGTTTTGAGTGTTAAGCCTGATTTCTGGATAGTTAACTTTTCCCTCCGAGTCAGTCAAATTAATCATCGGAGTGTCTATTTATCCCTCCGAGATGGTTACGAAAAACTTAACCTCAAATATAGTCTGTTTGTCCCTCCAGATAGTTAGTTGAATACTCCAGTTTTCTCCGTGTAAGGGCACCTTTATTCCGCTTAAATTGTGATAAAGTTGCACAAACACTCTTACAAATTTAAAATTCTTATTTATAAATAAAAATTTATTAAAAAATAAAAATTTAATTTTTAAAACAGATTTATTAGCATTATTAGCGTATATATTTTTACACAGTGTATGTGTATAGAGATTAGCAATTAAGATGATTAGAGAGATATTAGAAACTCTTTTTGAGTGTCGTAATATAACCGATTTCTTTTTAGACTGCAGAAAGTAATTATTGATGATGGTACTAAATATATAAAAGTGGCTATTAGATTGGAGTTTCTCCTTTGTTTATTTATTTGTTTTGTGTACAGCACTTTTACTTTTACCTATGTCGATGTGAATTTCATACCTTGCGGGATGTGAATTTCATGCGCATACATAGAATCTTTTCAAGTATCACTCTTTGACATTTTTTTCTTTTCGTTTTTTTATTCATTCAAAAAGAATAAAATTTTTGTAAAAGAGAATTATACTTTTAAAATGCGATACTTAATTTTTTATTGCGTACGTATCTCAAAATTATTCGTGTATTTAATGTTAACATTGCCGGACAAGTAGTTATAGTGATAAGAACAGTATACTGAGAAAACTGGAGTGTCAAATTCGGAGGTTCAAAAAGTGTATGTTTCCTTTGCTTATGAAGAGAGTTGAATAGTCCTTCTAAAATAAATTTTGAATTGATAATGGAAATCTACTTGTATATCCATGGATCTGATGCGCGCGAAATTATTTTTCTGACATTTTATGTATTTAATTTAGAGGTTAGGTTGCCATATTTATTCATTTCGCGCCGGATAAGGAAGGGATTTCTCAAGATGGTTAATTTGTCCCTCTGTTATAAACTCATTTTCCCTCCAAGAGAAATGGCACGAATATCTGTCAATAGTGTATTTAAACATTTAGATTGTTATCCAATAGCTACACTGAGAGAAATGGATAGTCAGATTTTGATGTTAAAAAGATGATGTTACACGATACTATCATTATGCTACTGCCAACCATCACAGATGCTAAAAAAAATATAGTTATGCTACCCCTTACTACCAAGATGTTACTCCTGATGATATTGATGGTAACGGTGACTATCTAGATAGCTGTCTGTATACGTAGCATTAAAGATGGTCACCCTAACCACAATTATGTTACCCACTACTATAAATTTCTCTCCGTGTAACTCTCAAATATCAACGATTTGTCCCTCCAGATGTTTAGTCCATTACTCCAGTTTTCTCAGTGTAATAATATTAATAGTTTAAACACAAAATATGTTCCTTTCATCTCTTTGTGTGAAAATATTCGAAATGACGATAAAAAAAATCTACACTGAAAAAAAAGTTCTGGTTGGAATTACCAGAAAACCTGTTTTTAAATGAAACTGAAGTTACCAACGTTTGTTCGACGAAAATTATAAAACGTAACAATTTCCCCGCCTCAGATCTAATGTTTTTTCCACATTTATTATAGATACTAATATTAGAAGCCATTAGAAATTATTTTCAAGTGGAACCAGGTCGGGGAAGGCAACGATTTTGATTTTTTGGCACGGATTTTTCGGATTTTTTAAAAAATCCGCGACAAAAAATCAAAATTATTACCCTCCCCGACCTGGTTCCAGTTGAAAATAATTTCTTATGATTCCTGACATTAGTATGTTTAATAAATGTAGAAAAAAAATTGGATCTGAGGCGGGGAAATAGACATTGTTTCGAAATTTCTGAATTTTCGAAAAATCGGTAACAAAAAAAATGTCAAAATCGTTGCCCTCCCCGACCTGGTTCCACTTGAAAATAATTTCTAATGGCTTCTAATATTAGTATCTATAATAAATGTGGAAAAAAAATTGGATCTGAGGCGGGGAAATAGACATTGTTTCGAAATTTCTGAATTTTCGAAAAATCGGTAACAAAAAAATGTCAAAATCGTTGCCCTCCCTTACCTGGTTCCACTTGAAAATAATTTCTAATGGCTTCTAACATTAGTATTTTTAATAAATGTGGAAAAAAAATTGGATCTGAGGCGGGGAAATGGAAATTATTACGTATTATATTTTTCGTCGAACAAACGTTGGTAACTTCAGTTTCATTCTATTTCCCCGCCTCAGATCCAATTTTTTTTCCACATTTATTATAGATACTAATATTAGAAGCCATTAGAAATTATTTTCAAGTGGAACCAGGTCGGGGAGGGCAACGATTTTGACATTTTTTTTGTTACCGATTTTTCGAAAATTCAGAAATTTCGAAACAATGTCTATTTCCCCGCCTCAGATCCAATTTTTTTTCTACATTTATTAAACATACTAATGTCAGGAATCATAAGAAATTATTTTCAACTGGAACCAGGTCGGGGAGGGTAATAATTTTGATTTTTTGTCGCGGATTTTTTAAAAAATCCGAAAAATCCGTGCCAAAAAATCAAAATCGTTGCCTTCCCCGACCTGGTTCCACTTGAAAATAATTTCTAATGGCTTCTAATATTAGTATCTATAATAAATGTGGAAAAAAATTGGATCTGAGGCGGGGAAATTGTTACGTTTTATAATTTTCGACCCAATGGGAAGTAAACGATTGGTTCAATAATGGGCCATGCTTGGCGAACTCCGTTCCATTATTGGAACATTAATGGCAACCATCATTGGACCACCAATGGTTTAAACTTGGGATGATCACGCTACTGCCAATGATCGGTAGCCAAGCATCGGGCCAATATTAGTTGCCAAGGAATTGCCAAGAAAACAAAATCGATTTTTAAAAGCTTGATTTTTTATTGGCATCCAACAAAAAACCAAGGTTTTGAAAATTGATTTTTTTTAATTATTAATTAAAATTTATTTTCAAAAAATATATTTTTCAAAAATTAATTTAAAAAAAATATATTTTTCAAAAATATATATTTTTTTAAATTAATAGAACATATTAATTTAATTTGTCACCTCTGGTAAACCAAAGATGAAAGACTGATAAATTCCCTCACTTTATATCTTACAGTGGAGGGATAACTGTGAATGTCTTTGCGAGAGAGGAGCAGGTACTTATATAGAGCCAGTGAGAAAGGTCACAAGCGAGAAGAAATCACTAGCATGCACTCTGGCGGCGCTTGTCGGAAGTGGCGCAACGTTGGTTGCCAAGCGCTGTGTCGATAACGTCAGGATATGCATGCGCGCCAGAAAACAGTTCCGACAAGCGCCGCCAGAGTGCATGCTAGTGATTTCTTCTCGCTTGTGACCTGTTTCACTGGCTCTATATAAGTACCTGCTCCTCTCTCGCAAAGACATTCACAGTCATCCCTCCACTGTAAAATATAAAGTGAGGGAATTTATCAGTCTTTCATCTTTGTTTTACCAGAGGTGACAAATTAAATTAATATGTTCTATTAATTTAAAAAAATATATATTTTTAAAAAATAAATTTTTGAAAAATATATTTTTTAAAAATAAATTTTAATTAATAATTAAAAAAAACCAATTTTTAAAACCTTGGTTTTTTGTTGGCTGCCAATAAAAAATCAAGCTTTTGAAAATCGATTTTGTTTCCTTGGCAATTCCTTGGCAACTAATATTGGCCCGATGCTTGGCTACCGATCATTGGCAGTAGCGTGATCATCCCAAGTTTAAACCATTGGTGGTCCAATGATGGTTGCCAATTGTTTTGCCAAGAAAAAACCATTGGGTACCAAGCATGGCCCATTATTGAACCAATCGTTAACATTGGCAACTTCCCGTTGGGGACGAACAAACGTTGGTAACTTCAGTTTCATTTGGCAACTTCCCGTTGGGTAGTGCGGAAAAATCCATTTCTGCAGTTTTTAGGTTCAAAAGAGGATTTAGAAGTTTAAAGAGGCTTAAAAAAGGTTAAAAAGAGGTTTTTTGAGAACTAAAAGAGGGTCTAAATTTTGAATCGGGTAGCCGTGAACTTTTAGGATATTTTTTTTTTAAGAAATTTTGGACCTGACATTTTGAATTTTGAAAAACTGATTTTATATTCGTAATCAGTTATTTACCGATTTTTAATTTTAAAAATCTGACTTCATTTTTGCAATCACACGGAGAAAATTTATTCCTGAAATTTTACTGAATTTAGTTCGGTAAAACTGGGGTTGAAGTGTCAAAACAGTAATTTTTCAAGAACTAGACTGTAAAAGAAATTGCATTGAAAAATAATGTAAAAATCATAAAGCTCACGATAGATGTATTAGCGCTTCAGTTACAGTTCGGTAAAACGTAAGCCAAGTGCTCGCTACATTCATATTTATTGAATAGTTCGGTAAAACATAAGATAAAGTCTTCGGTAAAACTGACGAGTTGCAATTTATTGAATAGTTCGATAAAACGTAAGATAAAGTCTTCGGTGAAACTGACGAGTTGCAATTTACTGAAAGTTCGGTAAAACTTGAAGAACAAAAATAAAAAAAAATGTTACTTCAGTAGATCTATATTAATAATGCCGTAACTCTCAATTTACCTACTTCAATCACTACCTAAACCCCCTACAATTGTTTACGAACAAATACTAATTGATACACCTGCCTACAGTACATTCTAAACGCATACACTAATACATACATCGCACGCTTTACATTATTGCTTCAGAAAGTTTCAACTGTCCTTATATATTAATCTCAATTTTATTTCACCGCTTGTGAGAAAGATTATTCTCAAATTTTTGTGTTTAAAATTAAAAATATAGGGGAGAGTCTCCAGTTGTGAGACGGGTTTCATTTTTGACCCGTAAATTGTAAATGGGCAAACGAAATTGTAAATAAAATACACCGTTCGAAAGGTAACAGAAATACGCAACTTTTATTAAAAGAAAGTATAGTGTTTCGATGAACTCAAAAAATTTTACGATACATTTTCCGAGCACATCGCTTTTTTCAAAAAAAAAAAAATGTCTCCAGTTGTGAGACACTCATTAAAAATTGCTAAAATTTAATAAGTTTGACATAAAACGTTATGTTTAGTAGAAATAATTAAATATATTAATAATATATATTATTATATACTAAATAATAATATTTATTTGCCAAAATATGACTATCAAATAAACACAATTAAATAGCTTCAACCAGATCATTAAAATTGATTTCTTCTGAATCAATTGACTTTTTTCCACTTGACATGCCCAAAAATACTAGAAAAAAGAATCAAAACAACATTTAAATAGTATGCCTGCAAAGTAGTATTTTTTATGCTGCCCAGATGGGTGTTGACGCCGTCTCACAACTGGTGATATGCTGTGTCTCACACCCAGAAATTGGCGCTATTTTGAAAAAGGAAAATTAAATTATTTTGAACCGTAGATTGGAACAATGCAATGTTGCATCACAAAATATAAGGAAAACACTAAAAGAAAATGCATTACATTTACCTTTTTCAATTAATTAAATTGCAAAAAAAGTACTTTGCATTTATTGAAAAAACGCTTTTTAGTCGATTATCACACACAGTGTTGGTATTTAACAAAAACAGTTTATATATCCGCCTCGGTGTACACGAAATAGTTGGCTCATATAAAAAGAAATGTTTTTATATAAACCAATCGGCTTTTTAATATTGCATGTTAAAAAAAATTGACTGTCTCACAACTGGAGGTGTCTCACAACTGGAGACTTTCCCCTACATATTAAAAGTGCAAGTTGGAAATTATTAAATTAATAATTAGAAAATTAATCTTTCTGAAATATTAAATAATAATTGTGAGGTATTAAAAAGCGAAAAGGAAATAAGCAAGTAAGCAAATAAGGAATAAAGTAAGCAAGAAGGAAATAAGCAAGTAAGAAAGTAAGCAAATAAGAAAGTAAGTAATCAAGAAGGAAATAAGCAAGTAAGCAAAGTAAGAAAGGAGGAAATAAGCAAGTAAGCAAAGTAAGCAAGAAGGAAATAAGAAAGTAAGCAAGTAAGCATATAAGGAAGTAAGTAAGCAGAAAGAAAACAAGCAAGTAAGCAAGAAGGAAATTAGGAAGTAAGCAAATAAGTAGGTAAGCAAGTAAGCAAAGTAAGCAAGAAAGAAATAAGCAAGTAAGTATGCAAATAAGAAAGTAAGCTAGTAAGCAAGCAAGTTATTTCCTTTTTGCTTACTTGCTTACCTACTTATTTACTTACTTACATACTTACTTATATGTTTAATTGCTTACTTATTTATTTCCTTTTTGCTTACTTACTTATGTTTACTTGCTTACTTACTTGCTTTCTTGATTGCTTGCTTACTTACTTATTATTCATATTTAATTAAAATGAATAAATTATATGTTGAAAAAATAAGTATGTTATTGCCATTTTATATTTTCTTTTTACATGATTTAAAAGCATTTATTACATATTTGGCAATTAATAAGTGTTTAAAATAATTAATTAATTGAATTTTAATTTAAATAATAATAAAATGATTATTAATTAAGTCTAAATAAGTTGGAAAAATCAACTATTAGTGTGAAAGTCTTTCATTTGGCTGCGGGACACTTGAAATAAAGTATTTCAATCCAGAAAACTAAAACTTTAGGCAAGTCAAGTAAGTTTTACCGAACTATTCCTGAAAACTACACTGAGAGAAGTCCGGGAACGAATACGTCCCGTGCGAGCCTTGAGTTGTACTTTTGAATGCTTTTATGTGAACCCTCGAATCGGAACGTCTCAAGCCCCGATGCGAAACGTGGAACGTCCTGAAGCGAGATTACACAGAACTTTCAGTGTTTGCCACCAGTTGTTTTCTCACATGCGAGAACAATGTTTGACTGGATCGGGGAGTCTCAGCACCCGATTCGGAACAACTCAAACACGACAAGCAGAGTAGCTCATAGCGACGTCTAGCGGGAACTATTACGTCTCGGTCTTCTCTCAGTGTAACACTTTAGGCAAGTCAAGAAAGTTTTACCGAACTATTCCTGAAACGTTAGTGCCCATCAAGGAGGTATTTATTTAATTTACATTAAACATTCAGTTTCAATTTTTTTTCAACTTTTACAGTACTAGTTCTTAAGGAATAAAGATATCCTATTAGATTTTAAATATTGTTACCAAAAAAATAATATAAAAATTATTAAAAATTACGATTATGCTACTATATCCCAACTTTATTGAAAAATTCGGTAAAATGTAAGGAACAAATTTTCTCCGTGCAGCAACCTTGAAAACTTCTGAGTAACGATTTTCAAACGAATCCTATTTTCTTTTTCTTCTCTGAAAACTGCGAATAATACTTTTCGATAATGAGCGTCAACTTTAACTTTCAGGACTTCCTCCATATTTGATCTGCCATTTCGTTTTTGAAAATCGGACTTCATATCCGTAATCAGAGATTACGAAACTTCCGAACCGTGATTTTAAAGATAGAAGATTAATTTTTCTCCAAGTTGAAGTCTACAACGTTTATCAACGAAAAAAGTTTTTTAATAAGTCTTCAGGCTTCGAAGTGACACACTTTTCCACTTTTTTGACACTTTTTTTTGGTCAAGCCTACTTTTTGCTACTTATTTTGTCAAAAAGCTACTAAATGCTACTTTTTTCCAAAAAAGGTAAAAAAAATTTACAGAATTCAAGAATTTTAGTTTTTTTGGTGAATTTCGTAGATTTCAAAAAACCCGCCAAATGAATTAAATTTATTTATTATTGGACGCGTGATTATAATATATTATAATAATTACTAATAGTGGATGTTTATTTAATTACAACTTTTTAACGTTTCGAATTTTTCGTATCTAATTTTATTATTCTTTAAGCTTCTTAAAAAAATTAAAAACTAAATTTTCAATTTTTCACTATATAATTTAATAGTAATACCTTTTTTGACTTTAAAAAAGTTTCATCAAATATAGAAAAAGTCAATTAAGAATGAAAACTTAATTCTTTTGGTTATATAAATTGTTTGATTAAAAATCCAAAATAATTATTTATTTAACGTGATTATTTATTATATTATGTTTACAAACTTTATGTCAAATTTAAAAATATTAATTGTATTTTCAATAATACAGTGTTTTAAGTCGGTTGTTCAGTAATAAAAAAATCATTTATAAAGATTTAAGATCTATCTAGAAAAAGAATTATAATTTTTTTTATTGGAATTAAATTGCTCATAATTTATTATTGTACAAAATTATGGCTATGTGGATTCTAAAATTTAAAAAATTTATATGACTAAAAACAATCCATTTTTTCCATTTTGATAGTTGTTAGGGTGATGTGGGGTGATGTGCAACGTTTTTTTTCGTTGGACGAAAAACATGTCAAATAATTAAATTTTTAAATATTTCAAAATTAAATGACTTAGAGGCATTATAATAGAATATTTCTGCATTATTAGATTTTCAGAATTTTAAATTTTTCCTACAAATTTTTCGCTTTTTCAAAAACGTCTGTTTTTGCATTTTCCAAAAAAGTTGGAGTGATGTGCAACACCAGTAAAATTCAGGTATGTAATGCATAAACATCAATGAAAATCTCTTTAATTATTAATTTTAGGCTTTTTCAATGCAAACTAATCGAAATCTGACAAAAAAAATTTACAAAGGTATCCCAAGTGCGAAAACCAACGCGGCCCAACACTGGCCCAGTATTGGCAAAGCTGGCATCGAGACTTGGCAGACAATATTGGCCCGACTTTGCGCCGACTCTTGTGGTGTTAACAGCGGTTGGACGTCGGCAGCCAGATCTCGGCAGACATTAATGGCCCAATATTGGCCGCCAGATCTCGGCAGACATTAGTGGCCCATTATTGGCAGCCAGATCTCAGCAGACATTAATGGCCCAATATTGGCTGCCATTACTCCCCCAGTGTTGACAAAATTAGAAAAAAATAAAAATAAATTTTTTTTTATTCAATTAACTAATTAATTTATACCATTTATACGGCTTATTTCCCTAAATTAAACGCAAACTTACAAATATTTGAAAAATTCTTACCTCTCGCGGGGATCGATACCTAAACCTGACGCACCACAGCCTAACACTCTGACCACTCTGCTACTCTGACTTGAAGTCAAGGAAGCAAAAGGGTTCTTATAAGCTACACTACACTGGCCGATACTGTGCCATTCTTGGGCCGAGCTACGTCCCAATATTGGCAATTATAATTTGCCATCATAGATACAAAATGATAGGGGAGTTTGCTGCGAGTTGGTCACTACTGCGAGTTGGACACCCCTTGATATTTCGAGAATACATAAAGTTTATCCCAGAATTAAAATTGTAAAATGTTTGCCTTATTGATAAGATATATTTATATTTGTTTTGAAAAAAATACTTGCATTATTTAAGATTCTTATAAAAAAAAATTTTTTTAGTGTAAGAATTTTTTTGAGAAGTGGAAACGACGTCTTTTAAGTGTTAATAAAAAGACTACTATTCATTGTTCATAAAAATTTCGTACATGTATTTTTGGATTAATTTTCATGCTCTTTAGGATGCAAAAAGAATTAGCTCCATATATTGTTGCCAAAACTATTTTTTGTGGTCTAAAAAAATCCTGTTAATTCTGCGAGTTGGACACACCTTTTCGCTGCGAGTTGGTCATGATTTATATGCTGGAGATTTCTTTTGTTTTCAAGTTTAACCTATTTTATGTTTGTAAACATTGCAAAATATTTGATTCGAAATTTATAGTTTATAATATGTAAAATACATTATATTTTATAAAATACAAATTTTGCATACACTTTTTATTACTAGAGGTTTTATTTAATTTTTATGCTTTTTGAGTGGATTTTGTGAGGGTGTCCAACTTGCAGCAAAGAAAAAAAAAAGTCCAAAAATCATCTTTTTAGAAAATTGGCTACATTTTGAAAGTTTTTTCAAAAATTAAATTGCCGCTTTTACAGAAGTATAGGTAAGCTCTCTGGCTTTTAAACAAGACTTTAAACATGTCGATAGCTTAATTTAGTGAAAAGTTATAACCGAAAAACAAAACTATGTCCAACTCGCAGCAAACTCCCCTAGATATTAATGTGCCATTCCTGGGCCAAGCTACGTCCCAATTCTGGCAATTATAATTTGCCATCAAAGATACAAAATGTTTGCCATTCAAGTGCCAATAATGAGCCATTAATGAGCCGATCTTCGTCACATCACTGGCAATTGTCTTTTACCATTAAAGATTGATCAACTTTACCAATATTGTACCGTTATTGAGCCAAGCTACGTCCCAATACAGGCAATTATAATTTGCCATCAAAGATACAAAATGTTTGCCATTCAAGTGCCAATAATGAGCCATTAATGAGCTGATCTTCGTCACATCACTGGCAATTGTCTTTTATCATTAAAGATTGATCAACTTTGCCGTGAATGTGCCATTATTGGGCCAAGCAACGCCCCAATTCTGGCAATTATATTTTGCTATCAAAGATACAAAATTTTTGCCATTAAAGTGCCATTAATGTGCCTTTAATGGGCCAATCTTCCTCACATCATTGGCAATTTAATTTAAAAAATTTTAATATCAAAATTCAGCATGCTATGTTTTTAATATTTAATTAATATCTAAAAATTTGACTAGAATCCATTTTGAAATCAATTTTTACTAGAAAATTCTACGAGAATTGAATTATTTAAATGCAAAAATAAATAATTTATTGAATAAATTGAAAATTTCTTAATTTTTAGATAATAAAGGAAAAATTTTTTCTCAAAAAATGGTTTCTGTTACATTTATTTACGAATTTCTTTAATTGTAAAATGATTTGAAAACATTAATAACTTCTTTTTAAAATTAATACTTAATTCAACTTTTTCAAAAAAATTAATTCTTTAAAATTGACAGTTAAAAATATAGAAAATTCAAAGTTTCGAATATTTTAATTTGAATCCTTTTCAAGCTTATTCGATTATTTAAATACAAAATAAATAATTTATTGAATAACTGAATGTTTCTTAAAATTAAATTCTTATACAAAATTTTACCAAATTAAAATGCCATTAATGTACCTTTAATGGGCCGATCTTCGTCACATCACTGGCAATTGAATTTTCCCATTAAAGATTGATCAACTTTGCCGTGAATGTGCCGTTATTGGGCCAAGCTACGCCCCAATACTGGCAATTATAATTTGCCATCAAAGATACAAAATGTTTGCCATTACAGTGCCACTAATATGCCATTAATGGGCCGATCTTCGTGACATCACTGGCAATTGAATTTTGCCATTAAAGATTGATCAACTTTGCCAATATTGTGCCGTTATTGAGCCAAGCTACTCCCCAATACTGGTAATTATAATTTGCCATGAACGATACAAACTTTTTGCCATTAAAGTGCCAATAATGAGCCATTACTAGGCCGATGGTCGGCACATCACCGGCAATTGTCTTTTGCCATTAAAGATTGATAAACTTTGCTATGAATGTGCCATTATTGGGCCGAGAGCTGGCCCAGTCTTAAAAAATTTGAAATTCTGACCATCGGCGCCATCATTGGCCCAGTAATGGGACGTTTTGAACACCAATAATGGCCCATTAACTACTGCCAATTCTCGGCAGACATTACTGCACCAATGATGGGCCGTTTTTGCAGTCTTGGCATTTCGCACTTGGGATAGTTGACCTCAGAAAAGTGGACATTTCACCAAAGAAAAAAAAATTTTTTTTGTTAGTTGACAGCTGTCAACTGTCAAATTGTCAATTTAACATCATATTCGTAATCAGCGACCTCGAAAACCCTTACAAATATGTGTCACTTATTTATACTTATTGTTGCTAGTTAGAAAACTTAGATTATTTTTTCTATGTTTGGGGAGTTTGTTATTAATTTATTTAAACAATTATTAACAAAAAATTTTCATTACTTGCATGTTTTTTATTTTGATACTGTGATCCACGGTGAAGAAAATAAGCCTAACTTGATTAAAAAATATTAATATTTAAAAAAGTTACAAGGGTTTTTCTAAGTTAAACTTTAACTGCTGTTTTCTCAAAAACTTGTTTTCGCACGTAAGGTCCCTTTTCACTGTCCAGGTCACATATATTCACTTAATTTTCTTACTTAAAAAACTAATTTTACTTCATTTTTAATATGCTACTTTTTTCAATTTAGAGGACACTTTTTCTTCCAAAATGCTACTTTTTCACACTTTTTTTGACCTGCTACTAGACTTCGAAGCCTGAATAAGTGTTAATTAATAGAAAAAAAGGATAAAGCAACAATGTTGTCACAAAAATTTATTGAAAAGGGAGAGTTTTATTTATATTTTAATAATAATTGTTGTATATTTTACAAAAATGTAATATTCGAATAAATTAAAAAACCGTTTTCGTTGATCAACGTTGTGGACGAAAAATTAACGAAGTTCAAACTTCGTTAATTTTTCAAATATTCATCATGTTCTTGAAGTTAATGTCGACCGTCATTATCAAAAACTATCATTTGGGAATTTTAGAGATGAAATTGTCACTAATTTCCATTTTTTCCATTTATCTAGGTAGTTAAAAAAATGTTCACACCTTTTTTCAATCTGAAACCTTTAAAACAATTGTTTAATTCTTTTCGATTTCGTCGGATTTCGTGAAATGAATTGTTTTCGATGCTAACTTTGAGCAGATCGACGAGTGCTATAAAAATTCCTGACTAGTTTTGATTCGCTTTCACGCAATCTCCAGGAGAAAATTTACATTTATTACAAAAATTTTAGCTTTCCAGGTAAAAATGACAGTGTCACGAAAGGGTAGATACGATTTTGTGGTCGCGAAAGTGAAACCATTTAACCATATGAGGGTTACATGTTGCTTGTGGTTACTTTCAATTAGTGAACGTGTCCCTAAAAAGAATAAGAAAGTAGGGGAGAGTGGGGCAAAGGCGCTAGGTTTACATTTATCGATGTATATTTTTTAAATTAATCAATTAATTTATGCGGTCTTTGTTTTTCATTATTCTAAAACTAATCAACAAGAAATTTTAATAGTTGTTATTTAGTATATTATAATTATAATTATAAATACATTATTTAATGAAATTTAAAAACAATGCAAAAAATGCCTTTGCCCCACACGCTGGGGCAGCGACGTTTTCGCTTACATTTCTAAAGAAAGCATTTATAAGCCTTAAAAAAATTAACAAGTGATATTTATTAGTATAATATTTACGAAACATAAGGTTAACAACATATTATTAAAAGAATTAAATTATTTAAATAAAAAATAAAAACTTTTAGTGATTTTTACCTTAGGGGCCGTACACATAATACGTCACGCGATTTTTGACCATTTTTAACCCCTCCCTCCCCCTATGTCACACTTCGTCCCAAGTCTTGAACCCCCCCTCCCCCCTACGTCACGTCACACTCGTAAATTTCACTGTAAATTTTATACATTGGACAATATATATTATATCTTACACTCTAAATTATTGAATCAGTTAAAAATACCTGATTTAGAAGTAAAAAGTCAGTCACTAATTCAAATAGTAATTTTTTTTGACAATTTGTTGAAAATAACTGATGTTTCAATACAATTGTTTTTGATTGATTCAATTAGTCACGTTTAACTACCTACATAGCACCGAAACTTTCCTAAAAAGTTACTAAAGATTTACTCGCAAGCTTCGAAATATTTAAATGCAAAGTTTAGTGAAAATTGTGGAAAGATATAAATATCCCACTTCAATAAATATTTAGCGCGAAACTTTCCTGAAAATTTAACTTAAATTTTCAGGAAAATTTTCACGAAAGTATAGTCGAAAATGCAAATCAAATGTTCAGGAAAGTTTCATGCTATATTTTTAAGAAAATTTGACGATAGACATTTATTGGTGTGAGAAATTTAAATCTTTACACAATTTTAAAATAAACTTTGCAAGTAAATTTTTCGAATTATGCAAGCAAATCGTTAATATACAATATTTAGAAAAATTTCGGTGTTTTGTGGATAATTTTTCAGTTATTTTTAACTGATTCAGAAGCAAAAAGTCAGTCACTGCTGATTGTCAGTTAAAACCATGATTTTTAACTGATTCAAATTAAGAGAATATATTATTTATCATATTATAAATAATATACCAATAGATGTTAAACAGGTACATAATAGATATTAAATAGTTTAAAGCATTTTTAACTTGTTTTATTTAGAAAAAGTGACATTGTCACATATAATTTCTTATAATCTTTGAATTTAAAAGATTGTGACGTAACACATGAGTTCACCCCCCCTCCCCCATGTCACACTTAGTCACAATTCTCAGACCCCCTCCCTCCCCCTAGCCGCGTGACGTATTATGTGTACGGCCCCTTATATTGTGAATTAATACATAGAAAATTCGAATATTCAATTGTTTTTAACCAAATTATGTTCAATATTGCCTTTGCCCCACATAACAAACATTTTTTTTTCTTTAAATTTAAAATATTTAGATACAAAATTAAACTAAAACACCACGCTAGTTGTGTAGAGAAATATTTAATTTATTTACATGTTATTTTTTTAAAAATTAAATAGGGGAGGGTAGGCTACATTGAACCGGGTATTTTATAAAGTCCAAGAACTAATAAAATTTTACTAATTTCGATCAGGTTTTTGTATCAAAATTAACATTGAACCACCTTTAATAAAACACTACAATTTACTTCTAAAATAATATTTCCACTTACACATTGTAAAAAATCTTATTTTTCACTCAAAAAAATAGAAAATTGTTGTTAAAGAGTTATTATTTGTTAATATAGGAGATTAACCCTCAGGGTACTGACTATAAAAATGTAACGTTCCGTACTGACATGGGTTAGCGTAACCCAGCAACTTTGATCGCCTGTATCTTGGGCTGTAATTGATGAATTTAAACTCTTTTTTTTGTAATCTGTTTACAATTTCCACAGGAATATGCCGGATTTGTCGGATTAGTGATATTTTTTTATTTATAAAAGTTATTGTCAAAAATACAAATGGTTTTCAAAAAATTTTCATGAAAAAAAATATTTTTTTCAAAAGCTCGTATTTTTATGAAAAAAAAGATAAAATCATTTTATATAGGTGTTTTGGAAAGGTGAAAAGTTGATCTTTAAGATAGCGTCAGCCGTTTTTTAATTAATCTTAAAAAGTATATTTTTTTTTAGATTTGAAAATGCTCTATTTTTGACATGTAAAAAAAAGTCAAACGATAAATTCATTAAAAATATCGCGAAAATTTGCAAACCAAAATTCACCAAATTTACAAAATCCTTCCGCTTTACACTTTATGAACTTTTAAATGTAATTTATGAATAATTTTCGATTAATTTAATGAGATTTTACAATTCACAAAAACATGGATTTTATAACATAGCGTACTGACTGGGTATAATTCACCCGAATACAAATTTCAATAATTCGCAGCTTGAACAGCAAGTGCCGACCGGCTCTGCCAAATCAGCTACTTTCGGTTCTAATCTCAAAGTTTTTTCCCCCCCTGGTCCGAGCCGCCTCCATCGATTTGTTTAGAAATGGCGCAACTTTCAAAATTCGCCTGGGTTACGCTAACCCAGTCAGTACCCTGAGGGTTAATATATTTTGATGTCAGATTAGGTAGGTAAAGTGACAGTTTGAGTTTATTTCGTTCACAATTGTGATGAAAGCATGTCTTCCAGTATTTTCTTTACTAATTAGTAGAGCAGACAATTTTACAACTCTTAAAATTGAAAATTCTTTGCTTTTTCGGGTGGTTCAATGATGCCGCACTCACTGTATTCACATGACATTCACAACAAAAATTGTTTATAATAAATTTATGTAAGAGTTAAAATTCCTTATCACATCGGAATATTGAAGTTGGCACACTAAGCTAAATAAATCACAAGTTTACTAATTTTTAAAACTTCCTATTTCAAAAAAAAACTTGATTATATTTCCACAAAATTTTTTGTTTTGTACGTGAAAAACAGTTTTTTTGGTTTTTCTTTATAAATAATAAACCTACGTGCCCGAAATTTTTGGACATAGTTTGTTTCAGTAAAACTAACTTATATATTGAATAAGAAAAAATTTCACTCAGTCATTTCTCAGAAAATTGAAGTGGTTCACTGTTGACGCTGGTTCAATGTAGCCTACTCTCCCCTACTTAAACTTATGTTTTAAAAAATAAAAGTTTGTTCAGTAAAATTATCATTTTATTTTTGCAAAAAAATTTTTTTGTTATATTTCTTCAAATATTTGATATTTTTAGGTTTTTCATTTTTTAATCAATTGGCCTGATTGCATTGCAACTTAATTTTTAATACCAATTGGAATAGACAGAAAATAAAGGAGATATTTTAAAAAACGTCTTTGCCCCGCATAACGCCTTTGCCCCACTCTCCCCTACATGCAAACTTTCAGAGGATAGAGAGATTCTATACTGGAAGAATTTTAGGTAAATTTCTGTTTTTTATAGTAGGAAATCAGAACCACCATTCTAAATTATAAACAGATCTGTGAGTTTAGTATCGCTGCTAAGAAGTTGTAACCAAATAATTATTTGTTCGTATAATTTCAATATACATACAATCAAATGATCAGATAAGTAATTAACGGTATAAAATATAATAAATTTATTTAACATTCAATTGAATCTATAACCATTAATGAAACAATACAGACCAAATATGAAGATGTAAGGTGATCGCGGTCGCTTGTTGAAACGAGAAGATCATGATTTTGGTAGTCAATTATAAATTTCGTTGAGCCAATTTAATCCACATTATACTGAATTTCTTTAATTGATGTACAATACTTAAATATGAATCGGAACTCAACATATCGATTCGGTACCATTAAATAAGTAAGCATCACAGGAATCTTCGTTGATCACAAGTTTAGCCGCACATCAAAAATGTACCACACAGAGAAAAACTGAACTCAAAATGAGTCGTAAAAGTGACTCATTATGAGCTGCAACAAAAATGAACCTCACAGATGGCGCCACGTTCTATGTCATTTAACATAGACTCATTTTGAGTTGCAACAAAAATGAGTCCGATTTTTTTCTGTGCACCACTCTAATAAATAATACAAATAATGCATTTTCGTTCTTATATATATAACAATAATTTTCCATTAACGGTTTTGTAGAACAATATATATGCTGATTGAGTCCTACGACCACGAAGCTGACCGCATGTGCCACATCATCCGCAAGGTCCGGATTTGTTTATACTCTATGCGAACTTTGACCTTAGGGCAAATACGGCTACTAGGTTTTCATTCTTAGAAAATGTCGTTAATTTATTTTCGTTGCTGAGTATTTAGCACTTCTATTTAGAAATAGTTGAAGTGCTTGCTTTTTGAGGAACATTTATCACTGTTTTACCCTCTAAATGTCAGAAACAGTCACAAAGTACGTGTATCAAGTTAGCAATACAACTTTACAAAATTAAAATTTTAACCACATGGAAATTAGCCGTTAATTAGTCGCTAATTAATTGTGCAAAAATCAATTTTATCGTTTATCGTTTTTTTTATTTTTTAGGGGTGCCTTGCCAAGTTAGCAAGGCACCTTTATAACAACGATAAACCAATAGCAACAATAAATTTTTAATCATAGAAATTAGCCGTTTTTTAACCGTAAACCAACGGTCAAAACATTTTTTTTAATAATTAAAAAGTAATACATAAAAAATCATTTTTCAAAAAAATATTGAATTCTCCTTTACCCTTTAAGTCACGCAATTCAAGAAAAGTCGAAATGTTCCAAACAGAACAGTATACTACATTTCGGGGTCAGATATAAAAAATTTTTTAAATTCAAAATGGCGGATTCAATATAGCGGACGACTTTTTCCAAAAACAATCCAAATTCCTTAAGATTTTGTAATTGGGGTTTTTTTTACAGTTTCATCAAATTTTATAATTTTTGCACATTTATTTTTTAGCAGAAACCATCGACACGGACACGAAAAAACACTAAAATCCGTGTCGTATCCGTGTCGTGCATTGACACGACACAAAAAACGCTAAGTAATTCGTGTCGTGCCAAGGCACGACACATAAAATTTGTAGATGAAACACGTATGAAACACGTATAAAACACGGTGTAGAATCTTGAAAGCGACCCCAAAAACATAAAGTAGTCATAGTCTGATCAAAAGCTCAGAGCATCAATTTTTTTTGTGTGCCAGTGTAATTAGTCGTTAGTCGTTCCAAAATTAGTTGTGAGCTTTAAAAGTCATTTAGTTAATTTTACTTAAGTAGAATCGAAGAGATTCAATATTTTTCATGAATTCTAGCTAGGCAATCCCAGAAATACACTTTTACCCCAAACCGAGTTTTATAAAGTCGATAATAATTAGTCGTTAGTTGTTTCAAAGTTAGTTGTGAGTATTAAATTTTTTTTGTTTATCTTATTAAACGTAGAATTGAAAAGATTCAATATGTTCTATGAATTCCAGCTCTGGATTGTAAAAATTGGTAATTCGTATCGTGTCATGCCACGACAAAAGTAACGCTTTCAAGATTCTACACCGTGTTTTATACGTGTTTCATACGTGTTTCATCTACAAATTTTATGTGTCGTGCCTTGGCACGACACGAATTACTTAGCGTTTTTTGTGTCGTGTCAATGCACGACACGGATACGACACGGATTTTAGTGTTTTTTCGTGTCCGTGTCGATGGTTTCTGCTAAAAAATAAATGTGCAAAAATTATAAAATTTGATGAAACTGTAAAAAAAATTTGAAATACTAACGCCGTATTCATAATCAGCGACCTCATAAACCCCCAATTACAAAATCTTAAGGAATTTGGATTGTTTGTGGAAAAAGTCGTCCGCTATATTGAATCCGCCATTTTGAATTTAAAAAATTTTTTATATCTGACCCCGAAATGTAGTATACTGTTCTGTTTGGGACATTTCGACTTTTCTTGAATTGCGTGACTTAAAGGGTAAAGGAGAATTCAATATTTTTTTGAAAAATGATTTTTTATGTATTACTTTTTAATTATTAAAAAAAATGTTTTGACCGTTGGTTTACGGTTAAAAAACGGCTAATTTCTATGATTAAAAATTTATTGTTGCTATTGGTTTATCGTTGTTATAAAGGTGCCTTGCTAACTTGGCAAGGCACCCCTAAAAAATAAAAAAAACGATAAACGATAAAATTGATTTTTGCACAATGAATTAGCGACTAATTAACGGCTAATTTCCATGTGGTTAAAATTTTAATTTTGTAAAGTTGTATTGCTAACTTGATACACGTTCACAAAGTAGCTATAACACTATAAGGGTAGTTCTACAAACGAGGGAATATATGATGTCCAAGGTTGTTTTTTACATTAATTTTGAAAAAAATAAAATTATTTTCAATGGGAACTGTAGTGCTTAATGATTACTATTATGCCACAAATCGTGACCCGGTTTCAAAAAATATTTTTTGCAAAAAATAAGCATTCAAGTGCTAAATTCTCAGTTTCCTGGCATGTCCCATTGTGAAAATGAAAGTTAATAAATTATATAAATATTATTTTTAAGCGATTAAATACAAATTTACTCTTGAATTATAATTTCAAATAGTTGTACTTTACAAAGATTAAAATAATTGTTACATTACTTGATATTTCATTTAAAAAATATTATCTTGAATTTTGTCCATCGAATTAATTCTCAGTTTCCTGGCATCATAAAAAACGTTAAAATTATTAAGAATTTTCATTCCAATTAATTCACCATTTTTCACAGAGCTTAGTAAAGGTTAACTAAATATGATATCACTTGCATTTTACTTAACTTGCAGTTCAATTAACTAAAATTTTGTACTTTGTGATCGAAATAGGCATTTGGTCAGACAAATTCTCAGTTTCCTGGCACGCATTTAAAAAAAAATATTTTATGTTTTTATATTTTTGTTGTTCTAGGTGTCGTAGAATCTTATTCCCTGTTGACCAGTATTCCAAATTTTGTTATTAAGCCTTGTTTTTCAATTTTTTAGACGAAAAATAACCAAATTCTCAGTTTCCTGGCACTTTCTGACAGAATACACATGTGCTTCAGATGTAAAATTTAAAATTTTATTTTTTTGTCTGGCCACTTTTAGGTAACTTTGATAATACTTTTAACTTGAATTTAACCTACTTTTTAAAACCTGAACGTAAAAAAAATATTGTGCCAAAATTTTCTTCATTTTCGTCCTTCGTTTGTAGAACTACCCATAAGACAATTGAGCCGCTGGAAAGTATATCCACAGATAAAATTCTGACTGCCGTGCTAATTCAATGGGCGTCAGAATTTGGTTGTACTTTCCAGCGGCTCAATTGTTTTCCTTTGCGAGCCGAAACTAACCGAGCTTAGATTTTTGAGTGTTGCTAATAATAGAAAATGTAAAGATGTAAAATATGTTGTTGCAGAGGATGCCGCAGGTGCTAGAAGAGTATCGGGGGCGTGCGCTGTGTGTTCCAGTGATGTCGGTGGCGTGGAGCCCAGCACTGCTGGACCTGGATCATGGCCGGCAAGCCTGAACAGCCTCCTTATTCAGTTCCCCCAAATCAGAGTGAACGGCATCCCCAGCAGCCGCAGCCTCAGGGTGTTCAAGAGAACAGCGTTTTAGTTTACGTATCGGGGGATAATTTGGCATACGCAAGTGCTGTCGGGCAGAATGTTGTTGCCAGCGCTGGTACAGGTTACCAGCATCAACACACTCATCCACAGCAACAGCAGTCGCACCAACAACAACAACAACAACAACAACAACAACAACAACAACAACAACAACAACAGCAGCAGCAACATCATCATCAACAAGGACCCTACATTACTGGTTTGTTGCCCCAAGTGGCTTGCGGCGGATATCCCACGAAGGCGGCGACGCTACCTTCGTCAGCGACGCACGCAATTGACGTCGTGGGCACAAACTGCTGTAGGGGTCAGTTCCTAAAAACCTCAGAGTACGTCAACTCAGAGGTGGGAAATCAGCAGATTGATTGCCAACCAGAAAGGACGTTGGTATGGGGAAATGGCCCAAGATACGGAGCTGGAGAAGGTGCGACTTTATACAATTCATGTCCACAAGAGCGACCTGTCGTTTGGGGAAATGTCCCGCGATACGGAAACGAGGCTGCTGCTGGATTAACAGGACTGAACGGTATCGCTCAGGAACACGGCTTTCAAGGGAAAATGATACCTTCGGCGGTTCTCGATGATGGGACCAACAGTGTCACCTATCCCGTGCAGGTATCTCGATTGCCCGAGGCCTATGTCGCCAACAAAAGGATTGCGTTTACTTCGAATACCTCGGAACAGAGTGTAGTTGATGGTTGCGAGGGTGTTTACGGTGGTGAAAATAATGTGAGAATCGCATTTGTGCGACAAGGTGTCTATTCTGCTGATGGGGATGAACTCCAACTTCATAATAATGAGAGGAATAATCATCGTGTTCAGGGACAGGAATTAATTGAGAAGCAAATTAATTTTGGCTCTAATTGTTCGGGTAGTGTTGGACGTTGTGATTCAGTTCGATCGGATACGGCTGAATCAACTTGCAGCAGTCTAAGCAGTCAGGAGAGCCAAAGTCAATTGCATGATCCTAATAACGTCGTGACAAATAGTGCTTACGCGCAGCAGGCTGTGCGATCAGCTTCGCAGCTATATCCTCATCTTAATGTTATGGCATCCAATAATGTGAACCCAAGTGCAGTGCCGCAACGACAACAGAGACAGCAGCAACAACATCAGCAGCAACAACAACAGATTACGCAACAGCAACAACATGTTACGCAACATCAAGCGAATATCTCTATTCCGCCCGGGTGGAAACGGATCTGCACTAATGGAGTCATCATATATATCAGGTAAATGATTATACTTATTTCATTTTTTTTAACTATCCGCTTTTAACAGTGTTCAGCGGGAAATTTTACATCTACAAACATTTAGAAATAAAATTACTGCAAAAACAGGTGTTTTATCAGGGTGACCGCATATGAAATACTGGTTATTTTGATGTGAGAAAAGATAGGAACATTTATTCTAAAACTTATTAATTACATTTCATTCAAAAGGATTGAATGTTCAATAAAAACGTTTTATTTTGTAAACAACATTTAAAATAAATATTCAGGGTTGCTACAGGTTAGAGAAATCAGGAAGAAGTCAGGGAATTTTATCAAAAATAATATTGGAGAAATATTCAGTTTCTAGAATTCATAAGAAAATTCTGAACTTTGTTGTCCAACGCAACAAGCTTTAAAGAAAAGAAAATATTCAATTTAATTTAAAATTCTTTCTATTTCTAACAAATAATAATTCAAGTTTACAGATTTGAAACTGAATTTATTTTAAATAATTCTACGAATAATTTTATTCAAAAATTCAAAAAATAATTAAGGGGAGACTTCGACTACATTTTTAATTATATCAAAAAAATTATTTAAATCTTCCATAAAATTATTTTTATAGTAATATTTTGAAAGGAATAGTCAGAAAATATTCTGACCCTTTTTGGAATTTTATTCTTCTTCAAAATTCATACTCTCTAAATCTGAATAAGTGCATATGCACTTATTCATGTTTCAAAACTCTTCCACGTAAAAAATAAGTGCATATACACTTAAAATAAGTGAAATTTCACTTGTGAGTAAGTTGAATTTCATTTATATTAAGTGTATATGCACTTATTTTTTTACGTGGAAGAGTTTTGACTTATTCAGATTTAGAGAGTACATTTTAAAATTTATTCGTAATTTTGTAGAAAATATATTTTTCATACCTCAGGCACAAAATAGGCGTTTTTAGATAGCAGCCGACAGGAACTAAAAGCCATTCATTTGTCCACTTGAATGAAAATGGCGACCTTTTTTTCCCAAGGACAAAAGAACAGTTGGTCCCATGCTTTTTTGCCCAAGGTAAAAAAGGCCGCCATTTTCATACAAGTCGAACAAGTGAATGACTTTTACTCCCTGTCGTCTGCTATCTGAAATCGCCCCTTTTGTGCCTTTGGAATAAAAAATATCGTAAGTAACACGGGACTTAAAGGCTGCCAATTTATTTACGATGATTTTTGTGTCACTCGTTACGGTCTCGGGGCGCCCTCGACCTCCACTCGTGTCACAAAAATCACCGTAAATAAATGGCTGCCTTTACGTACCTTGTTGCTTAATATACTATTTATATCACTACACAAATTACCGGATAAAAAAATTGATTTTTTTATTTTATACAATTTTTGGAGCATTTTCTTATTAAAAAAACATTGTTTTTAGGTTAAAAATGCTAAAAATACTAAATAGAATTTAACATTAAGCCCCAGCCATTTAACATTTAAGTTAAAAAAACAAAATTTTGAAAAAAGGACAAAACATGTATTTTATGCGAAAATATCAGAAACTTTTTTATTGAAAGTTGTAGAGGACAAATTGCCCTACAATATTGATATATAAATATTTACATCCAAGAGGAATATATTGTCTAAAAAAATCATTTTTGCAAAATTTAACCTTTCGCCCCAGTCTCCCCTAATAAATAATTTAAAATCTATCAATGTTTAAGAAAAATGAAAATCCGAAAAGGATCAGAATATTTTTTAACCGATTTTATTTTTTGACCATTGATTTCCTCTCAAAAAATTACTGCAAAAATAATTTTATAGAAGATTTAAATCATTTTATTGATATAGTTATGAAACTGTAGCCGAAGTCTCCCCTTAAAAAAAAAAGTAAAAGTTGAGCTTTAAATATTTATAAATAATATAGGGTAAGTGTACCAATTGCCGAGGGTGTCCCATTTGTCGATGTTACCATGGTAATAACCAAAAAATATTGTCTAAAATGTCTCATTTGTTTGTGGATATAACATTAATATATTTTTTTCACATTTATAACGCATAAGAAAATTAATATTTATCACTTTATTCCATTTACAATGTGCTCCAATGTTTAAATAAAATTCAAAGTTTGTTTACTCGACAACAGGAACCATCCTCGACAATTGGTACGTTTACCCTATGAATAACTAGAAAAACTGGCTATTTAATTTATTATAATTCAATAATTATTTTCACGAAATTTCCATAAAATTCTTCAAAACAATTAAATTATTTTCAAAAATTATAATAAAATTTAAAATAGTAGATGTAAAATAGCGAAAAATAAATTAATTTATACATTTTTTTTTGTAACAATACTAGGATCACAAAACTTATTTTCTAAATTTGAATTAGTAAATATTGAAACTAATTAGAACAAAAGTGATACGAAATTTTAAAAAATTTCGAAATAGAACCAGATATTAAAATAAATAAAATTCGGTTCTTCTTAGAAAATAAATTTTTAAAAAACCGTATTTTCCATTAATATATCAATTTGTTTTTCAACAACAATTTATAAGTATAGAGGAGAACGGGGCGAGGCCCCTGGAGATAAAATTTTGAAGTTGTTCAAAATGAATTTTAAATTATTGTTTCTTGTACAGAATTTCAAGGTGAAACTTTTTTCTAATAAAAATTTTTTATATAATTTCTCGTTTTCACGTAAATTGAAAAAACGTGATTTTTTGAGTTAAGAAATTTTAATTAATTTTTTACTTCAACTCGTGACTACTTCGTTAAATATTAATATTTTTCCACGAAATTTACACACAATATTCTTCAAACTATTCCAAGAGTGAAACAATATTTGGAAATTTAAAAAAAATTGTATGTCAAGGTAAATAATTATTTAAATAATTTTGTCGGAAAAATGATTCTCCTATTTTCAATTGAAAAAGTTAAGTGACGAATTTTTGTTTTCGGAAAACTTTCAGCGACAAAAATGTTCATTAATATGTTAGGAAGTTTTTTGGAAAATATCTCGCCATTTGATAATAAATTAAAGACAATAGAGCAATTTTAACATCGTCGCGCTCTGCTGTAAACGTAAACAATGTCTAACTATATACATTGGTCTTGTTATGGCGGCCATGCTACATGTGCGCCGCCACGCCGCAATTTTACAGCAGAGCGCGACGATGTTAAAATTGCTCTATTGTCTTTAATTTATTATCAAATGGCGAGATATTTTCCAAAAAACTTCCTAACATATTAATGAACATTTTTGTCGCTGAAAGTTTTCCCAAAACGAAAATTCGTCACTCAACTTTTTCAATTGAAAATAGGAGAATCATTTTTCCGACAAAATTATTTAAATAATTATTTACCTTGACATACAATTTTTTTTAAATTTCCAAATATTGTTTCACTCTTGGAATAGTTTGAAGAATATTATGTGTAAATTTCGTGGAAAAATATTAATATTTAACGAAGTAGTCGTCACGAGTTGAAGTCAAAAATTCATTAAAATTTCTTAACTTAAAAAATCACGTTTTTTTCAATTTACGTGAAAACGAAAAATTATATAAAAAATTTTTATTAGAAAAAAAGTTTCGCCTTGAAATTCTGTACAAGAAACAATAATTTAAAATTCATTTTGAACAACTTCAAAATTTTATCTCCAGGGGCCAACTTATTTGCCGTGTGTTCGCGCGTGTGCCCTTTTAAGATCCGGAGCCTCAATTACTTCTTATCTCCGCATAATTTTTTCAAATCGTGCGCTATTGATAATGTAGACTGCTTATGGTAGTTTACTTTAGTTGCTAACAGGTGGGCATTATTGCTGCAGCAGTTTAGCAATGACAGTATCATTTATGGAAACAGACTTTTTAAATGTAACTTCTCTAAGAGTTATTTTGGTGATTTTAGTTAATAGAGTTACACGAATAAAATTCTTAAATAGTGATTTTCAATGCAGAATTTAGTGCCGAAGACGATGGTGTTAATGCAATTGCGATATTTTTAATATTACGGGTTTTGTGAATGTTTTCTTAAAAAAGTACTCGTGGGGTTAGGCAGCCAACTTAAATTTTTCGTCTTTTTGTGTTGATTTTATTAGTTCTTCTAAATGTTTTCTCTTTTTTTCCTACTCCAATACATTTTAAACTTAAAATTGAATTTTATAAACCATTTTTTAAGAATAACAAATTTATATTTCCTAAGAATGTTAAATTGAATTTAATTAATGTTATTATTATAATATTATTCAAATGTAAATTTTTGAAGTTTACTAACAAAATAAAAGTAAGTTAAGTGCAACTACCTTGTTATGTTTCAAATATTGTTATGTTACTTGTTATGTGCAAATATGACAAAATGTGGTCCTTTGGGAAAAGGGTTGTAGAAATTTTTAAGTGCAACCTACGTCAAAATGTTCTATGGCGATTTTTTAGCCAAAAATACAAGCTTTCTAACGCGATATTAAAATTAAAAAAACCTATTTAAATAACCCCATGCAGAAATTGAGATTGGAATTTTATGGGGTCCTAGCCAGAATTCCCTATCTTTAGTGGGGAACTGATTAGAGAAAATCGTTAGAACCCAACTACTTTCATAACGGTCGGCAGATGGGGTACTGACTAGAATATCTAGTCGGGAACTAGTTAGTAAAACTAGCTGTGTGTTGATAGGGCCCCGACTAGAATTTTCTAGTTGACTTTTAAAAATTATTATTTTTCAACTTAATCTATTTATAATTGAATTCTTCATTCATATTAACATTATTAATGAATGTTGTACACGAAAAACCTGAAACTTGAGTTGAAAAATCTCGTGCCCATGGAGATCGGAACCTTGGACCTTGGGGACTTCAGTCGGATACACATACCTCCCGGCCGTGATAGCTTGGAAGCACCTCCGCTTAAATTACATCCCGTATAGCAATTCACCATTTGCCCCTACCTCTAGTAGGGCTCTTGCTTGATTCTAACTAGAATCTCTAGTCTAGAAAAACTAGTCGGGTTCCAATCAAATTCTAGTTAGATAATTCTTACTAGCATTATTTTTTAAAAAATTTTGCATATTATTTAATTATTTCATTTTTTAACATATTTGAAACCCAATTTTGAATATTGTAGAACATTCTTACATAAAATTCCAATAAAACAATTTTATTAAATAAAAATCTTTTATTTAATAAGTAAATTAAAAGAATAAGACACAAATAAATATTAATTATGTGAGTATAATTAATTTTTATTACCTAAATATTGTAATATTATCCGTAAAAATAATTATTTAAAAATATATGTGAGTGCAATTATACTTTAAAATGTTTTTGACAATTCATAAAAATATTTATTTATAGAAAGATAATTTATGTATATTACTTGTACACTAGTTTGTCTAGTTGGAAATCAATTAGGTCCTAGTGAGTTTTTCTAGTCTGAATTATCTAATAATTTTAATTAATAATAATTCTTTATAATCTAATAATAATTTAAATTATAAAATTATTTAAATTATTAAAATAATAAATAATAATATCAATTAATAATAATTCTTTATAATACAAAATTAGTAATAATAATTCTTTAACTAGAATTTGATTGGAACCCGACTAGTTTTTGTAGACTAGAGATTCTAGTCAGAATCTAGCGAGAGCCCTACTGGAGATAGGGACAAATGGGGAAATTCGTTGACTTGGTTTTGATTTGAAGTAAAATGTTATTCATAGTCAAAAATAACACCAAAATGGATTATTTTATTATACAAACATTTTAACAATATTTGCGTCTTTTTAGACATTATTCTCATATTTAGAAAAATAACATAATCAAAAACACTAAAAAATAGTTCAAGTCCGACTCCGGGCATCTTTGATCAGAATTTAGCAAGGGTCTAACCAGTGATTTCTAATCTGAATTATCTCTCTAGATTTTATGCTGAATCTAGCTAGACATTTCTAGTCCGAATTTCCTCACAAGAATCTAAACAGGTTCTAGTCAGATTTTTCTAGACTAGATTTTCTAGGATGGTTCTAATCAGAATCCAACATTTGGTAGGGACAAGTAGAGAAATTTCTACATGGGACTGCCTCGCAAACCAAAATGTGCCGTCTTGGCTGCCTCGCCCCGTTCTCCTCTAACTATTTTTATATAGAATAGAATTTATTGTCTTAATGCTACATAAATATGTTTTACAAGTAACTATTTTTATATTTTAGAATGCTAAATTTATAATAATTACTAATATTATTAATATAAATTGAATTTCAAAAAGTTTCAAATTATAAACGGAAAGAAAAAGTCCGTCAATCATTAATAGACTAGTATATTACTTTGAGACGCGACACAAAATCATTGAATGGATAACATTCTTTGAGTCACAATCAATGACGAGTTGCTTGCTAAAATTTAGAAAACTGTCATCAATATATATAAAACTCGTTCACTAAAATTTAGAAAAATGTCTATTAAATTTCCTATGACTATCAAAAGCATTCAAAAAATTCAACTTCTTTCAGAATCATCCCTAATTTTAGACACTATTTGGTACAGGATGAACACATTTTTTTCGTTGCACAGTTCCGATATTTTATTTACACTCTTAGACGCTTTAGACCAACACATTTTCGCATTTTAACGCAAGTAACCTAAAACCCAAGACTTACATATATATTCGCATACTTAATAACTACACGTAGAAACGCACACTTATATCACTTTACGTTTAGAAGCGAACTGTTCTTATATACCAAATAACAAAATTTTTCACAACTTGTGAGAAATGATTTTGCACTAATAACTACTTTTTAATTAGCGAGAAATATAAAAGAAAATATATTTTCATCGAGGTCAATTTCTAGACGCAATTCAACTGCAAATTGTTGGTTAAGTTAAATATTCACATTACACATAATAGTATATAGGGATATGTATAGCAGACAGCAAAAACACATGGACTATAGAGAAACCGGAAGAAATGCGCATCGGTACACTGCGCAACAATGCGCTAGTGAAGAGCGCCGATTTAGAATACGAGTCAACTAACGTTTCACAAACTTTCACTAATGATTCGTAAACATTCAAACATCCATTGATAACAATTCAGCATTAAATCTAAAACAATTGGTCACATACTGGCATTCTAATCAATCCATGACTCGTTTTTTACACTTTGATGAAGTTTTTTAATTGTTAAGTAAAGTTAAGTAACCATCGACGGAAAAAGAGTCCCGTCTCAAAGTAATATACTAATCCATTAATGTTTGACGGACTTTTTCTTTCCGTGTAGTTTTAGAAAAGTAGAATTTTAAAAAATTTTAATTAATAATTCTGAATAAGTCAGTTTTTTTAAACATGTTTATTCACATTTTTTTGAAATTAGTTACGTTTTTAAATATATATTTAATTGAAAAATTTTCAAATAATTATTTGAAATTTCATGAAAATTGTCTTTGTAAACAAGTGAATTTTAGAAATATAATTTAGTTTTAGGTAAACTTTTTTTGAAATAATTGAATTTTTAAGGAACTTTGTCAAAAAATATTAAAAATAATTGAATTGGAGAAGAATTTTAGTTAATAGTTTTAGAAAATAATTGAATTGAAATCTCGAAAATAATTTTTGAGAGTTTTTCTTTATGAGACCGGGAAAAATAATTCATGACCGAAAAATAAACGGGAATTTTTTTTAGGAAAAAAGCGGTCACCCTGGATAATATTAAAAAAGGCAAACATGACCTTAATTGTTTATTGAAAAACGTAAACACTTTTCAAATCACAATATAATATTGTTTGCATTTACAGGCGTCGGACTGAATTTACACGGAGAGAAATTTCTGTTAATTTTTGTAAGGAAATTATGGAAAAAATTACTGTGCTTCCGTATAAAATAAGTTCGTTTTGTTGGCAAAGTAGAATGTACCATTAACCAACACAGTTTATACCTAAAAAAACGAAAATATTTGCTGTCTCTTTAACTACAAAAATTACTGTGCTACCTCAGCAAAGAAAATACACAGAAAAATAATTTGACATAAGCTATTTGTGTATGTGACATTCTTTTTTTACAATTCATGTAATGAATTAACATAAATTAAATAATGTTTGTTAATTAATTACTGTTAATATTTATTTGTTTTACATGTGACGCGATTATTATATTCCATGTATATCATATTATCAAATCAATATTTGAGGTTAAGTTGAAATTCCCGTAAACGTATTGCATGTACAAGGCACACAAGTTTGATTTGAGAATTTGTAGGTTAAGTGAAATCATGGACAGGAAAAATGATTTCATTTTCAATATATCTTTATATCACAATAAATTAAAACATAAAAACGAAAACGTTGCAAAAATTTATCTTGCCGACAGGTGAGGAAAGTACGATAGTAGCAATCGTAGCAATATTAAATGGATGTTCTTGATACTTCGGGTATCTTCGGCCTTCTTCAACTTGACTTTATGCAGGCAGCAGAGTAAAAATTTGTAAGCAGCAGTCTATTTTATTAACCTGCGCATGACTATTTCATGGTACGGTTAATATATTTTGCTTTGGACCAAATTAGAAAGTCCTGGTTCAGCAATTTTTAAGGTGCTTTCAAAGAAATATTTCGAGGCCATTTTGCAAATAAAACTGTTTTCCATATGAAATTAAATTGTGCGCAAGTCAATATTTCTATTCTTCTGATACAAATAGTTCAGTAAAAACATTTTGCACATACTTTCAGGTGACAAGCACAGTAATTTTTATTGGAAATTTCTCTCCGTGTAGAAATAAAAAATACACTCAGAAAAAAATTTGTTCGAAACAACCAAATTTTGGTTGAATCAACCAAATAAATGCATTGCTATACAGTTAACCAAACGTATTTGGTTCATTTCAATAAATATTTTTGTTTACTTAATTTTGTTATTTATTTTCCTCTAATAATATTTGAATTTCCTAATTTAATATTTTCTAGTACATATTTTTTTTATTTTTATTTATTTATTTTTTTTTATTTTATTTTTTATTATGCATATAATAAATCATTAATTAACCAATAATATGTATACTAGAAAATATTAAATTATAGGAAACTCAAACATTATTAGAGGAAAATAAATAACAATTAAGTAAAATATTATATATTTCTTCATATAAACAAAATTACTTAATTATAAAAAAACATTTAAAATATTACATTAAACATATTATATGATTTTTATACATGCACTCAGAAAAAAGTTTATTCGAAACAAGCAACTGAAAACTTCACAAAACCTTTTTGTAAATATTCTTCTCACTAGTACAAATTAAATATGCACTAAGTCTAAAATGAACACAATGTATTTATTTATCCGACATTTATAATTTTGTTTCTTTGATTTACCGATTTAACTAATAAATTTGACGCGAACGCGGACTGTAGACAAGTGAGATCGCCATTTTTAAATTCACACATGTACTTTTTGAGACAAGCAAATATTTTTGTTTGACTCAAATAAAATGATTTGGTTGAATCAATCAAATTCGTGTGTTGTGTCGAACAAATTGTATTTAACTAAACAATATTCTCTATTCAAAACACAAACTTGGTTAAATGAAATAAACAACTTCAAATAAAAAATTTCTTTCCAATAACCAAACAAATTTTACGTATTTATTAAAATGAACCAAATTTTTATTTAAATCAACAAAATTGTTTTATCGTGACAAATAAAATAGGTTAATTAAACAGTTTGGTTAAGTGAAATAAACTTTTTCTCTGAGTGAGTATCAAAAGTGTCATAAAGTGTTCGTAATGGTTGTAAATAGTCGCATATTATCTATTTACAAATAATTACGTTTCGTATTTAAATAAAAGTGAAGAGTAGCATCTCCATATTGAATCTCAAAATGTTCGTCAATATTCGTTAATTCTATAATTATTTATAATCAGTCGCTGAATCTAGAGAGTTTAGCAATTAATATAAACGGATTCCAATTTTTAATTTACCAATTTGTAGACAATTAATTAAATTGTTTTGGTTGGTTTCGGTTATATAAATGTTGTTTCTCTTTATTAACCAGTTGTATAATGTTGTTAAGAATAGCCCTTAAGTGCGACTTATCACAGATCATAATTCACACCTATGGACCATTCATAAATTTAGTCCACTTGCTTTTAAGAAATTTTAAGGATTTTTAGATATAAGTAACTCAAACCAAAAACACATAATAAAAATGAAAAAGTTATGAATTAATTTTAATCTATAGTTAAAACAGTAAATGAGGCTCCGGATCGTTAAAGGGCACTTTCAGCATTGTTTTTAAATGGTAAAAGTGGCCTTTTAAGATCAGGAGCCTCAAATAAATGTTTTATGTAAATAGCTAATGAAATATAAATAGGGAAATAAAAAATATAAAAGTATAGGTACTAAATATAATTATTATTATATTATTGAAATTATTCTATTCTTTCGAAAAAAAGGCATGTTCGAGGACTCTAGGTTATTGAACCTTCATATATAATAATCATTTATAAACTTTTATATTGCCTGCTTTTTTCTGTGGTTAATAATAATCGTCGCGTGAATTCTATAGAAAATTTTCTCACACAAGTAAAATTTTGAAATGTCCAGGAAAAATGAGGAAACTATGTAGGTATACATATATATGAAAAATAAAAATTGACACTCCTTTGATCTTTTTCGATTGAGCTGTCTTTGCAAAAGCCACAGAACAAAAAAGTCCAGAAGGTGACTTTGACAATCTCGTTCGGTGGTCCCTTGGGATTCTTCTCGCCTCCTCTCCTCTCACTCTCTCTCTTATGTGGCAATTCTAACTTCCCAACGCTTAACCTCAACGTTAAATCATATTATTTCCAGCATTACCTCTCTATTTCGTTTCTCCTGGGGATTAGTTGCTATTAAATTTGTCTCTTTATCGAGACCTTGATGTATTACAATCGAAAGAACAGAGAAGGAAACTTGTTTTCTCAGATTTTTGAAATAACAAAAAAAACACCCCCTGCTTGGCGGGAATTGAGTTTTATCCTCAATTTCTTTTTCATTTCTTTAGGATTCGATAATTAAAAAAACGCTTTTTTGTTTTTATTTTCCAAAAACGATTTAATTTCATTAAAGTTTTTCCATATAATTATGTGTTAATACAAATACTGCATTTCAATAATGTTTTGATGCATATTGCATATAAAAATTGAGGGCTTGGAACGGATAACTGCCTGCAACGCATGGTCGAAAGGGACTATACCAGTCAGACAATTGTAAGCGCCTCACTGATGTCTGACTGGTATAGTCCCTTTCGACCATGCGTTGCATACGTTCCACGCCCTTAATTGAATTATTATTTTGATACAGGCCACTGTGTGGTGGTGAGTGACTGGCTCAAAAGTGCGAGAGAAAGCACAAAAAAATGTTAATTTGGAAGTGAAATTAATATTGTGGACCAAAAAAGCAATTGAATTGAGAATTACAAAACGGGGGGGGGGGGGTAAAACTCGACGACACAAGCGACAGTAGTTGACAGAGCCGATCGGTGACGTCGACCTCAAACCCAAGCAGGGTTCTGAGAGACGGGGACCCGTCTTACTCCAGGTGTCGGGTACTTGAACCTAAGCAAGGTTCTAAGTACTGTCCCCTGGAGTCGGTTGTCACTGAGTAAAACCGTACTTATATGTTTGGTTGAAACAAAATAATCTTTCGTAAAAGATTGACAATTTATCCTGAAAAGGACTAATTGTCAATGTTTGCGGTGTTTGAACTCGTTTGTCCTGAAAAGGACAGGTTGTTGGAGATGGTGAGGATCCGTGGCCAGCGGAACAGAGATGAGACGTCGTTCCAAATAAAATATTTATTTCCTAAATATTTTTCGCTGAGGAGGACGGCAGGCAGTTGACGGTTTGGCAGGCGGCGAGGCGTCCGTGTTGAAGTGGCGGCTGAGAGCGTCACTCGGCAGAGTGACAGCGGTTCCACATGTAGGCGAAGTCGCACTGTCGTTGCGAGCGCCGTACCCCTACCACTAGTATCTATCGGCTAACTCCAGGGGTTCTCCACATTGTATCTGAGAGATAATGCAATAGGGAAAATAGTCATGTGAAGTTAGCACCACTTTTTCAAAAAATTAAAAAATCACATGAGTTTTGGGTTCTTTAGCAATAGTTCTGTAGTTCTATAATAATTTTTTCAATAGTTCTGGCAATTGACACTACAAAAAATAATATGAAAAAAATTAGGTGATAATTTCGCGTAGCACTACAATTTTCACAAAAAAGAGTTCTGACATGGTACTTTGATAGCAAATCAAGAGTTCTAGAGTTCTCTCATAAAAAATTAATAGTTCCGTAAAATACTAAAAACTACAGAACTTTGAAACATTACAAAAAAAACTTTTTTGCAAAAAATTAATTCTTTTTGAGTTCTGAGCAGAGTTCTGGTATCTGTAATGAGAGTTCTGCACATAATCCCAATAAAAAAATTTTCTAAACTTAAAATACTAAAAACTACAGAACTTTAAAAAATTTCCTCTTTTAATATGAGGCGCATGATTATTCCCGAAATCTTTTTTGGCCAAATAGTTATTTGATAACAGGGTGTCTACTAACCGGGAATTCCGGGAAAAGCGGGAAATAACCGGGAATTTTTTCAACAAAATTAAAAAAGTTTTATTCTTTTAATTTGTTTTTAAAAAATCACTTTTTAATTCAATTTTTATAGGTATTTATACTGTTCTCTAAATTTAAGTTAGTTAAAAATAATCAATTTAATGGTAAAAAATCAGTCACCAATTCAAACATATTATGTAAATAAATTAAAAAAAATTATGGAGTTAATAGAAATATTGTGCAATTCGACTGAAAATATGTAATTAAATTTGTTGAAAAATTTCATTAGAAACTTTTTAACAAATACCCAGTGAGAAATTGCCAATAGACTTTAATCGGTCCAATATCGGTCCAATATTGGTTGCCGTGCTGGGCGCCGATTGACTCCCAATATTGGACCAATATGGGCTGATGCTTGGGATGTAACGGCATCGCCAATCATCGGTTGTCAATATTGGTCCAATATTGGCCGAATATTGGCAATCAAGAGAAAAAAATTTTTTTAAATAAATTTTTTTTAATTAAATAATAATAATAAAAAATTAATGTTTATAATTTTTGTTTAATATATTTATTTGTTTAATTATTTATTTTTAATAATTCATGTAAATAATAAATAACTTATTATTTATAAATTATAATTATTTAAAAATGCAGCAGCTATTAGAAAATAGCATTCTGCAAAAAAATTCTATCATTGAAAAATCAATGATAAGCGAGAGAAATCCGCGTCTTTAAATAGATTCGCAGATGATAGACAAGAGATATCCGCGTCATTAAACGGATTCGCAGATATACTCTGGTCTCGCGACGAATTTCTCGATACTTATATACACTGGAGTCGCCGTGTCAGTTGCGAGAACGGTTACAGCGTCCCTCTTGCGGCAGAGATAAGAATTGTCACGTAAACTGCTAAATCGCTTTACCGACCGCCTTATTATACCCGCAGTTTACGTGACAATTCTTATCTCCGCCGAAAGAGGGACGCTGTAACCGTTCTCGCAACTGACACGGCGACTCCAGTGTATATAAGTATCGAGAGATTCGTCGCGAGACCAGAGTATATCTGCGAATCCGTTTAATGACGCGGATATCTCTTGTCTATCATCTGCGAATCTATTTAAAGACGCGGATTTCTCTCGCCTATCATTGATTTTTCAATGATAGAATTTTTTTGCAGAATGCTATTTTCTAATAGCTGCTGCATTTTTAAATTATTATAATTTATAAATAATAAATTATTTATTATTTACATGAATTATTAAAAATAAATAATTAAACAAATAAATATAGTAAACAAAAATTATAAACATTAATTTTTTATTATTATTATTTAATTAAAAAAAATTTATTTAAAAAAATTTTTTTCTCTTGGTTGCCAATATTCGGCCAATATTGGACCAATATTGACAACCGATGATTGGCGATGCCGTTACATCCCAAGCATCAGCCCATATTGGTCCAATATTAGGAGCCTTTATTGGACCGATGATCGGTCTCTTGGCTCCCAATATTGGACCGATATTGGACCGGTGAGAAATTTCTCACTGGGTAGAATTTTCAAAGTATTTTAATTTAATAATTGATTAATAATTGAATATTATAAAGAGTTAAATTCTAATGTATTCATGTCTCTTACTGCGAAGATTAATAATTAAAATTTTTATTAGTTAATTTAAAAAAATATACATATTTAAAATTGTTTAATAAAATTGAACTTTCGCAAATTTTTTTTTTAAATATAAAAAATAAGATTGTTGTAATTTTCCAATTATATTGTTTCAAGACAATTGACTTTTTCTAAACAAATAATTGAAATTTTTTGAAGTAATTGAAATTTCTTTACATTTTTTGAAACATAATTGAATTCTTTTAAAGAATTTTATTTAAATTTTTCGAAAATAATCAAGGGAAGTTAGTGACCGTAATTATAATTTTATTTTTAAAACTTAAAGTCCCTCTTACAGTTTTAAATCAATTTTTTGCTTCTAAAAATATTATTGAACTTCTCTTAAATTTTTGTAATTTTAAATTTCCGATTAAGTGTTTATTACTTATTAAGTAAATAATTAAATATTAATGATTATGGGTCAAACCAGCTCAACTGTGTTAAAAAAAATTTATTGATTTTCTAAAATGTTAAAACTTTTATGAAAATCGGTAGTTCACAACAAAACAAAAAAACACTTTTAACCGTTTTTTGAAATTTTAAATTTTTGTTACTGTTTTTGCATTAACAAAATAATACAAAATTTAAAAAAAAATTAATAACTCAAAATCCGTTTACAATAAATTAATGAAATTTACACTGATTACACAAAATTGTTCACTTTTTTAAAAGAAAATATTTGCAAAATTGTAAATTTAAAAATTCTATATTTTTAATAACAATTTTGTAAACAGTTTCAATTATTTATGTGTTCTACCCCTCCAATTGCAATGAAACTCATAGGAAGTGTACTCAGTAGTCTCTTCTTGAAGCCCAAAAAAAAAAATTTTGGTATTTTCAATTTGGAATGTACATAACGAATTTCTATTAAAAATGCGCGCCAACTCCACAGTAGGAAAAAGTAGATTGACATGAAAAATTCAGTCTAGAGGTTACAAATATTATTTGTTTTTAATAATTTTTTTTAAATGAAAATTTATAAGATTGAGCACCGATTTGTGGCGGCAGAATTTTGAAAACTGTTAAAAAAATTGTTTATTTAACAATATATATGAACAAAGGAGAAAAAAAATTTACTACAAATTAGTTAACAAATGTGTAGCATTCATATTTTTTAAAGTTAAGATATCAGATGTGATCTGATAGGTGCGCAATATTATAAACTTTTATTTTAAAAAAAAATTATTAAAAACAAATAATATTTTATCCTCTAGACTGAATTTTCCATGACAATCAACTTTTTCTCACTGTGGAGTTGGCGTGCGTTTTTAATAAAAAATTCGTTATGTATATTCCAAATTGAAAATACCAAAAACATTTTTTTTGGGGCTTCAAGAAGAGACTACTGAGTACACTTCCTATGAGTTTCATTGCAATTGGAGGGGTAGAACACATAAATAATTGAAATTGTTTATAAAATTGTTATTAAAAATATGGAATTATTAAATTTACAATTTTGCAAATATTTTCTTTTAAAAGAGTGAACAATTTTGTGTAATCTGTGTAAGTTTCATTAATTTATTGTAAACAGCTTTTGAGTTATTAATTTTTTTTTAAATTTTGTATTATTTTGAATGCAAAAACGGTTAAAAGTGTTTTTTTGTTTTGTTGTAAACTACCGATTTTCATAAAAGTTTTAACATTTTAGAAAATCAATGAAATTTTTTTAACACAGTTGAGGTGGTCTGACCCTTATTATTTTCAAAAATTTTAATAAAATTCTTCACAAGAATTAAATTATTTTTATAAATAATAGCATTCTTTGGAAGGATTTAATTGTTTTTATAAATAGTAAAATTTTTTGCAGAGATTCAATTATTATCAATATAATTTTAATAAAATGAAAAAATCAAATTTTCAATTATAATTATAAAAAGACAAGATTATTTTTAAAAAATTAAAAAAATTCTTTGTTTAATTCAATTATTTTCCAAGTTTTCAATTAAAATTATTGAAAAAAACATTTTTGAAAAACTTAAAGATTTATTTATTTTCGAAATCAAATTTAAATTTCAATTTGATGAGAAAAAAACCGGGAAAAAATTTGGACATAACCCGGAAAATAAGCGGGAATTTTGTTGAACGAAAATACTAGATACCCTGTTGATATAAAACGACTTAACTTAAAATTCACATAATATGAACATTATTTGTCATAAATTTCATTGCACACAAAAACTATGTAACATAAATATCATTTGTCATACTATTCAATTAACAGAAATATTATGTTACAAATCTCAGATAACTTAATTCCAATGTGACATAAAAATTATGTAACATAAATTTCTTTTAACATAAATTTCTTTGACATTAAATTCATTTAACGTAAATTTAATTTGTTATAAAATTCATTTGCGACAGTATTTCATTTGGCATTAATGTCATTTAACGTAATTCTCATTTGACACAAAATCCATTTGACATAAATATCATTTGACATAAAATTTTCTTGACATAACTTTCATTTGGTATAAATCCCATTTAACTCTTCGCAATGATGCCAGAACTGTAATCAGAACTCTGAATTTTAGAATTTTGAAATTTTTTGCGAATTTTAAAGTTCTGGAACATTTTTGATTTTAGATTTAAAACAAAATATCATTAGATATACTTATAGAACTCTTCGCAACGATGCCAGAACTCTCTTCAGAACTCGCAAAATATTATTTTAATAACTTTTTTTAATTTGCTAATAACTTTTGAAATTTTGCAGAACTCTTGTTTTTTTGGTAGTGAACTCTAGAACTTTTTTTTCTCTTTCAGAATATTAAGTCAGAACTTTTTTCTGCAAAAATCATAGTGCTATGCAAAGTTAGCACTATGATTTTTCATTGTCGCTTTTTTTATTGTTAATCATCAGAACTAGTATTTTAATTTTAGAAAAAAATTTTATTGGGATTATGTGCAGAACTCTTATTACAGATACCAGAACTCTGCTCAGAACTCAAAAAGAATTAATTTTTTGCAGAAATGTTTTTTTGTAATTTTTCAAAGTTCTGTAGTTTTTAGAATTTTAAGTTTAGAAAAAAAATTTATTGGAATTATGTGCAGAACTCTCATTACAGATACCAAAACTCTGTTCAGAACTGAAAAAGAATTGTTTTTTGCAAAACTCCCATTACAGATACCAGAACTCTGCTTAGAACTCAAAAAGAATTAATTTTTTGCAAAAAAGTTTGCTTTTTGTAATGTTTCAATGTTCTGTAGTTTTTTCGTACTTTACGGAACTATTAATTTTTTATGAGAGAACTCTAGAACTCTTGATTTGCTATCAAAGTACCATGTCAGAACTCTTTTCTGTGAAAATTGTAGTGCTACGCGAAATTATCACCTAATTTTTTTCATATTATTTTTTGTAGTGTCAATTGCCAGAACTATTGAAAAAATTATTATAGGACTACAGAACTCTAAAGACAGAACTCTAAAGACAAAACTCTAAAGACAAAACTACAGAACTCGCTAAAGAACCCAGAACTCATGTGATTTTTTAATTTTTTGAAAAAGTGGTGCTAACTTCACATGACTATTTTCCCTATTGCATTATCTCTCTGATACAATGTGGAGAACCCCTGGAGTTAGCCGATAGATACTAGTGGTAGGGGTACGGCGCTCGCAACGACAGTGCGACTTCGCCTACATGTGGAACCGCTGTGACAGTTGGCGCAGAGATGCCATTAGGCGGAGGAATTTCATCCCCACTCTTGCGCCATTTTACATTGACTTAAATGTAAAATGGTGCAAGAGTGGGGATGAAATTCCTCCGCCCAATGGCATCTCTGAGTTGGCGAGATAGCGTGGCGTCAGCGACGCCAACGCAGGTGTCCGTGTCTCTCGGGTGAGAGACGTGTTGCTTCGTCGAAGTCTGCACCTAGAGAAATGATTTATTTGAATTAAATAAAATTTATTTCAAACAAATAAAAAAGGATATTTGTCACAGAACCAACTAAACTTTTATTTAGCTCAAATAATATTTCTTATTTGAATTAATATATTTCGTTTAAATATCCATTTTTATTTAAATGAAAAAAATTTTATATTTTCTTTAAATATATTTTATATTTAGAGCAAATAAAAAACACTTTTCATTTTAATAAATCCTGTAAGCATTCTAAAATATTAAAATTCACTTATACCCAGGTGAGAACTGACGCTGGGTTCAGGCTTTACGAAAGCTTCGTTGAGGCTTGGTCAACATTGATCAAGCCTTAGTGGGACGGCGGAAGCAAGGTTGCTTCTAGCCATAATGTAACACTTATTTAAGACTGACGCTCCAGTCCTTGTTGAAGATTGGCGTTCAATGTTCAATCAATGCTGCGGAACCCTAATGCAGGACTGAAACAAGGCTGCTTCCACTGTTCCCAAATTTACGCGTCTCTCGCGCTCATTCAATATAATATGGATATATGAATTGTATATAATAATAATAATAATAATAATAATAATAATAATAGTAATAATTATAATTATAATAGTAATGAATATTATTGTTATTATTTTTATTCATATTATATGCGTTTCTTAATTTAACGGCATTAAGTTACTATTATAATAATTGAGGAGCCGGGAAGAAGAACTCGCCGAGCGCTCCACTGCACACGCTATTGCTAGTCAAGTGACCCAAAATGTTAAAAAAATTGAAATTCGAAATTTTGATTTTTAAAATCTACTTCCTTGTAGAAAACAGAAATGCGCATCTTTTTTTCCTTTGACTTTTTTTTATAGGATAAAAACTGTAGATAATAAATGGAAAAAACTAAAAATTTTTTTTTTACCAATTTAATTAAATTTTGAAACATAAATCGTCGTATCATTGACAAATATTAATGAAATCACTTTATATTTGGTATGCACACTTATTAGGGTACATAGAAGACTACGAAATAAAAAAAATTGAAAAATCATTAATTTGTTAATAACAATTAATTGTAAATAGTGAACGGTCGGTAATAGGGTTTTCTTACCTTTGACGAAAAAAAGTCTGTGGGGAACTTTGAAGTTGAAAAAACTTTCAGTGAGACATTTGTTTATTATAATATAAGGAAGTTTTCTGGAAATTTTCAAACTAATTCATTCACATGTTTCAAAAATATAAGCGTTTTTTGAAAAAGCGGGTGACGCGCTACCGCGTCTATACGTGAAGAATGATTCAAAGCATCTCGAATGAACGTGGAACGATGTTTTATTACTTATTGCTTCAATTTAAAACAAAAGTTTAAATATACATATATAATTAATATTATTTTTATTTTTATTTAAAATTCAAAATTTTAGAAGTACAATAATTTTTAAAAAAGTGAAATATTTGTTCTGCAGTTTCATTGTTGTCTTGTCCTTGAGCCGTCCTTCAAATGTAAACAGACGATTTTAACCGTTTATTTTTTATTTTTCGGGACGTTTATAGTGAAACAATAGTACAACAAATAAAAAATATATATATATAAAACTATTATCGTATTTTAAATAAAATGTGTGACAGGGTGAGTGTATAAATGTTGGCAGAAAATATTTTTTTCTTAATTTGAAAATACTTAGACAAAAAAACTGTTAGAATATTATATTTAATTTTTTTCCTTTATTGGTCAAATTAATGTTTTAAAATTTTTACTTTCTTTTATTATTTAATAATTTCTATAAATTACAATTATAACCCTTCCTGAATTTAATTATTTTTTACAATTTTCAACTAAACTTCATCTCTGAATCAATTAATTTAAATAATTTTCCAAAAGTTCTTTTAGAATTCAATTATTTAAATACAAAAACTAAATTTTTTATCATAATTGTAATTATATAAATATAATAGTTTTTCAATTTTAAAAAATTTCCAAACCATCAAAATTTAGTAAAATCTATTAAAAATAATTTATTATTTTATTTTTATATATTTAAAAAATTTAATTGGCAATATTTCAAACTTAACATACAATATTTTATTTAAAACCTCTTTAAATTAGTTAAGTAATGAAACAGCCCTGAACGTTCCACGTTCATTCGAGATGCTTTGAATTATACTCCACGTGTAGACGCGGTTGCGCGTCACCCGCTTTTTCGAAAAACGCTTATATTTTCGAAACTTGTGAATGAATTAGTTTGTAAATTTCCAAAAAACTTCCTTATATTATAATAAACAAATGTCTCACTGAAAGTTTTTTCAACTTCAAAGTTCCCCACAGACTTTCTTTCGTCAAAGGTAAGAAAACCCTATTACCGACCGTTCACTATTTACAATTAATTGTTATTAACAAATTAATGATTTCTCAATTTTTTTTATTTCGTAGTCTTCTATGTACCCTAATAAGTGTACATACCAAATATAAAGTGATTTCATTAATATTTGTCAAAGATACGACGATTTATGTTTCAAAATTTAATTAAATTGGTAAAAAAAAAATTTTTAGTTTTTTCCATTTATTATCTACAGTTTTTATCCTATAAAAAAAAGTCAAAGGAAAAAAAAATGCGCATTTCTGTTTTCTACAAGGAAGTAGATTTTAAAAATCAAAATTTCGAATTTCAATTTTTTTAACATTTTGGGTCGCTTGACTAGCAATAGCGTGTGCAGTGGAGCGCTCGGCGAGTTCTTCTTCCCGGCTCCTCAATTATATTATTATCATATAAATAATATATTACTAACAATAAATGTCATTTGAAATAGTAATATTAAAAAAATAATTTTAGTAAAAGAAAACAATTTTTCTGTTAATCGGTACATTTTTTTCTCGATTTTTCAGCAGACTTTTTAATATTATTTACAAACATATTCACATTTTTTATTTACAACACAACACACAATTTTATTATTAGATATAACGCTTAAAACAAAGAATGAAAAATATTCGCTTGCATGTGGGAGCGAACTCACGCACCCCACCCCTAACGCATAACCGGAAGTCCTAAACGCACGCATTTAAACCGCTCGGCCACAGAAGGCTGGAAGGCACCTCGCCTAATCTACTATTTCAATGCCAGCGCCGTATATTCTGTATATACGGCGCGTCACTCAATATTTGTTCAGCATGGGACACCAATGTTCGTCCCATGCTCGATTCAAGACTCGGTCAATTTTGATACAATATTCACTTTCTTTATTACCGTGTGCACTGAACAATATTAAATATAAATATTTATAAATTATTTAATATTCAAATATTTTTTATGATAATTTTATAAGTTAAATTATATATATTTTTTTTTCTTGTACAGTGTCAAATTATTATTTTTAAAGATTAAGAGTTTCGTTTATCTGAAAAATTATTAGTGAAAAAAATGTTCATTAGGTAGTGATAAATATTTATGCTTAGTAATTTTACACTAGGATTAACTGTTTAGTAAATATTATCAAAAAACTATTTTTTGGCAAACACGCGCAGCTAAACACAAATAACCGTGAAACTCCAGCATTACCAACTCAACACATACGTTAAACTCTTAAGTTGGCAATGCTAAAGTCTCAAGGTTATTTGCGTTTAATCGCACGCGTTTGACAAAAAATAGTTTTATGATAATACATATTTACTAAACAGTTAATCCTAGTGTGAAACTACTAGGCATAAATATTTATTACACCCTAATGAACATTTTTTTTACTGAAAATTTTTCAGACAAACGAAACTCTTGGACTTTGAAAACAATAATTTGACACTGAGCAAAAAAAAAAAAAATAATATATAATTTAACTTTATTTATATGAATCTTATATAATTAATAATAATAATAAATAATATAATAATAATAATAATTATTATTATTCTTATAATAATAATAATAATAATAATAATAATAATAATAATAATAATAATAATAATAATAATAATAATAATAATAATAATAATATAATTATTATTATTATTAATTAATATAAATATTATATACTAAATAAATATTAATATTTTTTTACCAATTGATATCTTAATAATAATAATTTTTAAATAGTATATAAAATTATCATAAAAAATATTTTAATATTAAATAATTTACAAATATTTATATTTGATATTTTTAAATGCACACGTCAATAAATAAACTGTCAAGATTGATTCAGAATTGAATTAAGATTAGATATTCAAGCTTCACTCACGAAGATTGACCGAGCCTTGAATCGAGCATGGGACGAACATTGGTGTCCAATGCTGAATCAATATTGAGTGACAGTGATATAAAGACTGCTTCAACACTGGGTTACCCACGCTGGGCGTTCAAGACTGAATCAAGCTTCAATCCATCGTCAGCATTGGTCTTTCGCGCCTGGGTAACCTTCAAATAAATTTAACAATCACAATCACTAATGGAACTTTTAATATTCATTAAAATAAATGTTTATTTTTATAAAAATATTTGTTAAATAAAGTCAGGTTTTCTTATTGTTAGTCATTTTACTTTACTTTTTCACTTCATATGTAAAAGTCCACTGTCACATTTTTCTCACAAAATCTCAAATAAGACACTAAAATGTAAATGAAATCACATACAAATCTGTTACTTTGTACTAATTAAAATTTTCACTTAAAAAGAAATATTCTGTACTTAAATTAATTAAATTTGTTAATTATTCATGATGAATAAACCTCTTATAATTGTACGCGTTAAACTGTTAAAAGCAAAACATCTCATTGTTTTACTATAGCAATGCAATATGCGCAGGCGTCTACTTATAAGTCAAACAAACATTTATTTGAATCAAATATATTTTTTATTTGCTACAAATATACTATTTCATAAATTGCAAATATATTTCTTTATTTTAGATTAATTAGTGCATTTATTTGAAATAAATATTAGTTTATTTATTTTAAATAAAATATTTATTTGCAACAAATAAATTTTTCTTAAATATACGCTTTTAGTTAAAATAAATAACTTTTTTCTCTGGGTGTGGCGAGGTAAGAGATTGAGTCAGGGAAAATGCGCGGTATTTATGCTCCTCTACTGAGCCGCATCCACGACATCCCTTCCACCTTGGCAAGAGCCAATCAGCGCGTGAGTTGCCCCCACCCGTTCCGCACAAGCGCGGTACGGTTGAGGTTTCGAGAGCGAGAGTTAGTTAGTCGAGCGGGAGACACAGGGTGAGTCAGACATGTCTCCAGACTCTCTCGTAAAGGCGATGCATCGTGCCACTTTGCCTTTTACCGTCAACTTTGTACCGTACCTCCGGTACAAAAATCTAAATTAAGGCTAAATTAAAATTTAATGAATTCACTTTTATAATATTCTTTAATTTTATATTCGGTATTCTATCTAATATATTGTAAAAATATATTAGACAGAAACATAATATACATTAAATTATATTATGTGAGATAAAGAAACAAAAAAAAACAAAAATTATAAACAAATTATTAATTTGTTTAAAAATTGTTTAAATAATAATTCAATTTTTATTCTTTATCTGTAAACATAAAGAGTTTAGTAAATTGCAAAATTAGGAACAAAATGCAAGTTTCTAGGTGCATTCTTTAAAAGGTTGATAAATAACAACAATATTTTGTTTAAAAATTGTTTAAATAATAATTTATTTTTTATCCCACATGCACAAAAATGGCGCTTTTAGATAGCTGACGACAGGGAGTAAAGTCACTCATTTGTTCGACCTTATGAAAATGGCGGCCGCTTTCTCCCAAGGGCAAAAATAACGCATGGGATCAGCTGTTATTTTTGCACATGGGAGAAAATGGACGCCATTTTCATATGGTCGAACTAGGTCGAATTAGGAATAAAAAATATCGTAAGTAACATGGGAATAAAGGCAGCCAATTTGTTTACGCTGCCTTTATACCCTTGTTGCTTAATATACTATTTTATTCTTTATCTGTAATCATATAGAGTTTAGTAAATTGCAAATTTAGGAAAAAACTACAACTTTCTAGGTGCATTCTGTAAAAAGTTGGTAAATAACAACAATAATTTGTTTAAACACATAAAAAATTCATTGTAACATCAAAATATATTGTATTTATTGTCATAAAACAATTTTACTGTAAAACTTTGATGATTTTATTTTTATTGTTTTGCAATATACAAAATAAACACCCGGGAAATTTTCGGTAGTCTCGTACATACTTTTTTAATTGTTATAAATATACAAGAAGAAATGATTTAGAAATTTTTTAATTTTTCGAAAGTATATAGATAAAATTTTGTTCAGTGAATTAAAATCGCGATTCGATTAATGCAAAAATCGAGCACATTTACAAGTTTTTTCATTGTTTGGTCACCCCGGGTGACCGCTCCGGAGCGCGAAGGTTAATAAAAATATTAATTATAATATAAAAGTATATAGCTTATAAAAGTATTAATTGTCTAAATCTAATAAATTAGTGGGAAGTCGTCTATACCAATTTAAATCAGTAAAAAAAATTTACTAATTCTTCGTAATCAAGTAATAACTTTATGGCAGTTCTCCAATGGAATTAAGTTATTGAAAATAAATTATTGTCAGAAATAAAAAAAATTGAAGATTTTGTATTAGAATTCGTGATAATTTTATATTTTATAAGTCAAACAAAAAGACACAAAAATTCAGAAATTTCTTATAAATTCTAAACATTTAATTTGTTCCAGTACTTTAAATAAAAATTCCTTACTTCTCTGACCTGTGGCAACCCTGAAATAATAAAATAAAATAAAAACCCCAAAAAGGAGATATAAGGGGTCGTTCATAAACTACGTAGTAAGAGCGAGAGGATAGGGGCATCAAGAGCGTCAAGTTATTTGCAGTGATCAGCAGAAAATATGGCACTAATATATTCAACAGTGTGTTACATAGTATAGGAGGGTTAAAATTATAAAAAAAGGTTTACATCCCAGTGAGAAATTGCCAATTTATGCTCTTTAAAAACTTGTAATTATGCTGCAATTATGCTTTAAAAAGTGAGAATTATGCTATAATTATGTTCATTAAAGTGTTAACTTATGCTTTAATTATGCTTTGACCTTAAGAAATATAAACTTACGCATAATATTAATAAGTAAATTTAATAAATTTTAAATTGAACCATTGAAAATAGAAAGTATAACAAATTTTACTTATAATTTAATAATATTAGAAAGAGAATTGCATGAAACTGGGGAATATGTACACGGAGAAAAAGGAATAGTTGACACATCCAGATACATGGATATCACAGCCATATTATATTGAAAAATACGGGATATCCATAGTTAAGGTTGCTGCATCCATATTCTATGGCTGGCTGTAAATTGTTGAAGCAGCAAAAGATCTATGGTTGGGTGATCCATAGTAATGGAAATGGGAAACAAAAAATTTGAATCACTCAATTAATTAAATTCCATGTCACTTGAGATATTTTATACACATTTTTGTTAATTAATACACACCACTTATTAAATAACCGCATATTAACGAAATAAATTATTAACCGATGGGGGGAGACACGAACCCTAGACCTAACGCATACTAAGCACTAACGCTATCCACTACACTATACACGCAACTACAATATTTGAGCATATAATATTCCTTATATACTCTACACATATTTCATGAAAATGAATTTACATAAACACTAATAGACAATAACGATAATAAATAATCAACAATTATAACACTATTTATACACAATAAACTCACAACGTGACTATATAGACGTGACAGGAAACCGACGCGACGGACAAATTTAGACGACCATTTTTAAATGGATGCCATGATAATGAATTGAGCGCAACATGTATCGAAATTTTGAACTAACTATGGATCTCCCAACCAAAGTTTATATGGATGAGGCAGCCATATGTGAAAATCCATAGCATGAATTGTAAGCTCAACCATGCCTATGGATGTCACGTCCATATTTGATTCAACAATATAATATGGCTCCCTCATCCATTGAATATGGAATGTGCTTCCATTCTGAAAGTTGTCTCTTCCATTGAATTGGATAACACAACAATATTCTGCTCAACAATATTTTTATGAATATCTCTTCCAGACCTTTTCTTTCCGTGTTTCACTGTTTCAGATTTAGAGAATTATAACCGCCAGTTTGTAAATGTTGATTGTGATTTTGTTCGGCAGTATTTATGGGACAAATTTATAAATTTAACAATTTTTAGCAAATGAATTATTTAAAAATACAATATTACAAAACTGCTGTAATATTATTTGATATATATTGAATACACGATAGGACTTGAATAATATCGTGGATATAGATTAAAAAAAAATTTTTTGAATAAAAATCATAACCCGAGTTGCAAAATTGTGCGACATATACATATGCTCAAAATGGATTATGCTGCTTTGAGGACTGAATTATGCTTTGCAATGCTTTTGCAAATTGCAATTATTTATGATGAATAATATTTTTTAAAGCGAATCTTAACAGTAGACAAAATTTAAAAAAATTATGCTTTTATGCTCAAGCATAAAGTTTCTATCTCTACGTTATAAATCATTTAATAAAGTATTTTTTTGAAAAATTTTCATTTCAATTCTGTTGAATTACAGCAGGAACATCTCTTCTCAAAGAACTTTTTCAAAGATTATTAAAAATAATTTATTTAAAGAAGAATTTTAGTTAAAAATCCTAGAAAATATTAATTGAATTGAAATGATGAAAATAATTTTAAAGAAGTTACAGTAGGTATAGTATAGTCTAGGTCAGGCCATTGTCAAGGTAGGCCATTCGCGATTTTTTGGACAAGTTCACTAGCCCCACCTACGCGCATGCTTGTCGAAGCTTGTCTTAGTAAAACCTAACTTCTTGTTCCATTACATTTTCGGAGAATCGAAAGTAGTGTTTTCTGTGACGTCGGTACTAAAAAAGCTCAAAAAAAGTTTTGTGCATCATGTGAAAAACCATTATTAAAATATAAATGAAAATGGAATCGTCAAGGCAAGCATGCAGAAATTTTGTGGAATTAAATCCTATACATTTTGTTTATTTATATTGTTTATTTTTATTATTTTATTATTTCATGTAAACAATAAAGGATCAATTTTCCGTAACTCTAAACATGTTATTTTATTTTTTAACGGTAACGCCCTTTGAATTTCAAACATGGATCGATCTTGACTGTAAGGGACAACCTGGACTACAATTTTTTTTTAAATCTTTATAACTTTTTCATTTTAAAACCAATCACTTTACTTTGTACAGAAAAAATGTTCCTATTAAACAGGACTTTCCACCAATATACTTCAACTGACCAAATTGATTTTTAAAAAAAAGTTATAAACAAAAGTCAAAACATAGTCCGACCTCGACTATACTCCCTTACCAATATTCTTATAATATAAAATAATTATTTTATCTCTGTCATACTTTTAATTATTATAAAACAGAAAGAAAGCGATCTTCGGGTTTTATAATAATATTTTTATAAGTTATTGAATTTCAAAAGGTTTGAATTAAAAATTTTGAAAATCTTAGTTCCTATGGAGAAATAAAAATGATTAAATATTTATTTGAAAATGAAGTTATTGGTGTTTTTGAATAATTTTACAATTAAGGAAATTCGTAATTAAATGTAATAGAACATACTTTTTTGAGTATCTATAATAATTTTGAGAGTGAATCAGAATATTCTTTAGGGTCAGGGAAAAAGTGAAAATCTTGTCTGGAAATCAGGGAAAAGTCAGGAAAAAACAAAATTAAATTTTTGTGGCAACCGTAATGAACGACCCTATTTGTTCAATAAAGAATAAAGCAAATTTTAATATTTTTATTGTCTTGACACTTTTTTCACCACATACAACTATTTAGCTATACTATTTTTAAAAGTAATCTGAATTGAAATGTCGCAAAATTGATTTTTCCAAATCCAATTAATTTTGCGTGTGTGTGTGCTTAAAATATTAAGGTTACTAGAACACGTGGTTATTGCATAAGATATAAACTCTTTCGGATTAGATCATTAGACAAAGATGAAGAAGGGTCAGAGAAAAAATAGAGAGAGTGAGAGAGTGTATAAAAACAGGCAGTGGAAATTAATGTTTGTTAGGTCGTTTAAATGGCAAAAGAATATAAAAGGGTCATTATATATACAGATATATACAGTGTGTGGGTCAAATATACATAAAGGGATGTGTTGCTCGGTTAAAAGGTGAAGAAGGGGAGGGGAGGGGATAAGCATAAAATCAGAAGGCAATAAGAGAGATGATGTTGTAGTGCTATAGCAGTTTGCCGAATGTTGAAGGATGATTGCGTAACCGGTGAACCACCGATGCGGCCGTATGTCGATTACGCAAATGTGATAATTAATTGCTTTGAATTCTCTCTCTGTTTAACGATCTATCGAGTTATTCCTCCTGGACAAGCAAAATTGCAGCATTCAAAAATACGTAGTTGTCAGCTTTTCCATTAAAAAAAACTAAAAAAATAAATAACAGTGACTTTTTTTCATTCTGTCATTTCCAATTTATTGAGACCGTACAACTTCAGCGTCTCGAATTTATATGAAAATAATTCTCGTTTTTGAAATATCAAAAGTTACAAATATCATTATTACTCGGCTCTTTTTTTATTGAGGATTTAAAACATTTTTTTTATATTCAGATAAATTCTTTTTCAAGTTGAAATTGTGATTTTTAATACAGTATTTTTTGAATTATTATTTTTGTTATTTTTACAACTTTATTATTTGTACTATTACTATTTTTATTATATTTAAATGTTAAAATTTTAATTAATTGGTATCTTCAGGGTTCCTCAAAATTTGAATTTATTATCGTTAAAAATAATAAAATTCTTTTCCGAAATTCAATTATTTACGATCCACAAGTTTTGAACGTTCAAATTAACGAAATACTTTTTATTAACCCTAGAAGGAGTAACTGGGGTGTCTCGACACCCCAAGCAAAATTCAAAGTATTCCCATGGCTTAAACAATAATTTTTTTGCGCTCAAAACCCGTTGATAATTTAGTTTGAACCTCTATCTTTTGACACCTGTATGTGCCGCCAAAAGTTTTGCTCTAGGAAGAGCTCTATCTCCTGTTAAAATACGTCTGGGGTGTCTGGACACCCCAGTTACTCCCTAACGTTAGAAAAATTGTCAAGATAAGTAAATTCAAATTTTTTTAAAAAATCGTTTTTAATCAGTTAAAATCATCTGATAAAGTATAAATTGATAGGTTATGCATGAAAAAGTTGTATTTTATAAAAAAAAAAAAAAAATTTATACAAAAATTCTATTTTTATGAAAAATAGACATTCTGTATTTGTAACAACTTATGAAATTTGAAATAAGATTTATTAAAAATTTCTGTGCTCTCTCTACAGTCAGAAATTAAATTCTAATACAGAAAAATGTAGTGTATGACAGTCAAATTTAAATTATAAATTCTATATTCTTAATAATATTTTAACATATATTAATGGTATTAAGAATTGTTAATTAAAACTTTGATTAAATATTAATTTACAGAATAATTTCATAAGTTATTAATTTTAATGTTAATATATTCAGATATATTAAGGTTGTAAAATTTTAAATTTATAACACCATTTTTAGTAAATATTAATTGTTTAAGTCCATTTTATAGTTTATTTTTATGATTTTCACTATTCGTCAATTGTCTTTAATTTCTTTCACTTCAGATGTTCAAATAATTATGTTTTTTGGAAGTACACGCTAAAAAAAGTTCTACTAAAGTAGAGATAACAATCACTATAATAGCTATAAGTTTCACTGATTTGGCTCCAGCGATAATCCATTTTCGCTGATCTAGCGAAAATGATATTTCTTGAGTTACCTTTTGAAAACAACATAACCTCAAAATAACACTTGATTGAAAACATTTTTAAATTAATGTTCAAAGCGTATATTCAAATTCTATTAATTATATTTTTTATATTATAACTAATAAAATGTAAAATTAGTAAATTAATACGTATTTAGAGGTGTAAGAATTTATGTTATTTATTTTTGAAATTAGCTGTTCCCTACAGTAAAAATTTTTTTCCGTGTAATACAAAAACTAATTTTTTCCCCTAAAAGTGTATCTGTTACGGTCAATGTCCGGAATCGGGTAATGTCTGACAATGCCCGGGCATTGTCGACATTGCCCACAATCACTGCGCATTGTCAACAATGACCATCAATTTCGGTCAATGTCCGAAATAATTTATATTATGAAGTTTTTTCGGGCAATGTCGACAATGCCCGGTCCAGTTTGGGCAATGTGAATAATTAATTGTTTAATTTAATTTAAATTCATTTTAATCGAAATGTACCGACTAGTTATAAATAAAATGTCTCGTAAATTGTAATATTATATCGTTTACAATAGATTGAGTCTCACATTTTGTAATAAAATTGCTCTCACGAATAATAATATAAATATAAAGAATAGTTTTTATTTGTTTACAATCATTTGTTTATAATTAGGGGAGAGTGGGGCAAGACGGGGTAGCGGGTAAGACGGGGTACCGGCCTTATTTAACAAACGAATTAACCAATCGCGATTATATTTTACATAATACTGCATCGAGAAGATAGTTGCTTGTTTACAAAACCTAAAAGCCGTGGGAACAAATCTTTTATCTGTTTTACTAAAAAATCTGTTTTCGACGATTTTCTTGTCATTTTTTCACTTTTTTTAGGAGGCGTTTATTATTTAATAATAACAGTTAATGAACTGTATACATTTTTTTCTAACTGTCAAGGGTTACAGAAGAAGAGAAGCATATGTTTTTTTTCTTTGTTAAATCGTAAATTGAAGGGCTACACTGTTAAAAATTTTTGTTCCAAATTTTATACAAAAATGTTTGAAGCAATTATCATATACAATTTTGAAAAACTACAACACACATTTTTAAATTTAATACAAATTTTCTTATTAAATTTTAAAACACATTTCTTTAAAATTTTCAAATTATTCTTTGGAAAATTAATACAAAGTGTTTGAATGAAATTTCAAATAGTTTTGTTTGAAACTTCAAACAGTTTTGTTTGAAATTTCAAACAAATCTGTTTGAAATACCAAAACGATTTAAATATTTAAATGAAAAATCTAAACTGTTTATATTGTGTTTTGATATGTTACAATAAATGTAAATTAATTAAAAAAAAAGTTTTATTGGCATTTTTACGGAAATTCGACACTACGATTTGAACCCTTAGTCGTATATAGTGTTGTCTGTGTATAGTGTGTCTTGTATGGAGCCATCAACCTTGGGAGCTGCGCCTAGACGCGCTCGACCAAGGGAGGCTATGAAAATCTCTTGCAAAGTATCAGTAGTGAGAAACATGTGGACCATTCCCTTTTTTTGACTTCTTCTAAATTTCTAAAGATTCAATATCTTTAAAATTCTTCACCAACCGATTCTTGTATTCTTTACTTTTTTTCTCTTCACGTTTCTGTTAAATTTATGATATGTATTAAGATGTTTCAGAAATATTTAAACAATACTTTATGAACAGCAGATTTTTTATGGAAAAATATTTTTCTATTTAATTTATCAGTTTTTAAATTTTAATCTGTACAAAATATCTAACTATATTAATTAATTATATTATATCATCCAAAATGTTTTATTCTCTTAACAAGTTTTGGCAAATTAAACTAATTAAACTGATTAAAAAAAATTTTAGTTATTTCAACATTTGAAAATGTATTTACTTATAAATAATGTTTTAAACTAATTTAGAGAATTATTAAACACATATGTTTTAAGCAATTTCGTATAAAAACTCAAAAAAATTTTAATTAAGTACTTTTCAATGAAAAAGTTGTAAATTTACTTTCAATATTTTAAAACATATGTGTATTGAATTATTTTACACATAAATTTTTCAAACACTTTTTTATGAAAAGGTAGTAAATTTACATATTTTTCAAACTTATGTATTTGAAGTTAATCCATACAAAATTTTTGAAAATTTCAAACACTTTTGTTTGAAAATATTGTAAATTTACAAATTTTTCAAACATATGTATTTGAAGTTAATCCATACAAAAATTTTTGAAAATTTCAAACACTTTTGTTTGAAAATATTGTAAATTTACAAATCTTTCAAACATATGTATTTGAAGTTAATCCATACAAAAATTTTTGAAAATTTCAAACACTTCTGTTTGAAAATATTGTAAATTTACAAATCTTTCAAACACGCGTTTTTGAAATTATTTCATATACAAAATTTGTAAATTTTCAATCACTTTTTGTATTAAAGTATTGTAAATTTACAATTTTTTTTAACAGTGTACATAAAATAAGGGGACGAACGCGAGGCTTGGAAGGGATACTACCAGTCGGGTAGCAGTGACAAGCCTTGAGCCGCTCGCTGCTACCTGACTGATATTATCCCTTTCAACCACGCGTTCGTCCCCTTATTTTATGTAGCCCTTCAATTGTAGTAATTAATCAGATATATGAACCTCTACAAAGTTAACGATCTCACTTGTCAATGAAATGAATTTAACTTAGAAAAATTCCAATGAATTTCACATTCATAAATTTCTAAGTCCAAGTTGAACTTAGAAAATAATATTTTCTATTTATGAAAATTTTTCTATTTTCAAATATTGAATGAAAAAGACGTCTTTTAGACACTTTAAAGACATCTAATGGCCAAGACATAGAACATGAATAGGACGTCTTTAAGACGTCTTAAAGACGTCTTTTTGTACAAGTCCAAAAGACGTCCGCAAAAAACGTTGGTGAAGTTCACAACGTTTATAATCAACGATTTCCTAAGAAAAATATTTTTTTAATCAAATTTTTATTAATTTTTGTATAGAAAATATTTTGATTAGTTTTTTGAATAATGATTTACAAAAGAAATATTTGTGAACAAAAAATTTTATTCTTTTTCGTATTAGGAAAATAATTTTTTTTTCAATCGTTGATCATAAACGTTGTGAACTTCACCGACGTCGCAAAAAGACATCCTTAGGACGTCTTTTGAACAAGTGTGCCCACTGTGAATTAATATTTATTTAATAAATATTTTAATTAAATTTATTAATTATGTTTAAAAAATAGTTATTAAATATTAAAGGTGTTAAATTTAACAATCTCTCCGAATCATTTTCTCACTTTAAGCTAATATAATATAAAATAACTAGCTGTCGTACCCGCCGGAGTCGAAATTTAAGCCCTACTTTCACCCTGAATTTTCAGGGTCTATTGAGTGTTAGGAGTAGTAAAGTAGGGTCTAATTCTAATACAATTAGACCCTACTTTGACTCCCAAAACAGGCTGAAATTTGCCAATCTTCCATTTGGAGAAGCAAAGGAGGGTCTACTTCTAAGAAACCTATACCGTACTTTTATACCTCGTAGACCCTACTTTCATACTCATAGACCCTACAATTAGAAAAAGAAAAATTTGAAGATTTGCTCAGATTCAAATGAAGCACTTGGGATGAGTAAAAGTGGAATTTTATGTGTTTTATAGCGTCTATATACACGAAGTGTATATAGACGCTATAAAACACATCAGTATTTATGAATTTGGAGTACTTTTTGCATTTGCAGTGTTTCAAGTAATGCATTAAAAAATAATTCTAAATTTTCTTTTAGAATGTAGGGTCTAGGAGTATGAAAGTAGGGTCTACGAGGTTTAAAAGTACGGTATAGGTTTCTTAGAAGTAGACCCTACTTTGCTTCTCCAAATGGAAGATTGGCAAATTTCCGCCTGTTTTGGGAGTCAAAGTAGGGTCTAATTGTATTAGAATTAGACCCTACTTTACTACTCCTAACACTCAATAGACCCTGAAAATTCAGGGTGAAAGTAGGGCTTAAATTTCGACTCGGGCGTCTTCGACGGGTTTTAGTTTCTACTAATATATTTGAACAGGTGTCCACCAATTGGGAATTTAATTTGACTGGGAAAAACTAATAATTAGTTACCATTAACTATTTCATTATCAAAATATTACCATTTGAATCAGTAAATGACTTTTTCTATCAAATACTATTTTCAACTAATTCAGATTTACAGAACAGTATTTGTCAATTTGTAGTACTTTATGCGTTCGTAGTATTTTAATTAATGCATTAATAATTAATACTAATTTTCCTCCAGCTTTTGGAGTTATATAAGAGTCTAATTCGAACTAATTGTATCGCAAGTAGGCCCCACGTTACGACTGCTAAAATAAAAAATAAGACCTATATTGTAATCTGAAAGTAGGTCTTAAATTTTGACAAATAAAAATATTACATCAATAGAAATTAAAGCAAAAACAATTTTTTAAAAATGAATTGATATAATAAAACTTTTTTTAATTAGATAAGAAAATTCCCGATTTTTCTAGTCGAATTAAATTCCCGGCTATTTCTCGGGATACCTTTCCGATTAATAGACACTCTGTTAAATGTATTAGTAGAAATTATAACACGTTTTTGATTCCCACATGGGAAATCTACATGGGATCTACTTTTATAAAGGAAACCATATTGATTCCTATGTAAAACCCAAGAAGACTAGAGACAGGAGGTAAAACTTCGGTAGTGGGGGTATGGCAATGCTGAGTCGCTCAGCTGATGTATGGTCAGGCGTTTACTTTCAAAAAAAGTTTTTGCCGCAGTAGACCAGACGGACTTCTGCGCAATCTAACACACGTAAACACGGGAAAATATATTCTATACAAATACAATATGAAATATAAGTGTTTATATTTTCAAACATCTTTTAGTTATTAAAAAAACGTTTTAAAAACAAAAAAATGTGTAAACTGTAGCATGAAGTGTATTAAAAGTTAACAAAAAGTAATAGTCATAGTGTCGTGTAGGTTTATATTTCTTCTTGTTACAACTTTTCACACAGCACGTTTTCGGAATTTTTAACTATTTGAATAACACTTAATTTAATAATCACTCACATTATTTCTATATATCCGTTATGACACACATTGTCAATTGTGTCTCGATTGCACTGATTGCACTTTAAAGTTAACCTTAAATTAAAATCATATCATACACATATGTAAAACATGGTATACAAGAATTTGAATGTGTGAGTGATGTGCAGAAGCACCGCGCCGGCGACTTTTCGAAACGAAAAACGCCTGGTTAATGAAAGGCTTTTGACTCATCCCCACTACCGAAGTTTCACCTCCTGTCTCTAGCCTTCTTGGTAAAATCGTATGGTATAATTTTTCCATATCCCTATTAAAAATTTCCACATGGGATTTTACATTTTACCCGTTTTTGCGTAATGACCGGATAGAATTTTGGAAAGCAACACCATACCCCAAACATTTATAAAATTCAAGAAGAACAATTTTAATTCATAAACAGGAATTTGTTATTTATTTTCAAAGTCATTTCTAAAACATTTCTTGAATTCAAAAAAAGAAAATTTTGATTCATAAATCCCAATTCATAAATCTTAAGGACTTTCTGTGTCCCAGTGCCCGCTGAAGTCAAATTTCAGTATTATTGATACTTTTACTGTATACCCTTTATATTGAACATAAATATTTTATTTTCTACGTTAAATATGATAATACATACTATGAAATTTTCAAACTTAAAACCTGAAAATATCAATATAGAAATTGGTTGCAAACTCTCACGTTAATTGATTTTAGAAAATTTGTAATCGGCATCAAATTCATGACTCTAAACTTTTTAATAAAATAAATGTAATTAATGTAATTAAAAATTTAAAAACATCAATCGATATCACTACCAACTTAATAAAAAATTAAACAATATTCAACAAAAAAAATTAATTAAAAATTTTGTCGAAAATCAAAAATATGATTTTGGCTTAAAAATTCGGATTAATTATTTATATTTCATTTTTATAGTAAAAATTAGTTGTATTTACATTAAAAAGTAGCTACAAAAAGTGTCACATCAATTTGACAAAAATTTAAAAAATTTGCATTTTTTTGATTTTTTGAATTTTGTGAAAAAAGCTATAACTTTCGTTCAGCTTAATATTTTTCAATCGGATATGGCTATAAATTTAAGTTAGACTCAGACCAAAGAGACTGTAAAGTTTCGTTTTAATCGGTCAAGTAGTCTTTGTGTTTATCCCGGACAAAATATTGCGTACAGACATACATACATACATACACACAGACATACATACATACATAATTTTTTTTATTGTCATTTTTGGAATTCTTACTACTCGAATAGAAAAACTAAACATGAAATTTCAAATTCTATGCAATGTACAGACAAAAGTCTGATCTTATTTATAAAGATTATTATTATTAAAATAATATAATATATATATACAAACCAAATGATAAATTCATCCTATAAATTAATAGTTATTAAAATTCATTAAGTATAATTTGTTAATAATTGTTTATTAATTATTATTTTTTAAATTCATAATTTTTATTTTTAAATAAATGTATAATAATTAATTATTTAATAACTATTATTATTCGTTATTTATAATTCATTTGTTATTATTAATAAATAAACTTTATTATAATATTGTACTTAAAGAAAAAAAAATTATATGTATTTTCGTTTTTTAAATATATTACCATAATTATTTTATAAAGTGTTTTAAAAGAACACGCTTTTTTTTAACTTAAATAACTATTTTAAAAAATTAAATTTATTTACATGCTTTTAAAAGGAGGAAAACTGTCGAGGCCCTGATCAGAGCCCTATTTCATATCTAGTGAACACCCCACTTAGGGTTTTGGACAGAATTTCTGGTCAAACCCATAAGATAAAAAAATTATTAAAAATGTAGTATAATTACTTCCATTAATTGCATTCTTCAATTGTTCATTATTTTTTATTAAAAGTAATTTTAGAGATTTAATTTTTTTACACTTTATTTAAACAAGGAAAACTGTCGAGGCCCTGATCAGTACCCTATCTAAAATCTAATTAACACCCTAAAATAAAAAAATTATTAAATAACTAAAATAATGATTGCCTGTCATTGTTAATAGCTTCTACAACAAAAAGGAATTCTAAAAACTTAAAAAAAAAATTTTAATAGGGAAAACTGTCGAGGCCCCGACCAAAACCCTGTTTTAAATAGGGCAAAGTGGGGCATTTTCTGCACGGGTCTCCCCTACCATTATCAATTTTTAAAGCAAATATAACTTTAAATAAATTTTTATTGTCAAAATATAGTAAAATATTGTGTTTTTATGGAAAAATGTTAAAGTAAACGCAAGTAAAAAATTTGTAAACGCTTACATTCTAATTGTCCCATTTTGTGAAAAGACATGTACCACACAGAAAAAACTTGGTCTCATTTTTGTTGCATCTCATTTTGAGTACTACTCAATTTGAACAAATTACTAACTTCAAGTTGCTCAAAATGAGTATTACCTGTCGATAAACATTTTCAAAATGTTCAGTTGGTAACATTTGCAATTTTGTCATTTTGTGATATTTCATATATATATTTACTGTGAAAAATATTGATTTTCATTAATTTGAAAATATTTAAATGTCTTTTTATTTAAAAATCAATTTATTAATTAAGAATTAACTTAATTAAAGAAAATTACACATAACAGGATGAATAAATTTCCAAACTCAGCGCCATTTAATTGAAGTAAGTTGTGTGAAATCAGATTGGCACTACTGGTATGCAGGCCTGCTGGTATGTCAACAAACATTTATAACCTAAAAATTTGCTTGCCTTTATTGAAAAATTGTAGGCAAAATATATGTGAAATGAATATTACATATTATTTTTTACGTCATTTACGCACAGTTAATTAATATATTTTATATTTTTATTGGGTTATTTATTATTTGATGAAAATTTCCACGTATCTTTTATACTCATAATGAATATGATTTGTCTCATTATGAGTAATTTTTATGTAAGCTGAAAATGAGACAAGGAATCTCATTTTTGTTGCAACTCATTTTGAGTATCGTACGCTACTCATTTTGAGACTAAGTTTTTTTCTGTGCAATTATTGCACTTTCGAATATTTTAGTCAATTTATTAATTTATTCCAATAATTTAATGTTATAAATTTTAAATCGTTAAATTATTAACTATATGGTTATAAAATGTGATGTTTTGAATTTTTTTTAATAAATTATAAAACTTAGAACTAATAAATAACCCCAATATTAATGCTCTATTAACAAAAAAATATCACTTACGTTGTCACTGGCCATTTTTAACCCATGATTTAATAATTTAAAAGTCTGTTTTTAATAGTATAATTAATTTAATCCTTAATGTAAACAACATTGCCCAAAAATGAAAGGGCACTGTCGTCATTGCCCGGGCATTAACACGCTTTGCTGAATATTATTGAAAATGTATGGGCATTGTCGACATTGCCCGATTCCGGACATTGACCGTAACATATCTATTTAACTTTTAAAACCTAAAATAGTTTTTAAATTAGTCAAATTTTTAAGAAACTACAACGTTTTTTGTCGGGACACCCCAGTTACTCCTTAGAGGGTGAGTAAATTAACGTACTCCTTCTAGGATTAAAAATATTTTCATAAATTACTGATTGCAATACAAATTAAAAGCATAAATTTTATATTTAGAATCTTTATAATTAATTTTATTCATAGTGACACAAAATATTATAATAAAAATTTAATTTGTAGAAGAAAAAAATAAATTTCGTTCATTTGAACGTTCAGAACTTTAGGATCATAATTATTTTCAAAAATTTTTATAAAATTCTACGCAAATATTTAATTATTTAAAAATTAATTGTCATACATTTTTTTTATAAAAAATAAGTTCTTTAAAAATTTTTTAGGAATTCAATTATTTTTCATAGATAACAAACTCATCGCAGAATTTCATTTATTTCTCGAAAAATTTAATTATTCTTAAAAAATTTATTAAAATTCGTCAAAAAAATTCAGACATTTAAAATGTTGTTGATAAAATTCTTTATCAAAATTAAATTTTAAGAAACATTCAATTATTCGATAAATTATTTATTTTCGTATTTACATATTTGAATTCTCGTATAATTTTCTAATAAAATTTGATTTAAAAATGAATTTTATAGTTAAAATTTTAGATAATAATTGAATATACAAATCATTAAAGCGTGAATTTTTAGAAATAATTGAATTTTGAATTTGAAATTTTTTAAAATCTTAATTCCTATGGAAAAATAATAATAATTAAATATTCATTTAAAAAAGAAATTATTGATGTTTACGAATAATTTTACAATTATAAAGAAGTTCGTAAATAAATGTAATAGAACATTTTTTTGAGTATCTGGTAATTTTTAGAGTGCAAGAAACATCCAAGTTACATGTTACATAATATTCTTTAGGGTCAGGGAATAAGTCAAAATTTTGTCAGGAAATCAGGGAAAAGTCAGGGAAAAACAAAATTCAATTTTTGTGGCAACCCTTTATTTTAATTATAAATTAATTTTTCGAATTAATTAATTTCGAGGAATTGTAAAATATTAATAGAAGCATTTTCATTTCTATGATAAAATATATATATATATATATATATATATATATATATATATATATATATATATATATATATGAAAGTCGTAAGGATTTAAAATTCTTTTTATAATTTAACAAATGACGCAAGTTGTTTTTTTTCATCGAATCAATATTAAAAAAAAGTCTCTGTTTCTTGAATGCACACTGATTTCGGCGAATTACAAGGCGAAAATAGTCGATGACTCAATGGGAAATACCACGTAGGCTAGAAAATGAACCAAGGTCATAGATTGACGTTCGTTACTTCATCAGGAGCGCGCGCGCACGATTGAGAGTATATAAACGAAAATTAATCTTAATTTGAAATAAAGGAAAAACACACCAATAATACCGTTTTATTTTTATAAGTGTGGATTCATTTTTTATGAATTCCAACATAATATGAGTTACGAACCGAACTCTTTATAGGGTAAGTGTGGGTATTCCTGCGAGTGACACAATTATTGCAATTTTTAAGAAATTATTATTTTCATTTTGAAATACACGCCTAATTTTTTCAAAATAATTACAAAAATTATTTTGAATCTTACTTGATAGAATAGCTCATAAAAATGTACATTCCGACAATTATTTATTTATTTATTTAAATTTGAAATATATTATGACAGAATGCTGTGAAATTATCAAATATGGCAGTCATGAATACATATTAAAAACCATTGATATTTCCAATATTCACTATAGTATACACGTTTCAGTGTTACTAATCAAAGAAGTACACTTTATTATTTGAAAAATATATTAATTTACCCATATATTATTGATTTTCAATTAATAATACTTAAAACTATATTAGTAGCAGAATTTTTACTGCATGTTAGTATTATTGCGATTTTTAAATACGTTTACTGCGCAACGCATACTAAACATAACCTCTTTTTTGACAACCAGCGCGCTATGCGACACCTGATTTTCTGCAATAATGCTCGCACAATAATTGGTGTTTCCTTGATAAATGTCACACAATATTAATCGCGAGTCAACAATAATACATGTGTTGACAATTAGTTTTTAATTTACTTTTTTAAATACAAATAAGTAACGAAATTTGATTGAGTTTAATGATTTGGAAAATATAATAATTGAACTTTAATTTGTAATTGAAAAAACTGCATTTTATTTTTTCGTAAACTTAGACGAGCTTCGCAAAGTTAACCTACACTAAAAATTCGCAGAAATACCCACACTTACCCTATACTGAGTTTGTTAGTTTTATTTTTTTATTATTTTTAATTACTTTTTTCATTTATTTAAGAAATTTATCATTATAATATAATTTATTATATATTTTTGCGTTTTATTATTATATCTAGATACATTTATTTTTCTCAGTAATGAAAAATTTTTTTCTCTCTTGCATTCAAATAAAAATTTTTTTTCCATTGCGTGTGTATGAGGAAAAAAGTAATAATTTCCTTTTAAAAGTAAAATATCAGCCATTAAAAATTTATTTCGTGTTAATCGGAAACAGTATAAAAAAATGAGATAAAAATGTAATAACTTTCGAGAGGGATTTTTTTAAATCCCTCTCTTGTCTTGTATTTTTAATATTTTTAATAAAATATTTCGTAACTTATCCGTTTAACAAATTTTTACATTATCATTATTACTTTCATTTTGTTAAAACTGCTGTTTTTAAAATTATTTTGCAATAAAATGTGCTGATTGCGCCATTTTATGACAAAATATTATTAAATTAATTATTATTAATATAAAAAAGATTCTATCTCACTGGATAATTATAAAATTAAGAACATCTTGAGATGCAATTTTCCACCTGCGAACTTCAAGGTCACCGCTAAATGACAGTTCAGTTGATAAAATCAGTTTCCTCGCGACCTAGCGGCGATCTTGTCGTTCTCAGGTGGAAAAATTAATGCCCGACTATATTTTCCACTATTACGAACATTTTATGATACTTTTGATACTATTTTTTATTTATAGGGCCAGTCCATTATATTTCACCTGAAGCCGTTGCGGACTATTTTTAAAAAAATCTCATAATTTGTAAAAATGATGTTTAATATTCATAGAATTCACTTTTGAGAATTATTTTATAAAATTTTTTGAATTTAACTTAGAATTTTAATTTTTAAGTTGAGTTGCACAGAAAAAAGGTTAGATTGACAGTTATGAAGGTCAAACTTAAATATTAAGACAAAAATTGGATTATTTAGCCTTGCACCTGAGAAGAAATAAGTGATTAAAATCACTGAAAATCATGAAACACTCAATATTAAAGGTAAAGTATTTCATATTTCTTTATTATAAAATTAAAAAGTTAGCACATAATATGAAAGTGCATTGAAAGTACTTTACATTATGTAGTAATAAATTTTTTTTAATATTTATAAACTTTTTAGAAAAATGTAATTAAAATGCAGTGACTTTTGACATTTCATAGGTAAATTTTAAAATCAATTTTGATCTATTATTTTGGGTATGTTTGTTCAATAATCTATCTATTCAAGTAAATTAGCTCATTTTTAACAAATATCAATCAAGAAATTTGTATTATCTAAATTATTTCCATGCTTCTTTATTAAATTTTTATAACTGTCAATCTAACCTTTTTTCTGTGCAACTCAACTTAAAAATTAAAATTCTAAGTTAAATTCAAAAAATTTTATAAAATAATTCTCAAAAGTGAATTCTATTAATATTAAACATCATTTTTACAAATTATGAGATTTTTTTAAAAATAGTCTGCAACGGCTTCAGGTGAAATATAATGGACTGGCCCTATAAATTCATTCCGTGAGAAAATTAAATTTTCGTGACTTTTTTGTATAATTATCGACTGAATCGAATATTTTTTGCTTAAAATCGATTCGAGGCCTGTAATTATTTTATTTATAGGCGAATTGACGAAAACAAAAATAAGAATACAATTGAAATAAATTTAATTTTACATAGATTACTACCTATTTTTTTATTTTTAAATAAATTTTTCAATTTTATGTTTTGATATGATTTTTTCATAAAAAATGTTTATTGGAGATTTGTTTGTTGTTCCGTGTATATGGAGTACATATTATATTGTTTGAGGCAAAAGGAAATAATTTTTTTTTCACAATGAAAATTGGTGAGAGACTTTGAATTCTCGCAGACACAATGTCGCGATATCGATGAGAGAATTCGGCGGACGTATACGCTTGATACGAGAGGCAACTATTGATCGTATTCCCTCGCTGCGCAATAGTGGATATCTACGTCGTTATCGTCACCGACCTGGCGTTCAATTGCATTTACCTATGGCTTTTTGCGCTTTAGAGCAACGCATTTTCCACCGCGAATTTTCGCTTCATACGGATGTTATCCACTGTTCGCGTAATGAACGCGTGCGCTCTTTAGATCCTCCAGATTAGGTTCCTTTTACAACACACACACACACAAAGCCTTCACTGGTAAATTTATCGCTCAAGTTTAATTAGTTTTGTCGATAATTAAAATGTAATTAAAATATTTACTACACATTTTTACCATTATGTTATTGGCTGTTCATTTTTTTCAAATATTTTTTTATATTATTTATTCATAGAATTTTTAAAAAGAATTTAAGATTAAATAAATAATAACTATTTACTTAATCAAAGAAAGTAAATAAATAAAAATAGGGAATCTCTCCAACGAGGGGGAATTAATTAATACATATTACGAAAGGGAATTAATATAATAATTATTATTATAAAATATTGTAATTATTAATTATGTAATTGAGGCCTCGCACTCATCTACTAAAACTTACTATTTACTACTGTATTATACGATTTGCTACTATTTGGATACTTTTTTTTATTTGTTACACTTAAAGCAACTTTTTTCCATGTTTGAGAATTTACACTACTTTAAATTTGTTAACAATTGAAATAGGGTAAGTGCACTAGTTCCTGCAGCTTTTCACCCAAGATATCTTTTGCATATAAAAAAATATATTTATAGCTGTTACGTCACCGTAACCTATTTTCAATAATAATATGTAGAATAATAATTAATCTTAATAATTAATAATAATAATAATAATAATAATAATAATAATAATAATAATAATAATAATAGTAATCATGATAATTAATAATAATAATAATAATAATTAATAATAATATTAATAATCATAATAAAAGTTAACAACAAAATTGTTATTTACATATTATTATATAAATAATAACTATAAATATTAATAATAATCAATAATAAATTGTAATAATATTAACAAATAATAACAAACAATAGTAAATTGTAATAATAAACATAAACAATTATAAATTGTAATAAATAAGTTAAATATAACAATCTTAACAACAATCTTTAAGAAATAATAATAAACAATAATAAATTGTAATAATAAACATAAACAATAATAACTTGTAATAATAAACGTAAACAATAATAAATTGTAATAATAAATATTAACAAATAATAACAAAATGTAATAAATAGTTAAATATAACAACAAACTTTAACAAATAATAATAAACAATATAAATATTAAATAATAGAATTGTAATAATAAACAACAACAAAATTGTAATAATAAATAACAAATTAAAAATTAACAAATTGTAACAAATTATAAATAATGAATTGTAACAACAACAAATTATAAACAATTAATGGAAATAACAAAATTATAAAATAACGTATGAATAATAAGCAATGGACACGTGTGATCTAATTGTGAGTCACCACAAGTGTTTCTATAACAAAGGGTTTCTCCAAATGCATGGAAAAGCGAACGATTCTCCAAATGCATGGCAAAGCGAACGATTCTTCAAATACATGGCAAAACGTACAGTTTCTTCAAACACATGACAAAACGTACACTTTCTTCAAATACACAGGGAAATTTGGGTATAAGAAGGACCAGACCATCAAACGATCTTCAGTCTAAGAAATCAGTCTAGAAAAGCAGTCAAGAAAATGTAGTCGTCAACATTATAAGTCTCAAATTGAGAAGTGGTGCTCTGCACAAGTCAGTCTTAAAATTTTATCTATAACAAGTGGTTCTTCACGACACAGTGCCCTAAACCCAGTTTCAGTAGTTGTCTTTTACTCTACACGGAGAAACTTTTTCTTCTAATATTGAATATATTTGGTTATCTTTATTCTAAAAGTACGTTAGAATGTGAGGATTTTTCGTGCGTTGTGCTAATAATTTCAACATTAATACGAAAATATGATAAGTTCGTTATATATTAAGCAACCTTCGGTGTACAAAAATTACTATCTGCATTAGAAATAGTCTTATTTTTCTTTAGAAAAGAATAAAATGCTAGTTTTTGTTTGTGAAATAATACGGTAATTCTAACCTTTTTTCCACATATAGATAGAATATATAACAGACATTCTAACGTAACATACCAATTTTGGAAGGACTGCGGGCGGACTTAACCGATTTCGCCCGAGCATCACCGAGTCCATCACCTGACGTCGCGAACTAACCCTAATGTTTTCGAAGTTGAAATTCACACGTGTATGAAAGAAAAAAACCTTTTATTAATAAACGTGAATGTCTCCTCATGCCAAATTCAATTCAAGAACTGTTCCTCAATATAACATAATTTTTTTCACGACTTTTACTTATTTACATAATTTGATAGTAAGTTATTTTAAAAAATGCTCTCTCTCGAAGGCACATATTTTTCCACTCGTTTAATATATAAGGACGATTCAGCTGTGTACTTCTAACGAATCGTGCGATCTTTCGGTTTCCGTGACCAATCGTCGTGTCTTTACTTGCGTGTGCGTGTGTGCGTTAATAATATAGGTTAGGTTCTTACGTCGTGTTAAATATATTTACCTACAGTTACAGTGACATTCACTAATGCCATCTACCATCAGATCCAAGTATCACTATCGTCTCTATGAGTATCTATAGACAATTAATTTGTTGTGTTTCTTTTTAATTCATGGCTTTCCCAACTTTGCAAAAATTATTATTTTCTTTCTAAAACAACATACTAATTTTCGTAAGTTTCCTTATGAAGAACTGTAAAATATATACTGAATGAGTGTTTTTGATAGTCTCAATAGCAATTTCTATAACCTATGTCGTTTTTCCCTTGAATCTAACCTAACATACTAAAATGTCTCACCAGTTTTAAGAATTAGTGGTATTAAAAGTTTCTCCGTGTACGTATATTTCAAAAGTGCATTTTGGAAAGTCGATCTGGAAGTCAAATTTGCCATTTGAAAAGAGTGTTCCTGTTTCTCGAGACACAATACTGCATCCAATTAGTCAACCATTAAAGGACCAGTGCCATTATACCTGAACGTCTAGCATCACCCTTTGTCCCAAGGTAAACAATCAACCACTCTAAGACTCACATTAGAAAGCCTGTGTCCATCTCTTATTTTCATCAATTTTATCTTCTTTCATAAAATACACATACATTTGTTCAACTAAAGTAATTTCTTGTTATTTACTATCCCGTCCCTATTTTAATTAATTTTAAAATAAAATCGGGAAATATTAGGGAAATTATAATAATTAGGATCGTAACATAGCAAAGGAATTAAATTTATAATTTATTAAACTAATTGTTTGTATTCTTAAGAAATTTTTGCAAAAATTAATAGCCTATAAAATTATAGCATTTAATTAAATAATTAAAAAGAGTATCACAAATGAAACTGAAGTTACCAATGTTTGTTCGACGAAAAATATAATACGTAACAATTTCTATTTCCCCGCCTCAGATCCAATTTTTTTTCACTTTTACAAAAAATACTAATGTCAAGAATCATTAGAAATTATTTTCAAGTGGAACCAGGTCGGGGTGGGCAATGATTTTGATTTTTTGTCGCGGATTTTTCGAAAAATCCGTGCCAAAAATCAAAATCGTTGCCCTCCCAGACCTGGTTCCACTTGAAAATAATTTCTAATGACTTCTAATATTAGTATCTATAATAAATGTGTAAAAAAATTGGATCTGAGGCGGGGAAATTGTTACGTATTATATTTTTCGTCGAACAAACGTTGGTAACTTCAGTTTCATTATCACAAGCGTCTAATCCTGCGCGCTGTGTCAATTGCTGCGCGTCAGTTTCTACGGCTAAAATATCATGCATTTAGATGTCATTTTTCCCGCAGCAACTGAAGCCCATGTATTTCACATGAATGTTTTAGTTTCTGCGGTAAACAGAATTAAAAGTTGAATAATTAAACTAATTATATTTTAAATGTATATCTTTTTAGACAATTGTATCAAATATTGTTCAAAATAATTTTTTCAATGTTTTTTAAGGGCATCCGGTTTATAAATAATGGTTTATAAATAATGGTTTCGTGATAGACGTCTCATTTAAAAAGAAAAGAATACTTTGAGTCGGGATTTTTTTGGTAAATATAGAGAAACGCTCTGGGACCCGCGCTGCTCTCGGAATTTAGAAAAATTTTGATAATTAATTATTGAAAAACATTGTTTAGATATACGGAAAAAAGGGGTTACAAACGGTTTGGCATAGACGTCTTATTTTGAGAGGATAAAATATTTCGGGTTCATATTTGGAGGGGTGATAGAGGAAGACTCTCCGAGGCGCGGCCCTTTCCGTTTTTGCAATAATTTTGCAAGGAAATTATTTTATTGACGATTGAAAGTGGAGTAATTTTAGGTTAATACATTTATCCTTAGTTCAAGTCGCGACCACTTCCGAGAATTGGCGCCACCTCCTTGACCACTGACACATAGATCCACTTGTCTGTGTGCTCGCCGCCATATTATCTCTCACTTTCGCCAAAAATGCCAAAAATCCAACTTTTGTAATTTCGTTTTTCAATATTTATTTCAAAAATTACTTGCAAATTTCCAGAATATTCTTTATCATCATGAATTCCCCTAATTAGCATGATAAATCGGAACTAAATATATCTTATTATTTAGGAGTGAGACGACACGCGGGAAAACACTTTTGGGGGGCGATTTTCCCCGGATGCCCTTAAACATTAATATTTTCTTAAGTGATAAATACACGGAAAGAAAAAGTCCGTCAATCATTAATAGACTAGTATATTACTTTGAGACGCGACACAAAATCATTGAATGGATAACATTCTTTGAGTCACAATCAATGACGAGTTGCTTGCTAAAATTTAGAAAACTGTCATCAATATATATAAAACTCGTTCACTAAAATTTAGAAAAATGTCTATTAAATTTCCTATGACTATCAAAAGCATTCAAAAAATTCAACTTCTTTCAGAATCATCCCTAATTTTAGACACTATTTGGTACAGGATGAACACATTTTTTTCGTTGCACAGTTCCGATATTTTATTTTCACTCTTAGACGCTTTAGACCAACACATTTTCGCATTTTAACGCAAGTAACCTAAAACCTAAGACTTACATATATATTCGCATACTTAATAACTACACGTAGAAACGCACACTTATATCACTTTACGTTTAGAAGCGAACTGTTCTTATATACCAAATAACAAAATTTTTCACAACTTGTGAGAAATGATTTTGCACTAATAACTACTTTTTAATTGGCGAGAAATATAAAAGAAAATATATTTTCATCGAGGTCAATTTCTAGACGCAATTCAACTGCAAATTGTTAGTTAAGTTAAATATTCACATTACACATAATAGTATATAGGGATATGTATAGCAGACAGCAAAAACACATGGACTATAGAGAAACCGGAAGAAATGCGCATCGGTACACTGCGCAACAATGCGCTAGTGAAGAGCGCCGATTTAGAATACGAGTCAACTAACGTTTCACAAACTTTCACTAATGATTCGTAAACATTCAAACATCCATTGATAACAATTCAGCATTAAATCTGAAACAATTGGTCACATACTGGCATTCTAATCAATCCATGACTTGTTTTTTAAACTTTTATGAAGTTTTTCAATCGTTAAGTAAAGTTAAGTAACCATCAACGGAAAAAGAGTCCCATCTCAAAGTAATATACTAATCCATTAATGGTTGACAGACTTTTTCTTTCCGTGTAATTACACATTTCACAAACGCACAGCAATTATTGAAGCACCCACAGCAATTGACGCACTTACCCTAAAAAAATTATTTTAAAAAATTTTAATAAACGTATTGGAAAAAATTTAAATAAAATTCTTTAAAACGATTCAATTATTTTCACTTTTTCGTAATTCAATCATTTTTAATATCTACTATTTTAATAAAAAAATTCCCAAAATAATTAAATAATTTTAAACAAATGTTTATAAAATTCTTCGCAAACAGTCAATTATTTTCATAAATAAAAAAATTTTCACAGGAATTCAATTATTTAAAACAGAATGTTCCTAATATTTTTCGAAGAAAGTTAATTTTAATAGATTTTTATAACATTCTTCACAAGAATTCAATTATTTTTATAATAAATTTCTTCTCAGGATTTAAATTATTTTAAAAAGTTTTAATAATAATCTTTGAAAGAATTCAATTATTTAAAAAAATTTTAATGAAATTCTTCATAATAATTAAATTGTTTTCAATATAATTTTAATAAATTTTTCTGAAATAATTCAATTATTTTCATAAATAATATAAAATTTTCATAAAATTTTTTGAAAAAAATCATTTCTTTAAAAAGATTTTTTTAAAATTCTTCTCAAGAATGCAATTATTATAAAAAACTTTATTAAAGTTTGGTGACAAAAATTCAATTATTTTCATAAATAATTAAACTCATCGCAGGAATTCAGTTATTTTTTTTAAAATTAATTTTACTAAAATTCTTCAGAATTTGAATAAAATTCTTTGAAAAAATTTAATTATTTAAAAAAATTTTATATAATTAATTTCTTAGGGTATAATAATTATTTTCAATTCATTTTTAATTACATTTCTTGTAGAATTTAATTATTATCTAGAATTTAAATGCAATTCTTCGTAAACATTTAATTATTTTAATGAATGTTGATAAAATTCTTTATAAGAATTCAAATTTAAGAAATATTCAATTATTCAATAAATTATTTATTTTTGTAGCTATGTATTTAAATAATTTCATTCTCGTAGAACTTTCTAATAAGAATTATTGATTTAGAATTGAATAAAATAAAATGATTAAAGTTTTGATTTATAAATTTCAACAAAAAAATGATTCAATTTTGAAAGAATTACTTTTGTAATTTTTAAAAATAGTTAAATTTCAAAAGTGCGTTACATTGAAATCATTTTGAAATATTTTAATTCCTGTAGACAAAATATATAGGTATTTAAATATTTATTTAACTATTTTTGAATGAAATTAAGAAATTATAAAAAATTGACTAGTCAAGTTTAATTTTTCGATAACTACTTTTTTACCACTTTTTTTGTCTTTAAACTACTTTTTGCTACTTTTTTAAAACTAATTATCGAGTACGAAGTCTGGTAATTATTTTTCCGAGTATTTTTCATTTAGTTTATTTGAAAGTTTGTTTTTATTAAAGATTTAATAAATTTTTTTCCTATTTTGTTTTCTGTAAATATAATTTTACAGCAATTGCAATATTTATTACAGAAAAGTTATTTTAACTCCAAAAGTGGTGTTAAATTAACACGCAAGAGATTTTTCACTTTTTGAGGTCGCCACTGTCTATGTGCATTAGCATTGGTCAAAATAATACACAATAAAAACAATATCACCTTTTTTTCTGTGTGATATTTAATTTTAATATATTGCATTTTTAATATAAATTGAAACTCATTTTAAGACCTTGAGAAATTATCATGTTTGTTTTATTTTTATCAATAATTGACGCTATTGTGTTTTTTTTCTCAAAGATAATAAAAAAAACTTTTTTATGAGTTATTTAAAAATTATTAAATGGTGTTCATTACATGAACATTTTGCTTCCTCTATACGATCAGCAAAAAAAATTTGCTTTTTCGTGGAGGAAGCATTGACGACAAGTATATTTAATTTTTAAATCATTTTTAATACAATTCAACTTTAATTGTAATTAATTCTATAATTTTCAATATAATATATAGGTACTTTATATAGGGAAGAGTAGGCTACATTGAACCAGCGTCAACAGTGAACCACTTTAATTTTCTGAGAAATGACTGAGTGAAATTTTTTCTCATTCAATATATAAGTTAGTATTACCGAAACAGACTATGTCCAAAAATTTCGGCACGTAGGTTTATTATTTACAAAGAAAAACTAAAAAAACTGTTTTTCACGTACAAAACAAAAAATTTTGTGGAAATATAATGACGTTTTGTTATTGCAATAGGAAGTTTTAAAAATTAGTAAACCTGTGATTTATTTCGCTTATGGTATCAACTTCAATATTCCGATGTTGAACCACCCGAAAAAGCAGAGAATTTTCAATTTTAAGAGTGGTAAAGTTGTCTGCTCTACTAACTACCCAAGTAGAAATTTCAACTCTATAATGACCAGTCACTGGGAAGTTTTTCTAGATTCTGGCCAGTGATTGACCAGAAAATCTGGCAAGTGATTGATTAGAAATGTAACGCGCTGCTTTAGCAGTCACTGGTTATATTATCTGGTTAGTGACTGGCAAGTAACTGACCAGTAACTGGACAGTTTTCTGCTCAAAATCTATATCGTATGTGTACTTAGACGAATGATATGTGTGTTGCGAGTGTTCAAAGGAATATTGACTTGTTTTCTATGTCACTATCGGAATTTATTTCTGCTACTCACAAATACTGTACGCAAGTTCTGAAGTGATTTCACTGTCTGCGCTTAATTCAGACTTCTGTACTAATTATTTTGTAGCCCTATTATTGGTTTTACTGTTGGGCTTTCTTTCTTAATAAAAAATAAATAAAATAAAATAAAAAATAATTTTTCCTGGCTCTTTTTATTTTGTTTATAATTACATATTTATTTATATTTTTGTGTTTATTCAAATATTTAAGACTAATGAACAATTACTCTACCAATAACACTTAAATCTAAGAATGAAAAATTCGCACGCATGGGGGATCGAACCCTAGACCCTGGAGACACAACGCGTATGCGTTACCACGCAGCCACGGTGACTAGATAGTAACTTATCATAACTACAAGTTTAAGAACTGAAGTTCTATTCCGATTGTGACCAGAATTTCTGGCCAGTGACTTGTCAGAAGTAATGATCAGAAATCATGACCAGATAAACTGTTTAGTCACTTGTCAGAGACTTGACGGCTTATCTTGTCAAAATTTAGAAAAATGTAAACTTTGGTAATGTGACAGTGAAACGATCATAACTTTTATATATAAAGTTACTTTAGACTTTTCTGATTTTGACCGTATGGGACATAAAAATTATTTTTAATATCTAATTATAACCAGGTTGAAGTCCACAACGTTTATCAACGAAAAAAGTTTTTCAATAAGTGTTAATTAATAGGAAAAAAAGGTTAAAACAACAATACTGCCACAAAAAATAAAAAAAGGGTAGAGTTTCATTTATATTTTAATAATAATCGTTGTATATTTTACAAAAATATAATATTCAAATAAATTTAAAAACCGTTTTCGTTGATCAACGTTGTGGACTTCAACTTCGTTAATTATAAATGATTGACTAAGAGTGTATTTTTATGGGACTAATGCTTTGTTTTTTTCCTTAGTAACTGGTCAGTTTCTGTGTCCGCAGTTTCTTTTTTTGATCGTGTCAAGATTTTCTGGCTAGAGATTTGGAAAAATCTAGAATAATTCTTTTAACCCGTTGCCTGTCTCCAACCCACGGGTGGGTCGTGCTCATTTTCACTCAAAATAAATATAATTTGTATATAAATTGATAGATATTTTTCTTTACATCAATATTATAAGACATTATTAGGGTCATTAATTATATTTTTTACAATAATTGAAAATTAGTTATAATTTAAATATATTATACTATTTGAAAAAGTATTCCGCTGGGCATTTTGGGACAATCATGTTGTGTCTGGAAAGAAATTTTTGTCACGATTATGACCAGATTTTCTGGTCAGTGACTTGACAAAAGTACTGTTCACAAAGGGGAATTGTTTTTATTCAGTGAAACTGGCTAGTCACTTAATCAAGACTGGCCAGACTGTCTTGGCAAGTAAAACTCGCTCTCGACTCTACAGCTACTGGAAGGAAACAAGTAATACTTGACAAATTTCTACCTGGGTAGTTAATTAAATAATAGACATAGAGCTAAATCAATTATGGCATTTTGAAACTAGATAATATACATTTCATTTAATTTCATTTCTTCAAACAAATCAGAGTTAAACTCTAATCACTGTAACTGATTTTATCAAAATTGTAACAACTGCACTTAGTCTCCCCTACTTTTTTGTGCCATAAGTCGATCCGACGTTTGTATAATTATAAGCCATGGACTTTCAAAGGGATAATTTATAATTTAATGTAACGTAACTTTGCTCAATTTTATACATATTTTTCAGAGAAATTTTTTCTTTTTTGTATAAAAAAACGAGGTTGATAGTCTTGTATAGCCAATGATTTCATTTAGATTGGTGCAAGAATGATTCGATCACATACCGCGAGGTTCTTCCTGTCGTGATGAATATATATATATATATATATATATATATATTTAGCCAATGATTGATCCCCTCCGATCGACCATCCATGATACACATTTATCTGTGTGGCCGTTCGTCCATTGCTTGACTGGAAATTCACTGATCCGAATACTCATCGCAAAACGTGGCTGACGGCACGGCTTGACGTGTCTCCATTTAAATCAGCGAAACCACCTACGCACACACAAACCTGAAATGCCGATTTTTCCCTTTCAATTTGATAAATTGCAAACCTCTCTTTTGCCATTCGCTTTGCGCTTCACCTACTATACCTAGTTTAATATCGATTCAATAACATTCTATTAGACTGTGAGAGTATTATTAATATACAAAGCTGCGACAGAATGTATATTATTTGTTTGCAATTAGCTTTCATACATCCCGCAATTCTTTTTTTCCCTCCGTTATATATTCTTTCTAAATGAACGAACCGATAAATTGAGTTTCGATAGAGCGAAAAAAATTTATTTTTAAAAATGGTTAGATTTATTTTTCAACTCTGTCTGGGGCCTGAAATTAGCGTCGGCTGTAGGTCAAAAAATTAATTTTTTTCATGGGAGTAAAACAAATTTAAGTATTTCAAAGATTTCAAGCTCAAACATATAGTGCAATGAAAAGTGTGGAAGTAAATAGGTGACGTTTCTATCACTAAAAACGCTCAAAAAATAGGTTTTGACGATATAGGCTTCGACACTAACTTGAGGGAGCTACTAAATTAGAGAGTTAATCAAGCTGAAAAAAATTTTACTTTTTTGAATTTAGCATCGACGCGAAATAAAAAAACATTTTAAAAGGTTCAGAAAATAATTAATAGGGGAGTATCGTCGAGGTTGGACCACTGTCTAGGTAGGCCACTCGCGTTTTTTTGTCAAGTTCACTAGCGCCACCTACGCGCATACTTCCCAATGGAAAATTAACCATTGGCGCAATAATGGTCCTATATTGGGAGCCAGCAGTACCAATGATAGTGCAATAATAGCAACCAATATTGGACCACTATTGCCAGAGTCTTGGGATGATCACGACTTTGCCAAGCCAATATTAATGACCAATTAATTACCAAATACCAATGCTTTAAAATTAAATTAATGCTTGGTTATTTATTGGTTACCAATATTGAACCAACGTTTGAAATCAATATTTTACAAATACCAACATATAGCAAAAATTTAAAAAAAAAAAAATTAAATTACTAATCTAAAGAAAAAAAATTTAATTTAATTGGAACACTCTGTTAAAAACAGAATGTGATAAGAATCAGACAAAGATAATATTTGTCTACGTTTGAGAATGCAAGCGTCTCTTCTTATATAGAACTGGTAACACAATTTGCAAACGAGAGGAAGAAACTTCGGCGCACCCTGGTGGCACTTATCCAAAGTAATTTCGAGCATATACTTTGAAGCAGCGCGGGATATTTCAAAATCGAACACCAGGGTGCGCCAGAGCTTCTTTCACTCACCAGCAAGTTGTGTTACCAGTTCTATATAAGAAGAGACGTTTGCATTCTCAAACTTAGACAAATTTTGTCTTTGTCTGATTTTTATCACATTCTGTTTTTAACAGAGTGTTCTAGTTAAATTAATTTTTTTTTCTTTAGATTAATAATTTAATTTTTTTTTTTTTGAAAAATTTTTGCTATGTGTTGGTATTTGTAAAATATTGATTTCAAACGTTGGTTCAATATTGGTAACCAAGGAATAACCAAACATTAATTTAATTTTAAAGCATTGGTGAATAATTGGTCATTAATATTGGTCCAATTTTTGTTGCCAATGAATAACCAAGGCTGGAAAGTCCGGCATTTGCCTTGGCAGCCAATAGTGATCCAATATTGGCTGCCAATGCTTGGCAAAGTCGTGATCATCCCAAGACTCTGGCAATAATAGCCCGATATTAGTTGCCAATATTTGACCAAGAAAAAACTTTTGGCAGCCAATATTGGTCCATTATTTAGCCAATGGTGAGCATTGGCAATTTCCCATTGGGTTGTCGAAGCTTGTCTTAGTAAAACCTAACTTTTCGTTCAATTACATTTTTGGAGAATCGAAAATTGTGTTTTCTGCGATGTCGGTACAAAAAAAGCTCAAAAAAAGTTTTATGCATCATGTAAAAAATCATTAATAAAAGATAAAAAAAAAAATTAAATCGTCAAGGCAAGTATGCAGAAATTTGGTGGGACTCATTGTTGAAAGAAAATCAAAGTGAAAAATCGAATCCCGAAACGTATTTCTTTATTGTTACAACAATTCGGAAATGTTACTTTCTGTCAAGGTCGGCCACTCTGTGTTTAAAATGCGCAAAGATGAGGACTAGCTACTTCATTTGCAAAAACTGCAATTCTGAATAACTCATAATATAATTGATCATCTTATTAATATTTTTATTTAATTATAATAATATTTCAGTGCAAAATTTTTTTCTATTTATATTTATTTTTTTATATTGTTTATTTTTATTATTTTGTTATTTCATTAAGTTACAAGCTGTAAACAATAAAGAATCAATTTTCCGTAACTCCAAACATGTTATTTTATTTTTTAACCATTAATGCCCTTTGAATTTTAAACATGGCCGACCTTGACTGTAAGGACCAACCTGGACTACAAATTTTTTTTTTTAAATCTTTATAATTTTTTCATTTTAAAACCAATCAATTTACTTTGTACAGAAAAGATGTTCCTGTTAAACAGGACTTTCCAATCATATACTTTAATTGTCCAAATTCATTTTTAAAAAAAAGTTATAAACAAAAGTCAAAAAGTGGGCCGACTTCGACTATGTTCCCCTAATAATAAAGTCTAATAAGAGCAGTGACAACAGTTTCATTTTTAACCCCAAGAGCTATAAGGTTTCTGTATAGTTTGCGTCAAATTTAAAAGTCGAAGACTTTTTCTTGAGATGGAAATGTTATTTTTCACATTATTTCCGCATTTACCTAGATCTGATAGAATTTTTTTATTAGGACAATTATTATATAATTATAATTATAATTATTATTATTATTACATTATTTTTTTATTAGGTGTTTTGTTTTTTTTAATTTAGCGGTAAAAACATAATCTTTTTACGATTAGCGTCGACGCTAACTTCACAGACCCTTCATACTAAATCTTTTAATTATACTTTCAATGTATAATTTTATCTAAATTAAATATACTAATTGAAAGATTCATGCAAAGAGAATGAAATTTTTAAAAATTTAGCATTTAGCAAAAATAAACCAGCGTGTATTCAATAATAATCCCCTTTGTTTGGAGTAGAATTGAATCGAGGTAGAAATAGCGCAGTGCTGCTGAGAGTAACGCGGGGCTTTTACATCGATCGCCTTAAAGTAAGTATATATATATATATGTATATATAAAATATGTATATATGTATATATAACGTGCTCGTCACATTCTATTTGAGTGCTTTTAACATTTAGTTATATCCCCGAGTTTGTTCGCAAGATTCTCTTTATGTAGATGTTTTATCCAGCGACATTTAAATTCAATTTTAATCTTTTCCAACGTTAAAGCGATTATTTTTAATTCCTTAAAATTTCCAACAACTTTTCTCTCTCTCTCTCTCTCTCTCTCTCGCTTTCTTTCTTGTTTTTCCATAAATTCGTTGTCGTTATTATTTATTCAACCAATCTAAAAAAATAATAATAAAATAAACTTATTTAGGACTCTAAAGTTAGCGTCGACGCTGAGCGTCAAAAAAGATTTGTTTTCGCGAAGCCTTTCAGAATCAAACGATTTTTTCCAAGTCTCTGAAAAATTTTGAAACTCCCTATAGGTAAATATAGAAGTACAATAATTAGTGATATTTTCATAAGTGTTCCAATTTTTACGAATTACGAAATTGTTTTACTTGGTGATTTTAATACTTCGACTTGGATGTCACGATTTCAAACTATTAAATCTAAAAATATTAGTTGATTTTTATAATTAAGGCTCCGGATTTTAAAAGGGCACTTATACTTTTACTTTTAAAATCATATTCTTATACAAAATATGAGCTATTAAGGGAAAAAACATATTTTTTTTACAAATTGTATAAAATTACAGGGATGCCACAAAAATTTAATTTTGTTTTTCCCTGACTTTTCGCTCATTTGTTGACAAATTTTTGTCAAAAAGTCAGGGAAAAACCCTGACCCAAAGAATATTCTGATTATTCACTCTAAAAATTATTAGATAGGGTAAGTCCGGGGACATAGTTTTTTTAAAGTACTGTAAAAATTATAAAAAAGCGATTTATGTCTAAACTTTTATTGGTAATTAAACATTGAACACTTAACTTTAATGTAACGAAAAACAAAATAAAATATTTTCACAGGAACAATCTCGAAATTTAAATTTTGTGGAAAGTGAATTTGTCCAAAACTTATAAACTTATAAAACTTTATAATTTATTATTAAAAAAATTGAATCGTGGTCAGAAATGAATAAAGTTTCACTAAATATTTAAAAATGTCATTTTATGACTATTTCTAGATCCTCCAATCGAATCCCTTCTATGTATAAAATTAACGATATCGAGATAGAAAGAGTTGTATCAGTACGTGACCTTGGGGTGGTCTTCGATAGTAGATTCTCTTTTATAGACCACATATCTGATGTTGTAAGTTCAGCCTCGAGGGCATTGGGGTGTCTTATAGGATCATGCAAGGCTTTTAATAATATTTCTATACTAATTACCCTGTTTGACTCTCTAGTGCTTTCGAAAATGAACTACGCTCTATTTCTTTCTAATCCTTATTATGATAAGTATTGTTACAGAGTAACAATTATATCAATCATAATTTAAATTTATTTCGATATATTTATTTAAATTTTAAATGTTGAAAAATATTAGAAATATTATAAGCTTGAAGTACAGACGATATTGTAAAAACTTTATTATTTTACTATCGCGTCAAAAATCTTGCCATTAACAAAAATTCATAACTCGTCTTAATCATAACTCGTCTTTCTTGGGATTTAGGAAAAGGATGAAACAAGCCTACGGAAACACATATTTTACAATTATTGTCATCCGTGTTTATCATAAAAATAGCATCAGTTTTACAACTTTCAACATCTGTATTTTCCAATGTACCTGAGTTAACCTCACTCCTACCTAACCCAGGCGGAAAAGTCGGACGAACGTCGGAGTTTACAGCCGGCTGGGATCCGCGCCCGTACAGACCGCAAGTACCGACGGTCTGTACCGATTCGGATCTGAAAAAGCAACCGGCGCGGAACAGATTAGGCTCAGAATTTTGGATCCGCCTTTCTACTATTGTCAGTACTGGCTCGGTACTGGATTTCTTCCGCCGGCGGATCTTATTCTTCTGCGGCGTCGGAAGAATGACGGATATGTTGAGTCTGTACTGGCTCGGTACTGGGGCGGATCCGACTGCGGATCTCGTCATTTACTGTCACATTATAAATTAAATAATTATTACAAGTAATTGCATTATTTTAGAAAATAATTATTAATGAATGAATCTAATCAATATATTAAGTAATCATTTATTGAGACTTTTTTAAAAATTAAATAATTAGAAAAATTCGTTATTAATTAATATTATATATTATTAATTAATAATATCTCAATAATAATTGAATAATTGTTTCTCAATATAATAATATTGAAGGTAATGATATTAATAATTTTAATTAATATCTCAATAATAATAAATTTATGGTTATTGATATATTATTAATTAATATTAATATTGATAATTTATTATTAATTCTCAATAATATTAATGTTAATTAATAATATCTTAATAATAATAAATTTATTATTATTGAGATATTAATTAAAATTATTAATATTATTACGTTCAATATTATTATATTGAAAAACAATTATTCAATATATGTATTATATAATAATAAAAATATAACAAGTTTCTTTTTTAACGAAATATTGAAATAGTCCTAAATATACATTCAATAAAGTATTGAAAATATAGCGGTATCATTGACGCGTAGTAATTCTGCAAGTTTTATTTGAGCTAGTGACACTTGCGAGTATTTAAGATTTGAGAGTCCCATGCGAGCGTAGCATAGTGGTTAGCGTGCGAGATTTCGGTGCGTAAATATTCGGTTAGGCGTAGGTTCGTACCTCCAAGCGTTAGGATTTTTCAAATGTGTATGTAATAAAGAATTGCGTTTAAGTGTATAAAAAAAAAAAAAAAAATTTGTAAAGTGAACTGTCAATGAATTGTCATCAGTATTTATCTTTTGCAATTAATTATTATTTTTTTTATTGATATTTGTTGAAATTATCATTTGGATCCGATCCGGTTGTCAGTTGGTAGAATGCCAGCGCTCGGCTGGCTATTAAATGAAAAATCCACGGTCGGTAGAGTGCCAGATCCCAGCCGGTTGAATTATACACGGAACGGCTTCTCCCGGCCGGTCAGCGGGCGGTAGAATGCCAGTTCCGAGCCGGTTGCCAGCGCGCTCCTGGCCTAGTCACTATTCGGTAGAATGCCCGTTCACATTCGGTTGGCAGGCGGTTCCGAGCCAGTACAGTTACACCGGCGTCAGTACGGGCTAGGATCCGCGCCGGTTGGAAATTTCCGCCTGGGAACCTACCTCATTACTCCCTCCAAAATGACAATTTACGCCTCCTCAAAACACCAAATTTAAACCCTCCCTTTTTACCCCTACCAGTTTTTCATCATCTTTCCACACCTAAGACTATTTTTCAAAAAAAGGGACAGATATCTTTTCGCACTTATAATGTAAAGAACTATACTCTGTTCAAAGAGAGAATGATCTCGCTCGCGCAGATTTTTTTCTTTCAAGGCGGAGAAAAATTTGAAAATGGCGTTTTACTACTTTTTTTTCTTAAGTGCATATCCAGTAAAAATTTCGTGTTTCACTCTTCTACTTCGGGAAGATGTGACCACTCCTTTCCCATATGGGACTGATGCTAACAAAAGCGTAATTTATAACCCTAGACCCTAAACGGACCATTCAAATGCTAATAAATTTATGAAAAATTAAATATTTAAAAAAATTAATTTTACAAAATTTGAATGCTAAATTTGAAATCCTGATATCAAGACGATTTAAACAGTATATCGTTTGTCTCTGACATATGAAAATTAATATAATTAAAGGACAGTTAAATTGAATACTTTATAAGTATTTTTATTTTGACATTTTAAAGTAAAACAAACTACAGTTCAAAATATAGGGACAACTTTAATTATCCTGTTGCCAATTGTCAAGATAAAATCTTGGCAATACTCAAAATATCTTGTAGGTGATCTGAGCTGGAAATATTGACGTCGAACTTAATTTTCAATTTGTAAATTAAGCTCCAATCCCTCTTGTCCGCATTTACCCCCTGTCCGGATTTACCCCAACTGACCCTACAAGATTTTTTTGAGTATCTAATAATTTTTGGAGTGAATCAGAATATTCTTTGGGGTCAGGGAAAAAGTGAAAATTTTGTCTGGAAATCAGGAAAAAGTCAGGGAAAAACAAGATGAAATTTTTGTGGCAACCCTGTTTATAGAATAAAGGTAGAATAAAGAGAGGAAAATTACCTTAAATTAAGACTATTGACTCTACCTACGAATTCTAGATACATATCTTTTTAGGGTTATCTTTGCCTTTTGAAATAAGAACTAAGTCTTTTGGGTCAAAATTAGAGGTTGTTTTCTTTATCAATATTCTTGAGTTAAAATAAACGTGATAGTACTAAATAAATATGTATTCCAAGGAGAGTACAACCCTGTACTGCATATGGTAATCTTCCCCTTTCTCACCCTTTCAATCAAACACATTAAAATGTAAATATAATTATTGCGTTTCTATACATGCATATTAGCAGTTTGTGAATATTGTTTCGATAAATCAGAGTAATACAAGCGGTATATTCAAATTAAAGGGCTTGGTGAAAGTTTTATTAAGGAAAACAAAATTGTGATATAATACATAGATATTATTTTAAGAAAAATATGCAAAAATTCAAATAGTTTGAATATTCGTAAAATAATTTGTGCTATTATTTCCCCTAAAGAGTAAATGAGATAATTTATAAATTGCAAGTGGGAAAATTTGAATTATCCTAAGCGTTAAAAAAAGTATAAAACCGGTATAAATAAAATGTAAAAATTTACAATAGTTAGCATCTTGCCGCATGAGCGGTGAATTTTCCATTCTGCGATCTTCTGTAGACGCGGGAGAAATAGCAAAAGGGAGGAGGTAGAGAATGTGTGTATCCTAAAAACATGCCATATCAGCTACTCCACTCGATATGCCTATTATGGGTGTTCCAGTGTGTGTATATACATATAGTAATAGGTACAGCATAGGAACTTTGCTTGTTCGACTAGTTGGCACGTTCAATGCTGCATACGTAACCAGGAAGCGTTCATTACCACTCCAACAGAAACAGCTTCACTGTAATGACAAAATAATTACTGTGCGCTTCTCTATTTTATGACAAAATCATTCTCTTACTGAATATATCCATTGTTACTTATTATCCAGCATTAAGTCATTGTTTATTCTTCTTTTATTATCTGATATTTAATTATGTTCCTTTTTCACATACATTGTTGGAATTTTTTCTCTTCTCTCTTTATGTAATTTATGTACATTCCACTTGTAGACAATTAATGAAAATTTATTAAATCTTTCATTTTTCATTTCATATTTTTTTTAGATCTTTGAAAATGACGACTTAATAGAGTTTATGATATTACAAAGGAAAGTTCTCTTTATGGGTTTTGATAATTTACAATGTTCGCTACACGTGCGCTGCTAATTTTAGCATGTTTCCTTATCCCCGGGTATTTAAAGTTATATATTTGTTGGAATGATATTTATGTGAAACTTTTTCGTGCGGGTAGATATCGCCTTGATAATTTCTAATGAACACGGGAAATGAGTGCAAGTAGAGAGAGACTCACTGCTGTATGTACCATCGTTACACGTTTGAGAATTGGTTGTCTTATCGCTTTTACACTCCCGAGTGTGATACCACCTTTGGCAATAAGTCCCATTCGTGACCGTGGGAATGAATGTTGTATTATACACTTCACCAAAACGGAAATAGTTACGGGAAAAAGGGATACAAAAGAAAAAAGTCGTAGTATTATAATTTCAGGGTTGCCACAAAAATTTAATTTTCTTTTTCCCTTCAGGGCAAAAGAATATATTCTGATTCCCTCTCAAAATGAGATTTCATTTTTAAATTAAAATTTAATTATATTATTATTTTTTCATAGAAATTAAGATAATCAAAAGTTTCCTCTCCAACCCTTTTGAAATTTTATAAATCATAAAAATATTATTATAAAACACGAAGAAATCGATCACTCCAAGTCGAAGTAGTGATAAAAATAAAAGTATTAATATTCTAATGTCTTAAAATAAAGTTGAATAGTGGTTGAGTTTATAAATTTTGAAGACTTGAGAAAATATTGACATAATAAGATAACAAATGAATTGAAAGGAATGTGCTTGGGGTAATAGAAAGTAGATTGAGGAGTCGAGTCAGACGAGATTCGCTTTTGGCAGATCGACTCTAATTACACGCAGGAGCGACCCACGCAGCGAGCAAGTAACATGATCGTTTGTGTTCTCATTAATAATTACTGTACAAGGAGACTCGATGCACGTCACGATGACGGTTATAATTAGTGGCTGGCTACATAGAGGGTTGAGGGCGACGCGCACGGTGTACATGAGCCGGTTGAACCGGGTAATGAGTTTGCGAGACTCAGGTATACTCTGTTCTAAATTTCTACCATACTATCTACCATACTATCTACAATAACAACAAGCCACGACGGTATCTTTTCATCTGTCCCTCTATTTCGATTATGTCAATTTGTCTGTGCACGCTTTTTCTTAGCTCTTCTTTTCATATCTATTCATCTCTCTTTAAATACATGCCCGCGTGGAAATGAAAGTTTGGTCAAAATCCAGCAAAGTTGATCAAAGTACAGAATAGTGTGGGCAAAGTACAGTAAAGTACAGCTTATGAGCGTTTTCCATACTCCGGAATGTACGTGATTAACAAGAAATTTTAAGTACGGGGACAGTTCAGCAAAGCACGGGAACAAGAAAATAGGTTTCTCGGGAAAATTTGCGAATGGAGAACTACACCAAAGTATTGAAGGCGAGTTTTTTTTGGATATGTAAAATCAAAAAATTCAAATTCTAAATTTGTGAAGTTCGGGCAAGTACGGAAAAGTACAGCAAAGTATGGAAGAGTAAAAAAAGTTTTTTTGGAAAATATTAAAACAGAAAATTAAAAATCCGAATTTTTGAAGTTCGACAAAGTACGTTAAAGTATTGTAACGATTGCTCTCACAAAATTTACTTTTATTTTATTAAATGTCATTCCAGTGGTCTTTTCTAATTAATTATATTTTACTTTTTGTATTATTTTTATTAGCGCGACTTTTCAAACGAAAAGTTGCAGATGGCGCATAATTCGCGCCTACCCTAGTAGAAATTTGTCATGGAGCCACTCGATTGTTCAAGTTACTGGACAGTTTTTGTCACGGACGCTGATTCTAGTCGGACTGGTAAATAACTGTAAAGTTACTGACCAACGCTCTTCGTCAAAGATTCAAGTTAAATTTGATATTGGCTAGACATAACTTCTGTCTAGTTTTTTTAATGTTACTTTAAAGTACTCCTAGAGATTATAGTTCTAAGTTTGTCGTGTCGATGACACTGCAATAATGTCTAATAACTAGACAGCTCGACTGATTATTTGCTAGAGACGAAAACGATCGCGCGCGTTTTTTCTCTTTCGCATTCCTTTTTTTAATATTTTAATTTTTGTAAACAAAAGTACTTACAATGAGAATAATGGCGCAAATATAATAAATGTTTTAAAGAAAAATTAAAAAAGAAATGTTTATGAGAATGATAATCAAGATCACCATCAGCAGTTGTAGTAAAAATTGCTGCAACTTCATTCACACTTTGTAAATTATAACGTCTACTATCCATCCCAGGCTTTAATGAAAATAATAATTGCATCTCAGGCTCAATTTCTGCATTATTTTCAGTCATTGTTTTTTTAATTTCTTCATGCATCATACGGTAGGACTGTGCAAATAGGTTACAATCCCGAAGGGCTGTATCAATTCCATCAACAATATCTCGGTTTAATTGAACATTATTCTTACAACGAATTTCGGAAGCTTCGTTTTGATCAACAATAATAAATAACTGTCCAAATGAAGGAGTATCGTTTCTTTGATACGCATGCTTATTCCCGAAATCTTTTTTAACCAAATAGTTATTTGATATAAAACTACTTAACTTAAAATTCACATAATATGCACATTATTTGACATAAATTTCATTGCACACAAAAACCATTTAACATAAATATCATTTGTCATAGAATTCATTAAACAGAAATATTATGTTACATAATACTCAGATAACTTAATTCGCATTTGACATAAAAATTATGTAACATAAATTTCTATTGACATAAAAATTAGAGCTGTGCAAAATTCGAACCGAACCGAGTTTAGTTCGGTTTTGGGGCGCTGAAATGTCGAATGTCGAATATTCGACATCCGAACTGGGCTAGTTCGAATGTCGTATTTTCGACATTCGAACTAAGCTAACTCGAATGTCGAATTTTCGACATTCGAACTAGGTGAAAAAATTCGAACAGTTCGGTTCGAATTATTTTGCACAGCTCTAATAAAAATCATTTAACATAAATTTCTTTTGACATAAAACTCATTTAACGTAAATTTTATTTGTTATAAAATTCATTTGACATCAATTTTATTTGACATAAAAGTCATTTAACGTAATTCTCATTTGACATAAATACCCAGTAAAAAAACTAATTTAAACGGATTGAAATGAATTAAGATTTTGGTAGAAAGCGGGATTCATTCAAGCTCTTTGTATATTCGATTGAATTCGATTCAATTTGCCTGAAGTTGTGCAAACGAATTCGTATTCGTAAGAAATGACCAAGGCATGCATTGAATTCTTCTTCTTCTTCTTCTTCTTCTTAAATGACTTGTGGCATTGCCGACTGTCAGAACACTAAACATATAAGAAGAGAGAAAATCAGATTGGTAGTCGAAATGAGTGTAGATCCATGTTGCGTGATATAATGAACCAGAGGGCAGACTAGTTGAGCTGGTGATAGACATTTTAAGCCTCGTTTGCGATCGGTTGGTGTCCAATTTTGATATAAGTCGTTTAAGGAGGGAGATTTAAAAGGAATCGAGCTGTATTAAGGAAAGCTTTACTTTAAATATAATAGCGATTGTAAGTTAGGAAGTCAGCCAATTCTCTGACCACTAGTTCATTTGGAGAGAATACCAGTTGGTCGATCTCAGCCTGTCCAGGATCAGAACCCGGAAATCTGTTTTCCAAAAATGTCAGGAATCTCGCTCTAACCGGTGCAAGTTCGGGACATATATATAAAATATGATTTAACGTGCGTCGTTCCGCTCCACATCGACAGCGAGCCGCCCCTGTCCAGTTGATCCTTTCTAGGTGTTTCCATGTCAACACGTGTCCCGTTTTAAGCCTAGTGATAACATTGATCCATCTCCTCGGCAAAGACAGATCCCGAAACCATGGTCTGACAGACTTATAAGCTATTTTTAAAATGTATCTGTGGGTTGTTAAGTCTCGGTCAGTATATGGCCAGAGGCGCGAAAGCCAGGCTTTTCTGTCCGGAACACAAATTGTAGTGCTTATGTCGTTTAGAGGAACGTCTATATATACTCTGTTGTTATTGGTGTTGATTTCCCGACAGATTGCGTCTATGTATTCATTGCCTTCAATGTTGTTGTGTGAAGGAATCCATAGGAATTTGATGGACAAGGAGGGATTATTTTGTGATGTGCTATTCATAATATGGAGTATTTCATAAATCAGATGTGGATTGTCATTGTAAAGTAGGCAATTTTCAAGTCGTTTAAGGGAATAGAGAGAATCAGTAATTATCAGGGAGCGAGGTTTGCGACTATTGATTACATAGTTTATAGCTGAGTGAATGGAATATAATTCTGCCGTCAGGATGGTTGTGAACGGTTGGAGTGGAGTGCCCTGGATATACTGTGTTTCTTCGTCATAGAAAGCTGCAGCCGCCATACCTGAATTAGGGTTAAGGGTAGCGTCAGTATATATGGGGCAGTATCCATCAAAGTCATTGTTTAGGATTTCTCTGAAGTAAGTTTCAGGGGTCGAATGGTCCTTGAGAAGAATACCGGATGTGGTATCACAAAACGGAGCCAGCGTAATAGAGGACCATGGCCAGTCGTATGTGTGTAGTTTTTTAGTCCTGAAGCTATGTTTCAATATAGGTTTCAACAACGAGTAGGTAGAGATCAGAGGTAATTTATTCGAATTTATATTGCATTTTGTCGTTTTGATTTTATTATATAATAAGTTTAATAATTGTATAAGGGGATTTTCTTTCCAGGAATAATTGCGTTGTATGAAAGAATTAGACAGAAAGATTCTTCTAAGATTGAGGGGAGGCTCATTTGACTCAGCCAGAAGAACAGGTATAGGAGTGGACTTCATACACCCCAAGGCCACTCTAAGTGCCGCTGACTGGATTCTATCCAAGACTTTTAAAGTAGTTGGAGATGAGTTTGCAAAAAGTGGGGAGCCCCAATCAAGGATTGCTCTTATGAGATTCCTATAAACCATCAAAGATAGTAGAGGCGAAACCCCCCAGGTGTTGCGCGAGACTATCTTGAGGATAGCGATGGCTTTAGATGCTTTATCAGCAATCATCCTGATATGAGGGGTCCATAGAAGTTTCCGGTCAAGAAGGATCCCCAAGTGTTTCATCGTAGATTCACAGGGGATCACAGAGTTCCCCATTTTTATCTGAATATCATCGAATTTGGCTCTCGATCGCGAAAAGACACAGCAAATTGTTTTCTGGGGAGCAATGTCCATACCTAGAGTTTGCAACCAGTTTGATAAGCTTTCCAAGGCAGCGGACAGATCTTGACCCAAATTACGAGTTGAGTCAAACTTGCAGTAAAGAAGCAGATCATCAGCGTACATAACTGCTTTGACATTGTGAGGGAGGTATTGTTCTAGATCACGAAGGTACAGATTGAAAAGTAGGGGAGATAGAACACCCCCCTGTGGAACACCCACTCCACAAGGTTTCGAATCCGATCCGTCTGCATTGAAAGTTACCAGTCTTTTTGCAGTCATATGACTGATGAAATTTATTAAGCAAGGATGGATTTTCAAGTTACGCAGCATAGTATTCAGGATGTTCGGGCGAACGTTGTTAAATGCGCCCTTGATGTCTATTGAGATAGCTATAGTATGCTTTGATTCAGTGAAGCCGATTAGAGTATCCGTAATAAAAGAGGATACACAGTCGATAGCCGACCTCCTCTTTCTGAAACCGTACTGATAGGAGGGGATTAGACCTCTGGATTCGACCTCGTGTTCCAATCTACTCTGAATAAGCTTTTCGAAAATCTTTGAGAGAACTGATGTGAGGGCGATAGGTCGAAAACCCTTACCTCCTGGTTTTGGCAGGGTGATGACCCTAGTATGGAGCCATGATTCAGGAAAAGATGACGATAGAAGCATTCTGTTAAACAGAATTAGCACAACTTCACGAGCGATAGGTCCCAGTGTCTTGATCATGTCCCCAGTTATATATATCACTGTTAACTTTATGTTTACAAAGTTTTACATAAGAATGATCACGTGTAATGTTCATTTCATTACAATAACCTGTCTCTATATGTGACTTTGAAATAATATCAGACTGATTTTGTTTTTGAACAGAAGTATGTTTATTTTGTCGAGAGGTGCGCTTGTAAGCAACATTTCTGTCACGAATTGACGTTTTAACTTTAGAAGTAGAAATATTTTCTTCTGCTGATGATAAAGCTATGGATGTGCTTTGGGGCCTCGTATTTAAAGTTTGCTTTGCACTAAAGAATTCATTAGAATCCAATGATTCAGAGCGAACAATTTTATTATTTACTCGCTTTTTTTGTCGATGTTTTTTTTTGATAAGCAGCTTTTTTTTGACGTTTTATGATTTTATATTTTTCTTCTTCTTCAGAAAAATGAACCATAGCTCTTTTTTCTCGTTGCTTCTCAGTTATTATTAATCTTGTATCTTTTATTCCATTGCTTGAATCAATAGAAATATTATTAACATCATTTGCTGGAATTAAAGGCTAATTTTCTAAACAACTATCAACAAAATTTTTTTTACAAACATTGCTGGTTGAATTCAACGATGATAAATTATTGTCAACAATTTTATTTTCTTCATCTTGGAAACTTTTTTCTCTAGCTCAATTCCTAAGAAGACACTCCCAATTATATTCAACAGTCATAGTTCTAATATTTGTCGACCTTACTGACGGAAATTTACTTAAACGATTGTTTTTGAACATTAACATTAAATGATTTCTCATGTTATAATAATAGTAATTGACAGAGTGGGGCATAATATTAAAAAATATCGATGTTGCGAATGCTATTGCACATATTCCACAAGCAAGACTATTGTTTGGTTGTTGATCAACAGTTGTGAAAACTACTGGAGGTTTAAAAGGATATAATCTACTTAAATATTTCCTTTGATCTTCATTTAAACATCCTTCATTAAGACTATCATAAATATAAAGTCTCATTCCATCATAATAAGTGCAAATCCAATGACCTTTCTTGATAGGTCCACTAAAAAGTATTTGAATATGCTTTTTACCTTTTTCAATCGGACTAATAAATTCAAGCGTATATAAATACAAAGTGCTTTGCATGCTAAAAGCAGAATTTGATTCTCTTCTCAATAATTTTTCGAATTCATCAATATGAGTATCATTTAACATTTCTCCTTCAGTAAGTATAATATTAAAATCTGTAACACTTAAATTAACAGTTTCTTCTTTCTTCGACATGATTTCTTTCAATTTATTGAAAAGATATCGCTTCTAAAAAATAGTTTTTCATAAAATTAATTAATTCAGAACACATGTAAATAATGTTACTATTGTCACATTTAACAGTAACTGGAATTTTTATCTTTTCCTTTCTTATTGAAGATTATTAAGAATGTAAAGAATGTATCTTCATCTATTAATCTAATTTCGTCTTATCTCAAGAATGTAAAGAAGGTATCTATTCATCTTTTCATCTAAATTTGTTATGTATTTATTTATACTTTCTCAACAATAAATATAAGTATATTTTTGGTAAGTTTTTCTGTTTTGTATCTGTTTATATTTCTTATTTTTTTATCTTTTATTCTAGTATCTGTTAATCTAGTAGCTCTTGGCTAAATCTCTGTTTACCAAGTATCTGGTATCTCGTAATCACATGTTATCAATAGTACTTATCTTTAATTTTTATATATTTTATCAACAATAAATATATGCGTATTTTTTGTAAGCTTTTCTGTTTTGTATCTGTTTAGTATCTGTTAATCTAGTACCTCTTAAAGAAATCTCTGTTTATCAAGTATCTGGTATCTCGTAATCACATGTTATTTTTAGTACTTATCTTTAATATTTATAAAGTTTTTTCCAAATAATAATAACTAACTACCAAAATGTTGAAAAATCAATAATTAAGATTAAGAAAACAAATATAAATCAATATTAAATCACAATTATTACCACTATAATATAATTATGTAATGTACAAACATCAGAATTTAAAAAAATCAATCAATATTCTACATTCAGAAATCAAAATAACAGGCAAATGTCCTTTATTCCTTTAAACTTTAATTAAATTAATGTCTTTAACTTTAATTAAATTAATTAAATCCTTTAAATTAATAAATCAAATAATTCACATTATATTTACAAACTCCTCCTAATTAATATACAAATAATATTAACAAAAAATTTAATTTGTATTTACATGTATTTTAATACTTACGTACGTAACGTATGTAATGTACTTTAACTTTTTTCAATGTACAAAAAACAAAACCACAAAATTCACAATCAACACTTTCAGAAGAAAAATCACTCGGCAAATAACAGTCAATACTTCTTATCGAAACGATACACGTGTCACACTTTGCAAATGGCTGACTAAAATCTCACGTGGAATTGCCCATATGTGTATTATTTAAAAGGGAGGATATTGTCATTTAATCAATTTCTTTATTTCCTAATTTGTATTTATTTCTTTTAATCAATCATATTTCTTCCCCATATATTTTTTTTATAAAAAAGGAGTTTAATTTTGGTGTACGGAATCCTGGATTTCAGTGCGAGTGTAACTCTCACTTGTTTGTATTTTTTTACTTTTACTTTGCCGAACTCCAAAAATTTAAATTTTTAATTTTCTTATTTAATATTTCTCAAAAAACTATTTTTTTAATCTCTCATACTTTGCTGTACTTTTCCGTACTTTGCCGAACTCCAAAAAGACAGATTTTTTATTTTCTTATTTAATATTTCCTAACTACCCTTTTTTACTCTCCCACACTTTGCTGTACTTTCTTCCCGTACATTGCCAAACTCCAAAAAGTCAGATTTTTAATTTTCTTATTTAATATTTTTCAAAAAACTATTTTTTTACTACCATACACTGAAAAAAAAATTCGGTAGAATGTGCTTTTTACTCAGGCAATTTTTGCCTAAGAACAAAAGCAATACACGTAAAGCAATTGTTTCTTTTAAAAAATGCCTTTAAAAAAGGTAAAAATTGCCTTAGTTAAAATTTTTGCCTTTTTTAAAAGCAAAAATTGCCTTTTTTTAAAAGAAACAATTGCTTTACGTGTATTGCTTTTGTTCTTAGGCAAAAATTGCCTGAGTAAAAAGCACATTCTGCCGAATTTTTTTTCAGTGTAATAGTAAAATTAACTTTTTTGAATAGTAGTTTTTACTACAGCATTATTGTTGAGTCATTTACTACCATCTATTAGTTATTTCAACTACGTCAAGTAGTAATTTTAACTACATAAAACCAACTACTTAATTTTGGTTCCACCAACTGAGGAAGTGTAGTTAAAATGCTGCTAAATATAGTAGTTTAAACTACTTTTTGTCTAACTACACATATGTGGTTGTTTTTACCATTCGCATTTTTTTCTGTGTGTTATTGAAAAAGCGATAAGAGAAGTATTGCTAAATAAAAATAGCATATACGGAATATCCAGGTACCTTAATTTACAATATATAATAAGATTGGAAACTGTAGATAATAATTAGCTATCATTATTTATTACGCCCCGGGAGTTATCCAATACGCCCCGGTTCGAGGCGTATTGGAGAGCTCTGCATTGCTCCAGAAAAACTGTTGCAGAATAAAAAGTAAGAGTCATATCGGGATGTTTGTAGTCTTAAAAGAAAGCTGAGATACCAGAGTAACTTTTTTGGAAGATAAACATTTAATTAGAACAAAAATGTCCGAGTAAAATAACAAAGAGTGAAAAGTTAGCCATTACGCCCGGTCTCTCCTACCTGTACAAAATGTACTCTCTAAATTTGAATTAATAAAAATATTTTCTAATTTGACTTAGTGACTGCCTTTTTGTTTTTGAATTATTAAATTCCACTAATAAATAGTAATTTCTAATAAATTATTAGTAAAAAAAGCAAAAGCTTCGAAAGCAAAAAGTCAGTCACTAATATACAAAAATAAAGGAAAAAGTATAGAATATTTCAAAGTGTTTCTGTGTATGAATATAATTTCATTATAAGAGTGCTTTAAAAATTGATAGTCTCGAGAATGAGCGTGTTGCGACCATTACAACTTTTTAGATTAAACTTGATTTTTCGTTATCAAGGGTTGTAACACGGAACAAAACTCAATAAATTTACACGTTAACTTAAAGAGTTAATTTTAAATGAAATAAGGTTATCATATTAACAGTTTGTTTATTCTTAAAAGGAGATCCTTATGCTAGGACCTTAGGTTGAAATCCTTTCTTAAAAAAGACATGGAGTGGAAAGGTCGAATGTATCGAAAAGTATCGAAGTAAAGAATGGGCAATGAGAATGTAAAATCTTAATAGAAGGGTGTTTTTAAAATTGTTTGTGCATGTGAAGGTGGCGCTGCAGTCGTATGTTATTTAAAAAGAGCGCGAATATATAAATTTTATTTTTGTTAAGAGAAAGTACTCATAATAAATCTTATTTTGCATTGTCAAAAAAAACGTCAACATTTCAAATATAAATAAGCAAATTATTAACTGAAAAAATTTGAATATTATTATTAATGAAATAATGGACTCGGACAATGGACATATTAAAACTAGCACCATAGACGGCCGCTTGCGGCCGTCGGAGGAGCTAGTCTAACCAAAAAAGATATTATACAGCAAAAATCAAAGATGAAAATTATGAAGTGGGGATTTACAAAAGTAGTGGGGATTTTCAAAAATAGTGGGAGTAAGCTAAAACAGATGTACAATTTTTAGGTATATTTAAAGCGATTTACAAATATCTCCGCAAGACGGTAGACCCTATCATAAACTTAATCCCTCGGCGACAAAGTACAGGTAATTTAAACCTTCATCGTTCGAAATTCACAAAAACTAGATTTGTAAGAATGTTAGTATAGCGATTTTGAGGTAGTAAAAATTAAGCTGTTAGATGGATTATAAGTGAACAATTGAACTATTTTTGCAAGTAATAAAACTTAATCCTTAAATATTCTGAGTAGTCACGTTTGGGGAAAAACTACCATTTATTTAAGTGCTAATAAATATAAAAAATAAGATAAAATCTTCAAATCTGTTGAGGTCTCAACAGAGCGAGTGTAGAGAAATATAAAAAAGGGAGTGAATTTTTAAAAATCTGTGTTCAACGGTCGTAACTTTGTTCTCATTAAAACGTATATCACCCTAAAGTCGAGAGAGCGCTTTGCCGTAACGCGAATTTAATTTAACTGACCGTTTTATTATACTCCTTCAAGTTCAAAGTGTAGCAGGTTTTACTACTCCGCGAAACGTTTGAGAAACTGCAAAACCACAATGGCGTCGGCAGTCAAGGGTGATAATAAAGCCAAGCCATATTATACAAATTATTCGTATATAAACATACAAGTATAAAGTCAGTATTACGAGACACATTAGGGGTGATGTAAGAAAGGAGAGGGTCCACTTCACGCTCGCGAGATGCTTTCGTGTAAAGTGAACGCGCGCGGTATTCTCGTAATGATCCTGCAGGCTGCGTTTTGTACACAGAGAGAAAAGTTGTAGTTAATTCTACTTAACACGTTTAGTAAGTTAGTATGTAGTAATAATAACTGAATATTCAGTTACATTTAAAAAACATCATTTAGTTTCGTTTAGTCGATTTTACTAAACAGTGTTGTCGAAGACACTGAATGCTTAGTTAAACTCACAAAACACTGCGCAGTACACTGTTTTTTCAAAATGGCGCTAATTCGTTTGCAGGTAAGTTTCGATATTCACGAAGTGCTTATTTTGAGGTTAGAAATTGAACGAAATGTTTACCAATAGTAATGCAATTTTCTATATTTAATTTGAAAAATAATTTCTGTAGTGATTACAGAAAAAATCAACATAACCTCTTAAAAATGCTCTTATAAATCCTCTTAAATGCTCTTAAACTGCTCGAAATTTTTGTGATAATTATGTTTTTGTTTTCTGTTAAAATATAAAAATTCCACTTCCCTGCCAAAACTGATTTCGACACTGGGATTTCGTCAAGAAGAAGCCATCTATTCACCAGCAATCAAAGGAGAAGGTAGGGGGAGACCTAAGGGGGGATTAATGATCCTATACAATGCGAATGTCTATAAGGTAGAAACGCTACTTAAAGAAAATTCTTTTCTGTTTATAAAGATTGAGAAATTTAATTTTAAAATTATAATTGGCCTAGTTTATTTTAATCCTACAATTAATATATTAGAAAACATAAAATTTTTAAATGAGACAATAATTGCATTGTATGAAAAATTCACCGATATCCCTATTATTATAGGGGGGGATTTCAATTCCAGAGTAGGAAATCTTAATCAACTTGACGACGAAATAGATATTTTAAACTGTAATATAAATAATTATAGATCTAGTCTAGATACAGAAACAAATAATAGAGGCCAAATTTTGGTTGAAAATATGGAATTTAATGGTTTTATATTATTGAATGGGAGAACCAATGGAGATGTTCCAGGAAATTTTACGTTCGTTAATACAATGGGGGGGTAAATCTATAAATGATATGATTTGGGCTAATATGAATTCGATATGTTTAATACAGAACTTAAAAGTTGAAGATTTAATTTCAGGTTCCGATCATTTCCCCCTGATTCTCTCATTGAATGTTTTTATAGACAAAAACTTAATATTACCTAGATATAAATGGAAAGAAAACTTAGCGATGGATTATAGAAATGAAATGTTAACAAATGATTGTTTAATAAATAATACAGATAGTATTGATTTTTTAGCAGAAAATTTAATTAATATTATCAAAGTAGTTGCCAGAAAGTTAAAAATGATGTCAAAGTTTAATCCCAAATTAGGTTACTCAAAAGAATGGTTTGATAATGAATGCTTGAAAAGTAAGAATTTGTTAAAAGAGAGGCTGAAATGCTGCAGGCAGAGTGATTTTTCTCCAGATGATCTATTGGAATATATTGAATATAAGAAAAAATATCATAAGCTTCTTAAAAGTAAAAAAGCAGAATATAATGAAATTATGATTAAAACGTTGTCAAATTCTAGAGATTCAACATCCTTTTGGAAATCAGTGAATAGATTTCGAAAAAAAAAATCTACCTTGTCAAATCCAATTGATTTAAAATCATGGTTCGAATTTTTCAAGGAGTTTTTCCCTACTCGCGATAAAAACTTATATGTGATTAAAAATCCCGAATTGAGCAACGCATATTTAGATCTGCATATTACCAAAGAGGAAATTTAAAACGCGCTTGTAAATTCCAAAACTAATAAAGCCGCGGGACCAGACGAAATAGTCTATGAATTTTTGAGAAATCTACCGAGTAATTGGATTAACTATTTAGAAACTCTGTTTAATAAGATAACAGATCATGGAAAGATTCCCCGGGCATGGTGTCATATGAATTTAATAATGATTTATAAAAAAGGGGACAAAGCTGGTCACACAAATTACAGACCCATAGCATTGCTAAATTGTATATTAAAAATTTTCACTCAGATTCTCTCATATAGATTAAATAACTGGACAGAAACTGAAAAACTAATACCCGAATTTCAAGCTGGTTTTAGAAGAAGTAGAGGATGCATCGACCATGTATTTACTCTTAATTCTATGATACAAAACCGACTAAGATTCGATAGAGGTAAACTTTTCGTATTATTTGTTGATTTTAAAGCAGCTTTCCCTTCCTTGCCTCATGAATTATTACGTAATAAGTTATACAAAATGGGGATCGGTACCAAATTTCTCAGAATACTAATGGATTTATACTCGAACGCCACAGTTTCGGTGAAAGGGGTTGGGGGTCAATCTGACCCGGTGGATGTCACCGAAGGTGTTTTGCAAGGCGAAACCCTTAGTCCTGCTCTCTTTAATTTATACTTAGCCGATTTAGAAGACTATTTGATTAGCAAAGGGGTAAGGGGGGTTTCAATTAACCATATAAAAGAAATCCTAATTTTGGCATATGCGGATGATATTGCAATCATGACGGATAGTTTCCAGAATATGATAAAGGTTTTAAAACATCTTTATGAGTATACTCAATTGAACAAACTTACCGTAAACATTGATAAAACTAAAATACTGATCTTTCAAAAGGGTGGTCACGGACACAAAAAAATGTATCCTCCCCTTCTATTTGGAAAGGATATAATACAAATTTGCAATGAATATACCTATTTGGGAATAAGTTTTTCTGAATCTGCACTCTTTATTTCAGCCGTTCTTTCTGCTAAAAGTAAGGCTGGTCTCGCTATAGGAACTACGCTCCCCTTACTGTATAAACTTAACCCAGAATCGTGGCGTCCTGTAGATAAACTCTTTGAAAGTTTAACTCTTAGTACTTTTTTATATATAGCACAAATTTGGAGTCTACGATACTTTGATGAAGTGGAAAAAATTCATACGAAATTTTTTAAGGCGGTTTTAAATGTTCCCCAAAACACTCCTAATTATGCAATTCGTTTAGAGACAGGAAGCCCTCATTTAGCCTTACGGATATTTAGAATGACTCTGAACTGCATAGTTAAAATTCTTGAAATGGAGGAGGAACGGTACCCAAGGATATGCTTTGAAAAATTAAAAACTTTAGCTGATAGAAATGTAAGTAATATTAAGTATAACTGGGCTTTACAAGTTAAAAAATTTTTTATTGATTTAGTTGAGGAAGTAATCTGGAACTCGTTGACTTTAGATTCACTAAAATCAAATAAAATGAGGCTTATAAAAAAATTCGAGCAATTTTTGTTTGAGAAGGATACCATTAAACTACAATCTTCCTCATCTCTTAAGATTTATCCTTGGTTACCGTTGTACTCTGGTACACAACCATATCTTCAGAGTCGAATTTCGTTGTCGTATGTTAAAATTATAGCCCAAATCCGATTACTAAATGATTATAACACCAGATTAATAATAAACGGTCAATCCTATAAACTTAATAGTGATAAAAAATGTAAATGTGAAGAACAAAGACCCCTAAATGATTTTTACCATATGTTTACTTCTTGCGACTCCGTGAGGGAGTTTAGGGTGCAATTTATTTCGGACTCTGAGGATGAAAATAAAGTTAATGAAATGTGGATGCATTTAATGAGTAGTAAAAATCCCTCATCAATTAAAAGAATTGTAAATTTTATCATCAAAGTAATGGAACAATTGTATTATTGACATTAAAGGCAACTAACTGATTTACAAAATAGATTTAATTTTGGTCGAACTTCTTTGTATAGATAAATGTATCTTTAACAAATAAATAAATTATATATTTAATTTGAAAAATAATTTCTGTAGTGATTACAGAAAAAATCAACATAACCTCTTAAAAATATGCAAATTAACTGCTCGAAATTTTTGTGATAATTATGTTTTTGTTTTCTGTTAAAATATAAAAATTTCACGTTGACTTTCAGTTTAGTCAGTCCAAAATCGACTATACTGTTTAGTACATTTAACTGCGCAAGTAGTTAATCTGACTACGCCCTTCTCTCCGTGTACGAGCCTGATATACATATAGTTATTATACGAAAACGCCAAGCAAGAATCCATTAACTAAATGCTACGAAAATGTTATCACTATTCACATGAAATAACCATCTCTCCACAAAGTATGTATGTATGCATGCATATTTTCATTATTCCACAACTCTAATATCCAATGTGTATGCCATTTTTTTTATTCTCTCTCGGATAATATTACTTTTTTCATATATATTATACACGCAGTGTTTTAAAATATCTAAAAAAATATTCGGAGTTTTAAATCAGATATAACAAAAGAAGTGTAATATTTTTACAAAATTTAAAAATGCAAAAAAATGTAGTTTAACTTTATGAAATGGGCTCAAAATACTCTCATTTCATCTCCTCTGGGGAGATTTTCTAGTTAATGCAATAAAAATGAATTTTTTTTCTTAATCTACTGAGTTAATTTAAACTCAAATTGGTATACTCATCACCAACCCTAACACAATGAAACCTACAGCTGTTGATTAATTCAATTTCAGAACGATTCCTTTCGAGGACAAAGTCTCTCTCTCTCCTCGCTCTTTCTCTCTTTCGACAGATCCAATCAAACATCTCTCATTTCATTTGTTTGAATTCGATTTATTTTCACTTTGATCCACTTTTAATAAATTCAATTAACAATTCGAGACGATTTATATGGTATTAGCCCTTTAAGTAAGTTTGATTTTTATTTTGATATTAAGCTGAAGTCGACAACGTTTCTAAGAACGAAAAGTTAAAAAAAAGAATTTTTTCAAGTTAATATCTTTAATTTTAATACTTTCTAAATTTGAATTAGTAAAAACACATTTTAGAATAAATTTAATTAAATCTTTTTGAAATGAGACAAATGTACTTCGAAGAAGGACATCCAATAGCAACATAAAAAATTTGCCAAATAAATCAAGACTCAAAAATAATGATCGAAAAACTTAAAAATCCAAAAAACGTTTTTTTTCTGACACCTCTAAAAACATTTGATCGCTTCTGATTCTATGTTGAATTCATGAAACTAAACGAAAGTTCGTTAATATAAGTTGAATGTTAAGTACTATTCGCAGTACCAATATCTCCATCTTAAGTTGAGTTCATAGCGTCAAATCACTAGTGAGCGGGTTTACCCCAGTCTCCCCTATTTCAAAAATATTTTGATAAAATTCATTTATTTTTTTCGAAAAATATCAATTCTTTAAACATTTTTTGGGAATTTAATTATTTTTCTTTAATAATAAAACTTATCGCAGAATTTTAATTATTTCTCAAAAAATGTAATTATTAAAAATTTTATTAAAATTCGTCAAAAGAATTCAATTATTTGAAAAGTTGTTCATTAAATTCTTTAAGAAAATTCAATTTTAAGAAACATTTAATTATTCGTTAAATAAAACATGAAGGAAGCGATCACTCCGAGTCTTCACGGAGAAAAATGGAAAAATGATTTATGCAGCCAGTGTAGTACTCCTTTACACGGAGAGAAAAAAAAGTAAGCGGCTCTACCTGTCTCGGTAGAGCGGTTGCGTTAAATGCGAAACAGCCGTTCAACTTGAGGTTAAGCACGCTGCTTACTCTCGAGGGGAGAACGGTTCTCCTTTTTGGGGAAAGCGGGTACACTTTTTGGAAAGTAAGCGGCTCTATTTGTGTGGAGAAGTGAACGGATACTCCTCAAAAAGTATAACCGTTCAACGTTTACGGCGCCACTGCTGCGTTTTATAAAGGGGAAACAGCGCTCTCATGCCAAAACAAACGGCTCTCTTTTTTTTCTCTCCGTGTATAGAATAATATGTGACAGGTACACACTATAGTATTAGAAGTTTCATAGCTGAACACTTTGGGACTCAACACAAGTTATCCCATTCATCACACCGAAAAAAATCTCGATGGTATTATTAACTATGACCCTATAGTTAATCTTAACCTAGTAAAGGTAATAAGGATTCCTAATCATTATGGTTAGTATCGCTAGGTTGATTCAACAAATTTAAGCCTGGAAAAAACAACCCTGCAAATCCTAGTCAAATTGACTAGGATTTTAGTAATTTTGCCTATTTCCATAATGCGCACGCGTCTGCTTCTGTTCTGACAGTGTTTACCTCTATATCTTTCGCGTCATTTATTGTGATTTCGTAAAACGATTTTTTATCATTACTCGCGTCTATTTTTTGTACATAAAATGGAGTTGATGTAAATACATCAAAATTGCTGGTTTCTCGGAACCTCTGGAAATATAGATAGTCCATGTTTTAGAAAGTAAACTATTTAATTATATTAGTCAATTCTTTCAGACTTTTTTGGTTAGGTTTCAATATAAATCGTCGAAATTTTTACGCACGTGGTGACAACATTTTTACTATTTTAATCGCGCAGTGTGTTTGAAAATTTACCTTTGCAATAATTTGTGTATTTAAATTTATTTTCATTTGAATGTCATAAATAATTAAAAATAAATAGTTTTTGACAAGTGTATAAAATTGTGTACTCGAAATGTATAAAACATCATCTGATTAAGTATTGTATTTTGACTCGAAAATCTAGTGTCTATTAAAAAATTAAAATACCAAGTCGTGTTTAGTGTAGTGGTTATCTTTCCGGGTTTCAAAGTGCGTATTCGTTAGGTTCAGGTGTTCGCGTCCCCCCTGCGTCAAATATTTATTTCATGAGTTTAAATTAATTCCAAGGAATTTAAATACAAAGTCAAATATAAATATGTTCAAATACAATAATTAATTTTTTTCTTTTTTCTTTTAATTAGTTTTTCTCTTTTATTTGATAATAAGAATTTGATTAGCAATTTCAAATAATTATGATACACAGTGTAAATCTAATATTATTCTCCTAGTCAATTTGACTATTTTTTCCTGATTACATCGACTAATTTTCCTGGTCACTTTAACTATGCTTGAATCTTATTACTTTGACCAGGATTCTATAATTGGCTCCTCTCGTAACTAGGAAACCTAGTCAATTCCTGGTATACGGGTCCTAGGCATTTTTTTCGGTGTATACACGGAAAGAAAAAGTCCGTCAACCATTAATGGATTAGTATATTACTTTGAGACGGGACACTTTTTCCGCTGATGGTTACTTAACTTTACTTAACGATTGAAAACGAGTCATGGATTGATTAGAAGGCCAGTATGTGACCAATTGTTTTAGATTTAATGCTATGCTGAATTGTTATTAATGGCTGTTTGAATGTTTACGAATCATTAGTGAAAGTTTGTGAAACGTTAGTTGACTCGTATTCTAAATCGGCGCTCTTCACTAGCGCATTGTTGCGCAGTGTACCGATGCGCATTTCTTCCGGTTTCTCTATAGTCCATGTGTTTTTGCTGTCTGCTATACATATCCCTATATACTATTATGTGTAATGTGAATATTTAACTTAACTAATAATTTGCAGTTGAATTGCGTCTAGAAATTGACCTCGATGAAAATATATTTTCTTTTATATTTCTCGCTAATTAAAAAGTAGTTATTAGTGCAAAATCATTTCTCACAAGTTGTGAAAAATTTTGTTATTTGGTATATAAGAACAGTTCGCTTCTAAGCTTAAAGTGTTATAAGTGTGCGTTTCTACGTGTAGTTATTATAAGTGCGAAAATGTGTTGGTCTAAAGCGTCTAAGAGTGTAAATAAAATATCGGAACTGTGCAACGAAAAAAATGTGTTCATTCTGTACCAAATAGTGTCTAAAATTAGGGATAATTCTGAAAGAAGTTGAATTTTTTGAATGCTTTTGATAGTCATAGAAAATTTAATAGACAGTTTTCTAAATTTTAGTGAACGAGTTTTATATATTGATGAAAGTTTTCTAAATTTTAGCAAGCAACTCGTCACTGATTGTGACTCAAAGTATGTTATCCATTCAATGATTTTGTGTCCCGTCTCAAAGTAATATACTAGTCTATTAATGATTGACGGACTTTTTCTTTCCGTGTATAAAATTGACGAAGTGAATAAAAGGAAATACTCGTTTCGCGTTGCGTCGGCCATTTATTTTGACAGGTTCCGCGCCTGCGTTCCTTTATTGTGAAAATTTCGAAGTAGAGGACTGAGTCCAGTTTCTCTACTATGCACACTGCAGCGCGCCTTATAATCTTCGCCTGTGTTTCAATGCTCTTTACATTGAAATTTGGAACTAAGGCCCTCTATACACTATACGCATCACCCTAAGATGCTTGATGGAAATGAATTAATATACTTTTACTAGACTGAGTCCTATTTTTTCAATATTGACTCCCAGTTTTTCAAACTCCATTTTTCTCAGTGTTCGACTCGCGATGATCAATTTCTTCATGTTTTATTATAAATAATATTCTTTGTTAAAAAGGTTTGAATTTGAATGTTTGAAGAATTTACTACTACTACTACGGAAAAAAATAATGATTGAATATTTATTTAAAAATGTAGTTATAGATGTTTTCGAATAATTTTACAATTGAAGAAATTCGTAAATAAATGTATAATAGAACATTTTTTTGAATATTTAATCATTTTTTATAGTAAATGAGAATATTCTTTAGAGTCCGGGAGAAAGTGAAAATATTGTCTGGAAGTCTGGGAAAAGTCAGGGAAAATTAAAATTAAATGTTTGTGGGAACCCTGTTATTAATCATAGCTAGTTAATTAATAACTACAGTTAGTTAATTAATAATTATACAATTAATTAATATTTAAAATTGGTTAATTAATAATTATAGTCAGTTAATAAATAACTGTAATTAGTTAATTAATAATGAACAAATAATTGTAATTTATCTATTATAATGAACAATTATTTACTTAAATATAAAGAACAATAATTAATCAATTTAGTAATATGATTTTCCTTTGAGTTACAAATGTTTATCGTAATTAAAATATTTAAAAAATGTCTCTTCCTCTCTTCCCCTCTCGATTTCTCTCTGAAGATTAACATTAAAACTATTCATTTACTGTGTTTAGTGTTTATACTCATTGCCTTAATGTTATCCTCTTAGAATTAGTGAGTTCAATGTCTTAAATGTGGTTCGTTTCTGATAACCCTTGAGGAAAATGTGAGGATTTATTTTAAGGCTTCCCTTTGATGTTTTCAGTGAGGAACTCGAGCAATAGGCTTAGTGGGATTTCAGAGTCATTTGTTTAGGCAGATTAGTAAATATATATATATATACCAATTCGCCTTTGATTTAAAGCCTAACAGTAGGAAGCATTTATTGACGTATTAATACTCTTAATTGACGCTCTAAAAATATATTAGACATTAATAATGAGCTGGTCAAACAAACTTAAACAAGGAAGTGTTAAAATTTTTAATGTGTAAATCTTCTTCTCTATTTCTTCTTCTTCTTTTTTTGAAGGCCCAATAATTCTGAGTAAACAGATCATACCTGCGACTTTTATGGTTTATTATGATGGATCTTTAAACGATTCACAAATTTCTCTTGTAGAACCTGTTTAGTATTCTTTACACACAATTTTTTATGATCCATCTTCTTGTTAGAGGATAATTATTACTTCTTGCTATAATTGTCCAACCTGTTGTGTTGTACTTGTTCTTCTTCTTTTCATTTTTGTTTAGTAATTCCACTTTGGATTATAATTATTTCGGTTCAGAGAAACAATTACTTAGAATTCTGGAAATTAATATTTAACATTCTGTATATAAATATTTGGACATCGAAACGGTAGTGATTTAAATTCACGATCCTTGTCCTCGAATACAAAAACCGGTCGAAATTTCTACACCTGACTAAAATTAAATTTTCCTAAAAGTATTCATGTGGAAATTTTTAGTCAGATGAAACATAAAATTTCCATAAATTGCCAAAGGGGTAAACATGGCAAAGTGGAGGTAACTTCTAACCAGGAATTAGTTTATTATTTACTAAAGAGTATTTTTGAATAGAAGAATGAAAATACTTATCTGTCATCTAAAGTGGAAATATCGAAGTAATTTTTTTAGAATTTAAACTAAAAATTGTGTGATACAAAAGAGGCACTCTGACAAGGGGTGAATTACACACTCGAATAGAAGAGGTAGGAAAAAAATGCGATCACGCGCTGAAACCATATAATTCTTTATTTGTGACGGGTTGGAAAAGAGAAATAATAATAATAACAACAGTAATAATAAAAAAAGAAATGAAGAAAAAAAACTATAAAGAATGATACTGGTGGGACAACCTACGGGCAGAAGTTGACGCGTTACGAGTTTGTGCAGTCTTTGATCCCTTTCAGTGTCATAAAGCTTTTGGTATGTGAAAAACGAAGAGGTAACAATGCCCCCGAAGAGAAAACAACCTCACTTTTTTCCATTTCAACCTTCTCCATATCTCTTTTCAATTCAATCTTCCACTGATTTTCGCATCCTTCGTGCCTGCTCTCTCGTAACCCCTCTCGAGAAATAACATATACGAATATATAAAAGACAGACGAGTCCAGAACTTAAACACTAGTTTGTATGCACGCTTTTTCAAATGCTTTCTTTCTATTTGCTATTTTCACGTGTATTGAATTTAAATTTTTTTTTGCATTTTCACTGAGAGCTGAGAAAGTTTATTTGAATGACTGGTAATGTAAAAAAAACTTAAAGTGTATTTTTTGCTACCTGTGTAAAAAGGCTCAATTCTGGAATTAAACACTTCTTCACCTGAGAACGCCAAGGTCACCGCTAGATGGCAGTTCAGTTGACAAAACAAGATTTCACGCCACTTGGTGATGACCTTGGCGTTCTTAAGTGGAGAAATTAAACCATCATTTTATCTCTTAAAAACTTTTTTTATAATTAAAAAAAATTGAAAAAGATAATAATTCTAATAATATTTTCTGTTCTTTTTGTTATAGGTGAGTTAAACAACATATAATTCGTGTCGAGTTTATTTCGTAAGTGAATATATATTGAAATATAAAATGTGTAATAATATATTATGTACATAAGTAATACATAATAATAATAATTATATCTTTATTATTACTATTAATAATTAGCGCAACTACACCCGCGTGAAATTTTTAAGCCCATTGGTAGTTACAAAAAATTTAAATGAAAATTTATTGTTTTTTAGAAAATATCATTTACAATTGTTCAAAAATACGATTATATTTCAAAACAATTTTTAAAAGTAATAAAATTATAAATTCTTTCAAATGTAAAATTCATTTTAATGAAATTTGACAAAACTTTTAATTGTTTCAATTTTTTAAACTTACTTTCGGGAATTTCATTATCTTCAACAAAGAATTTTAAATACAATTTTTCAAAAATCTAATATTTTTTTTTGAATTTCCACATTAAATTATTCAAAAATTCAATACCTTCAGTTAGACAAATATTTAAGAACTTATTGTTATTTATTTCAATTGAAATTTCGAATAACTTTAGTGTAAAACCTTTTGAAATTTAATTATTTCTTAAAATTACAACTGCAGAGAGAGAGAGAGAGAGAGAGAGAGAGAGAGAGAGAGAGAGAGAGAGAGAGAGACTTGTAGTTTTCGAGTAGGTATCTACTTCGTGTGCACTGCGTTCATTTTTCGAAATAACTGGACTGAGTACTAGTTGTTTAATATTCGCTTTCATTATTCGTCGGTTGGGTGCAGAAAGGTGCCAATTCAGACTATGCGTGAAAAACGTGCCGTTTCAAAAAACATTTGAAAAACCTGCCATTTGAGCTGAGATATGGAAAACAAGACAACTCAGAATTGACGTTCATTTTTTTAAAATTTAGGTACAAAAAAGAAGTTGTGTATTAAATAATAAATACACAGGATATACCTACATATATTCTAACGCACACATAATTTATACACAAATAAACGCAAATACACGACGCATTGAATCGCACGCTGGTAGTAGGGACCTGGAAAGTCTCTTACACGGAGAAAAATTTTCTGTTAATAATTACAATAGTCGAACAGTACTGCTCGGATATGTGACCACTTTTCGTAATGCCTAAAGTAGCTTCGTTGTAACAATTCTGTAAGTCGAACGTACTCATTAAAAATTTATTTGAAATAAATACGAACTAAATATGAGTTAGCACAAAGTCTATGTGACTGATTACAATAGTCTACGTTAAAAGGAAATCTTGGATTCTATCCACATTTGCAGCAATCTAAGGGAATCAGTGATACAGTCTGTAGTAGTCTTTACAACAGAACTATTGTAAAATAAGGTGACCGCGGCTGCCTTGCCTTCTTATTTTACTATAGTTCTTCGTAAAGACTACTATTGCTATATTTCTGATTACAAATGACTGTTGTAAAGTTAAAAAAGAAAATTTTCAACTAAAATAAAATTTTTTTGTAATTCATGACTTCTAATCATGTACTGCACATTAATTTCACTCTTCCAAGACTACCCACTTCAAGATTAATTGAGGCCTTGGATCCAATAACTCGCCCGACGCTCGGAGGAACGCGCAACTCCCAGTCAGTGAGCAGTGAGCGCCTCTGGGCCACTCACTGCTACCCGACTGGCATTAGCGCGTGTCTCCGAGCGTCGGGCGAGTTATTGGATCCAAGGCCTCAATTATATTATTAAACTAGACAATTTCACTAAACCCTAAGTACATAAATCTAACTTAAAAACTAGAAGAAGAAGAACTTTAAAACTAAACGCATAACATAATAATGATCGCTATTTACACATATTTATACATGACTTAAACTTCCTTATATACTAACTGCTATGAAAGTTCACCGCTTGCGAGAAAGACTTATACCCTTTAAATGTAAAAAAATCACTTCGTTCTCAATAATTAATACAATTATTGTTCATTGTTAGTCTTTAATATTGTAAGGTATTTAATAATATTAAGGTATTAATATTGTAAGGTCTATTTTTTATTACATTTCCATAGTGAAAATTTTTTTTTCTAACACACGCACCGAAGGTAAAAGATTTCTTGCCTGTATAAATTGTTATATAATTTACACAACTTACGTAAGTTACATAACTTACGCAAGTTACGTAAATAACAAAAGTAAGTTATATAAATAAATAAGTTAGCTTACGTAAGTTACGTAAAATATAAGTTGCATAAATAATGTATGCTACGTAAAAATATAAGTTACGTAAATAACGTAAGTTGCACTTACGTAAATAACTTAAGTTACGTAATGGACGAATTATTGTAAATTGCACTAATTAGGTAACTTACGTACTTTACGCAAGTCATAAATCACAAAAAAAATTATTTTAGTTGAAAATTCTCTTTTTTACTTTACAACAGTCATTTGTAATCAGAAATATAGCAATAGTAGTCTTTACGAAGAACTATAGTAAAATAAGAAGGCAAGGCAGCCGCGGTCACCTTATTTTACAATAGTCCTGTTGTAAAGGCTACTTCAGTCTGTATCACTGATTCCCTTAGACCGCTGCAAATGTGAACAGAATCCAAGATTTGCTTTTAACGTAGACTATTGTAATTATAACAAGTCTCTGCGTGAATGCCTATCGTACCCTTTCTGAACCTGTACATCTAAACTATTAATGATTCCAAAAAATAAATTTCAACACGATTAATACAGTGTTTGGATTCATTAAAATAACTATAGTAATAGCTCCTACTAAATTCTTAATAAATTACATAGTTTTCATAATCATTACAAAAAGTGGTCACATATCCGAGCTGTAATATAGACTATTGTAATCATTACGAAAGAAATTTTCTCCGTGTATATACTAGACTTTACTTTTATTCAGCGCTTGTGAGAAACGGGGTCGGCACATCTTTTCTTTCGATGAAGTTCGGGAATTATTATGAAATTTAAACTGGAGTTCTCCTTGATTAGACGCTTGTGAATACTATTTTAGAAGAAATATAATTTCTACGACAAAATTTCGATAATATTATAGACCAGTCCTGTATTTCTCCAGGAATTTATTTACAATGCTGATTTTGAAAGTCTCACAAAAACCGTTTCGTAATTAGTTCGGAACGATTCAGATATACTTACATTGAATTTCTAAAAATTTCTGGAACTTTGCACAAATCCTCAATTATGGAACAAATTCAGGAATTCTTACAGAATTTATTTTTTCCGTGCACAGGTATGCCTCACACTTAGGCTGTTTTCGGCGTTCGCCCCGCGTTAACTCTGAGTTAACTTTGGTCCAATCATCTATAACATTCTGTTGGATCTACCAATCACAATTAGCCTGGAGTTAACTCGGGGCGAACGCCGAAAACAACCTTAGGTACCCCATTCTGCCCCACACTGCATATTAAAACAAAATGCAATGCTTCCAAGTTATTGTAAACAATTAAGCAATCTATTCTATTGGAAATTATTCTAGAATAAGTGCTGAAAAAGATCTTACACCAAGTTTGTACAAGGTGGGCTTGTACTTATATGGACAACGTGACTGACATTCTAATATTAGATTAATTTCATTAACTAGCCCATATATACAAATTTGAAAAGTATATCATTATATTCAAACATACATCCTTCAGACTGAAAAAAAAACTTTTTAGTTAAATGAATCTTAGTACAGAAACAGAAGGAAACTCATGCAATAGTAATAGTTCTTTATTTCCACTTTTTTGAAAAAAATTTTTTTAAATTGGTATAAGGGGTCGTCTATATACCACGTGGACAGTTTTTCAAAGATTGTTGACCCCCCCCCTCCCCCTTGTGGACACAAAAATACATGAGATCGTGGACATTTTCAAACTTTTTTTACCCCCTCCCTCCCCCCAAAAGTGTCCACGTGGTATATGGACGACCCCTAAGAGATTCAATGTCCATTCTAATTTTAACAGCGATGTACAAACATAATATGAACTGATTTTTATAAACACGGCGCCCCTAGGACAAATTTTCTACACGGAAAAAAATTTCTTATAGAAAACACAAACTTTTTTGTAAAATATACAAATAGGTTAAGTTGTGCTTTATGCAGGCGAGTTTTGTGTTTCCAACAAGCTGGTTTGTGTGCACCACAAACCAATCTGTTATAACACCAAGAAATCCACGCATGCGCAAAAAAATTCAAGTGAACGTCTGCTTGTCGTCTGCTGCGTGACTGTTTAAGCTGTTGAATCATAAACTGAAGTTTGTGACAAGACTCATTCTGGTTTGTGTATTTCCCAAACTCAGCCGTTTGTGGATACTACAACCGCCGTTCATAGATGGCACAGGAAATCTTGTAATTTTCACAGGAAATTTTTTTCCGTGTACTTGACACATGGCTGACAAAAAGTTTAAAAAAAGCAATGAATAGTAAATTTTTAAAAAATAAAATTCATAAGTTTTTTGTTGTACAAAAAAATGTCTAAAGAAAAAGTGGTTTGTTTCTGCAAAAAATGTAAGGGAAAAAAATTTTAAAAATATTTTTTTAAAAATTGTAAAAAATACAAAATTTTTAAAATTTAAAAGTTTTGTATTTTTGTTGTTTTTCGACGAAATGAGCTGCCCATCGAACTCAGGCTTCACTTTTATGGACTAAAAAAGTCTCCCAAATTGCAAGTCGATTCATAAAAATTTATTCGAGTTATCGTCGAGACAAAATTTTCTGCAGACAGACAGACATACAGGCAGACAGATCGACGACAGATCGACCGACGAACCAGGTCGGGGAGGGCAACGATTTTAACTTTTTTTTGTCACGGATTTTTCGACAAATCCGCGACAAAAAATCAAAATCATTGCCCTCCCCTTTCTGGTTCCAGTTGAAAATAATTTCTTATGATTCCTGACATTAGTATTTTTAATAAATGTGGAAAAAAATTGGATCTGAGGCGGGGAAATAGAAATTGTTTCGAAATTTCTGAATTTTCGAAAAATCCGTGACAAAAAAAAGTCAAAATCGTTGCCCTCCCCGACCTGGTTCCACTTGAAAATAATTTCTAATGGCTTCTAACATCAGTATTTATAATAAAAGTGGAAAAAAAATTAGATCTGAGGCGGGGAAATAAAAATTGTTACGTATTATATTTTTCGTCGAACAAACGTTGGTAACTTCGGTTTCATTGATATTATATAGGTGATTCTCCGCGTAGCGCACAATTTAATGTCCCTCATGTTTTTTAAGAAATCAGTTTCATATATTGTAATAATTCTAATGGGGAATAGTAATTTTTATGATGACAAATAAAAGTCTATAGTTGTTTTTATTTAAAAAATTATAATTTTGCGGTGCCAAAACTTCATGGTGTAATCAGTCCCTACTACCATTTTATATATTAAATTTTATTTTTTCAGTAAAATATGGTAATAAATATATTGAATATTGACATTTTCTTATTGCCCAAGTTAGTGGAATTTAGAAAAATATAACACTTGTGAAAAAAAAATTATTTTTTAATATTTTTGTAGTTATTCCTTGTCCCCAGTTTTCGCGTCATGGTAAAATCACTTCGTAAAATTGCATAATTTATATAAAAAATCAAATCGAAAAATTACTTAACATTAATAAAAAGCAACAATAAACACTCCTAAGTAAATTACTGCAAGAGAGGTACCCCATTTTGCCCCACTCTCCCCTATCCACAAACGGCTGAGTTTGGGAAAAACACAAACGAGACTGTGTCTTGTCACAAACTTCAGCTTATGATTCAACAGCTTAAACAGTCACGCATCAGACGATCACTTAAATTTTCTTGCGCATGCGTAAATTTCTTGGTGTTATTATACGGAAAAAATAAAAGCAGATTTTACGAAACTGTTACGGAGCAGCGGATACAGCTTTTTACGAAACTTAGTTTTGTAAAATGTAAGGAATATTTCAGGATAAACTTCAAAACTATTCAGTATAAACTACGAAAGTTCTGTACTTTATCCTGAAATATTCCTTACATTTTATAAAACTCAGTTTCATAAAAAGCTGTATCCGCTACTCCGTAACAGTTTTGTAAAATCTGCTAAATTTATTTTTTCCGTGTACAGCTTGTTGGAAACACAAAACTTGCCTGCACAAAGCACAACTTAACCTATATTTGTATATTTTACAAAAAACTTTGTGTTTTCCATAAGAAATTTTTTTCCGTGTAATCAACAAATTAATTCAATAAATTAGTAAAAATATTCCCTTTTCAAGGAAAAATAACAATTTTGCAAAATGCATCTAGAAAAATCATTTTTGTATAAATTTATAACCTTTGCTTCAAATTTTTTCTGTACTGCCAAGTGTCAACTTAAAATAGAAAAAATGAACGTCAACTCTGAGTTGGCATTTCTTTCAAATCTCAGCTCAAACGGCAGGTTTCTCAAATGTTTTTTGAAACGGCACGTTTTTCACGACTAGTCTGAATTGGTACCTTTCTGCACCCAACCGACGTATTGACTTGTGTTTTGTACACTGCCACGTTCTTTTAACAATTACATGAGAAAGTAATTTCTCATTCTAATTTTTTATACTCTTATTCCCTCTCAGACTATTTAAACAGTTTTGTTTAAGCTGATGAATGGGATAACTTGTGTTGAGTCCCAAAGTGTTCAGCTATGAAACTTGTCACATATTATTCTATAAAGGGGCCATCCATAAATCACGTAGCCTCTTGAGGGGGTGGGGGGGGGGTCAAGCAATTGACTACGACAAAAGGTTTATAGACGGCCCCAAAGGAGTACTACACTGATTGCATAAATCATTTTCCCATTTTTCTCCGTGTAAATATAATTTTATTATATGGGTGATTCTCCGCGTAGTGCACAATTCAATGTCCCTCGTATTTTTTAAGAAATTAGTTGCACATATTGCAATGAATTCAAGGAGAAAAACTAATTTCTGTGTTTACAAACAAAAGCCAATAGTCGTTTACATTTAAAAATTTATAATTTAGCTTTAAAAGCTGTTTTAAGGTGCTAAAACGTCATGGTATGGCCTGTCCCCAGTACGATGTATATATAAAAAAATTTTATTTTTAATAATATACAGTAATTAATCTAGAAACTATTCATAGTTTCGTATTGTTATGTTCGTAGAATTGTGAAAAACAAAAAACTTGCGAAAAAAATTTATTTAAAAATTTTTTTTTAATGTTAATTCTTGTCCCTCGTTTTGCGTCATGGTCTGGCCTTTTTATAAAATTGTATTATTTACACTACCGTCCACGAGTATCAGGACGATTACATTCGATTCTATGAAAAAACATGCCATCACTTTTTCAATCATATCTCGGAAATTAAAGGAGATACAAAAAAAACTTAAATACGGTTAGAAAGCTGATTAAATTCTGCGTAAAATAAGCCGTCTTTGAAGTCATTTCGTTAATTATTTTTCCATAACGCGGTGCAAAAAAGGTTACGAATCTGAAGTCAGATTTTCAAAATTCAAAATGGCGGATGCAATATGTCGGACGAATTTTAAAAAATTTCTTGAATTCGTTTGAAACTTTTTACTTGGGGATTTTTGGGGTCGCTGATTACGAATCTGAAGTCAGATTTTCAAAATTCAAAATGTCGGATCCAATATGGCGGACGAATTTTAAAATATTTCTTGAATTCGATTGAAACTTTTTACCCGAAGGTTTTCGAGGTCGCTGATTACGAATCTGAAGTTCAATTTGCAAAATTCAAAATGGCGGATATAATATGGCCTTAAAAAAGTTCGATAAAAATAATTTTGCAATGCGGGACGATTGGGTGGCCTTGCAAAAGGCCGATTGATATAATCTTTAGAGAAAGGTAGATTATGCATTTTGAGTCCCTCTAATTATGCGCTTAAATTGTGCACAATTATGCGGAATTATGCGCTTAAATTGTGTACAATTATGCGGAATTATGCAACTAAAAAGATGAATTCTGCGTTAATTATGCAATAAAATGAGCATGATTATGCAGAATTATGCAATTAAAAAGAATTCTGCTTCAATTATGCGCTAAAAAATGTTCATTTTACAAAATTATGCTGCATTTAAAAAAAATTTTTGATTTGGAACAGTTACTGGTTATTTTTCGAAACCAATTTCCCGAAAGGCCCTATCCCGAATGTCTAAAATCCCAAATACCTTTTTCCCGAATCTAATTTCCCAAAGATTTATGTACCCAAAATTTTTTTTTGTTTTTTATTAAAAATAGATATATGTGCGACTCCAAGTAAGAATTTAGTTTTTTTGGAGTAAGTAAACCAATTGCAATAAAATTCAGGAATTTTAATCTACACATAAAAAGAAATGTTTCCACCACACTTAATTCAGAAAAAAAATGAAAAATTGTTTATATTATGTTTATACAAATTTTTATAAACAAAACAGGTATTAAATAATAATTAAATAACTCTTGAACGACCAAACGAAATTGAATGAGGCAAACACTAAACAAATCTTTGCTGTGGTTTCTTTAAGATTCCGAAAAAAATTTTAACAACGGAAACATCTTTATACTAATTAGACATTCAGACACGGCCTTTCGGGAAAATGACCGGAAACGATGTTACTCATCATATATAGTACTTACTGCTTTTTAAAATTTAAGATTTATTTAATTTTTCAATAACATTTAACAAGTTAGTTAATAGTTTAAAAACTTATTTATTTTATTATTTAATTTAAAAAAATATTTTAAAAATAAAGAAACTAAAAAAAAATTTTCCATGGTTTTTAGTTAAAAAAGCACTATTTTGAAAATTTTGAGTCTATTCTGCGATCATTATGCAAAAAGAGTACAATTATGCAGTGAGTAAAAAATTATGCAATATTATGCGCTCTAGAAACATGTTGTAAAAGGTTTAAAACATGAATTAACATAATATTATAATGTTTCTACTTGATTTTAAAAAATTATGCAATTATGCAATCGCATAATCTACTTTTCTCTAATAATCTTGCAATGCGCAATTATTAAGTGGTCTTGAAAAAAGCCGATTGATATAATATTGCAATGCGAAATTATTAAGTGGCCTTGAAAAAGGCCGAATGATATAATATTGCAATATTCAATTATTGAGTGGCCTTGAAAAAGGCCGATTGATATTTTATTGCAATGTGCAATGATTGGGTGGCCTTGAAAAAGGGCGATTGATATAATATTGCAATGTGCAATGATTGGGTGGCCTTGAAAAAGGCCGATTGATATTATATTGCAATTTAAAATTTCATTATGCATCTCGCTTCTGAACTAACCTACTGCAACTACGACTTTGCCGCCTTGCGGATAAACAAAGAACTGTAATGTAAAACGCGCGAATTTTTGAAAATGATGTAGGCTTTGTAAATAATAAAGAGCAAAATAAAGATCAATCAGCATAAAAAAAATTGAGTCTATATAATTTAAATAATATTTAATGCAAAATAATCAATATTGTTTTATTATTTAATTAATAAAACTGAAAAAATAAATAGATGGTAAATTGAAATTTTCATTAAATGAACACGATTTTTTTGAAACTTTTTACTCGGGGGTTTTCGAGGTCGCCGATTACGAATCTGAAGTCCAATTTGCAAAATTAATAATGGCGGATCCAATATGGCGTACGAATGTTGTAAAAATTCGTTATTCTTGAGAAATTTCGTAAAAGATTGATGGATTTTCATAAAAATATTTTCTCGCGGGTTTTCGGTGTTGTTGAATACGAATATTTTGTCAGATTTTTAAAATTTTAAATGGCGGACATATTATGCCAGACGACTTTTTGAAAATCATATCCAATTCACTTGAAAATTGCTATTTCAGGTTACCAAAATCTCCAAGTAAAAAATTTCAAGCGAATTCAATAAGATTGTTCAAATTCGTCCGCCAAATTGTATCTGCCATTTTAAATTTTGCAAATTGGACTTCAGATTCTTTATCAGTGACCTCGAAAACCACCGAGTGAAAAGTGTCAAGCGAATTCAACGGATTTTTTAAAATTCGCCCGCCATATTGGATTCGCTATTTTGAATTTTGAAAATCTGACTTCAGATTCGTAATCTGCGACCCCAAAAATCCCCGAGAAAAAAGTTTCAAGCGAATTCAAGACATTTTTTTAAAATTGTCCGCCATATTGGATCCGCCATTTTAAATTTTTAAAATCTAACTTCAGATTTGTAATCAGCGACCCCAAAAACATTAAAATATATTTTGACCCAATATTTATGTATCGTTTTTTAAAAGTAATTAATAAATATATTTACTTATTTTCGAGTTTAGCCTCTTCTAATTGACGTAGTAAGGACGGCATTTTGAATTTTCAATTCTGCCACTTTACAATTGAAAGGGGATGTCATGACGAGTATTTTCATGTGCATAACTTGTATTTTGATTGCATACAATTTTGGGCACAGCTTTGGGCCGTTTGACGTGAAACGTCCTATACAGATAATTATTATTTAATTTGCCTGTAAATATAACAGGTGCTTTTATTTTACCATGGCTGGATAGTATTGCCGCAAAGTATATACAGATATATAAAAATTATTTGTTTAAAAAATAGAAAAATTATAAATATTTTGTCCGGCCCACCACTGATATTACTTCCTCATAGAGGAAGTATTGTAATACCGAAATTTTTCGAGTTCGATTTTTTGACATATATTATCTTTATGTTATTTGACCTCAGAAATTCAAAAATGACATTTTAAAAAAATGTCATTCCGTATGTGTGTGTGCGTGTGTAAACATCACATTTTCATAAATATCTCGAAATCATGAAGAGCTTTTGGGTTGAATTTTTTTTTACATTGTAGATCTCACCTGCGGACATAAAGTGAGAGTACTTTGTAATAGATTAATAAAGTTTAACTAAATTTTTTTTTTTTAATTTTGCAAAAAAACGTTTTTTGCCCATAACTTTAAAAAAATGTTAGGACACCTATTAATGTTTTTCCATAATTTTGCAGAGTTTTTTTAGACGCATCTTTTGAGCACTAATTGAACATTTTTCGTCCATATTAACCGGAGTTATTAAACTTTTAAAAATAAAAAATTTTGGAAAATAAGACTTTTTTGAAAATTTTGTTGAAAAACGTAGAAGTAACTTTAAAATTATCGCTACTAACTTGTAGAGCATTAAAAAACGCTTCGATTGACCTATTTTTGAACCAAATTCGATAATAAATTTCGAAATTATTAGTATTTTAAAAACCAAAAATTGTAAAAAATGACATTTTCTCAACTTTTTTGTTTGGAAATTTTTGTTTAACTATTAAATTATTGTAACTATCTTGTAGGGTATTTAAAAATACATTGATTGACTCAAAATTCAATCACTTTTACCATATTTATAAAAAGTTATTCATATATTTCTATTATTTTTATCTCCATGAGGAAGTAAAGTGTTCATGAAATGAGCACCAAAATTATAAAAAAAATATAAAACTTGGCATCGGTTTTTCATTTATAAACACTAAATTTGAAGATTCTATATTGACTTTTACTCAATTTGAAAAAAAATCAGTAATAGTAATAACTAAATTGTGCGCTACGTGGAGAATCACCCATGTATAATAATATTTGAATCTCTAAAAAAATGTATTGTTTATGAAAATAATTATTGAATTATTGCGAAGTAATTTATAAAAAGTTTGTAAATATTGAAAATCACTGAAATGAGGAAAATTTCTGAAAATAATTGAAAGTTTTCCAAGAATTTTATTAAAATTTTTGAAAATACACTGTAAAAAAGGGAGTTAAATATTCACTCCCCAGGGGATTCTATAAAAGTCGCACGCATTGGGGAGTTAATGCCAGGGGAGTTAAATAAAGAGTGTTAAAATTTCACACCCAAATGCTAACTCCCCAAGGAAAAAATAACTCGCGCGGGTGTTGAATGAAGGGAGTTAGAAATTAACTCTCTTTTGGAGTTGATTTTTAACTCGAAAAATTTCACTCTCGAGTCCGTTAACTTCCTAAATTGTTTACAGTGTAATTGAATTCTGGGTGTCTATTAACTTTCATTCTTCAAATTCCTAGTTCTTTCCCGGGTTTTTCCCGGTTAATGGTAATTAAATTCTGACTTATAAAATATTAATTTTTGTTTTTTTTCAATTTTTTTACCAAATTTTTTAAGATATCAGAAAAATATTTATTTCTTTAAAAAAATCTAAAAAAGCATAAATTAAATATTTTAATAATTAAATAGAGTTAAATAGAAAATTAATATAGAATTCAATAGAGTAAAACACTACATGATTCTTTTGATTTTTCATTTTTTCATTAAAAAGGTTATTAAAGAAAAAAATATAGGTAATTAAGTTTAAATAAACAATAACAAATTTTTAATTATTCACTAGAATTTTGTGAATTGGACAATTTTTTTTGCAATTGTTAAGAGAAACCGGATGCAATTATCACGCGTGACCGTGACAAATTGATCCTTCATTTACCATGTGCCACTTTTCTCGCTTATTATAAAATGCAATTATAAATTTTAACAGCTTGTCATATGACAGACAATTTATTTTTTCGCATTAAAAACAATGAAAATGTAAGTGCTCTTCTCATTATATTAAATTGTTGCTCAACAGAAAACAAAAAACCAACTTCAAAATTTAGTCATTTACAGAAGAGAATCCATTTAAAATCATAACTCGAAATTCTTATTTATAACTATATAAAAAAAATTTTTTAAATTTACTTTAAACTGCAAGTAAAATTTTATCAAATTTAATAATCTATATGATTATGTATTGAAATTAACCCTTGTGTTCATACCCGGGTACCCACGACTACACGGAAAAACTTTTTTCAAGAGTTATTACGAAACTTATTCAAGAACTCAGGATATGGAAAAAAAAGAACTTTTTTTTATAAAAAATACAATGTTCATTAAAGAATTTTCAGGTGTTTTTCTAATGGCTTGGAAATAATTGTTCTTGACGCTATGCGACTGAATACTTCAGTGACTGCGCGCTGAAAAAGTCCCGAAATATTTAAGAAAGAAGACGTAGAGTATGGTAGAGTAACCAATAGGTATACAGAGCCTGTTGGCTTAAAGCGCTTCAAATATGATCTAAAGCTATAACATCGTAACGCGTCCACAGCCGAGTGGCATAAGTCAGAGAGATCTTTCTTAAAATTTCGAGGTCACAAGTTCGACTACTCACAGCTTAAAATAATATTTCTATCTACAGTTTTGTAGCATTTCTTGTTTCTTTTCCATATCCTGAGTTCTTGAATAAGTTTCTAAATAACTCTTGAAAAAAGTTTTTCCGTGTACATATATTTTTCCATTTTAGTCAAATAAATATTAAAATTTCGTCTCAGTGCTTTAGATCTACGTTACTTATGTTTAATAAAAGCAATTTTTTCATTAAAAAAAATTATTTTTTTTCTAAATAAATAAAAAATTAGTTTAAAGTATAGATATGCAGTGACTGCATTCCAGGTACCTGAGACAAATTATTTAAAAATTCATTAGATTCACTTGAAATTTGTTACTCGGGGGTTTTTATGGTCACCGATTACGAATATGATAACAGTTTTTATAAATTCAAAATGGCGGATCCAATATGGCGGACATTTTTGAAATTTCATTAGATTCACTTAAAACTTGATACTCGGGGGTTTTTGTGGTCGCTGATTCCGAATCTGATGTTAATTTTACAAAATTCAAAACGGCGGATCCAATATGGCGTTTTCTAATCTTCTACTTTTTTGAATTTTAAAAAACTGACATTATATTCGTAATCAGCGCCCCAAAAAACCCCCGAGTAACAAATTTCAAGTGAATCTAATGAATTTTTAAATAATTTGTCTAAGGCACCCGGAGTGCAGACAATGTATATCTATACTTTAACCCCTTAACTGTTTGAGGAAAATACAACATGATTGTCCCAAACTGCCCAGCGGAATCTGATACTTTTTCAAATAGTATAATATATTTAAATTATAACTAATTATTCAATTATTTTCTAAAATATCATTAATGACCCTTATAATTTCTTATAATATTGATATAAAGAAAAATGTCTATCAATTTATATACGAATTATATTTATTTTGAGTGATAGTGAACACGACCCACGGGTGGGTCGGAAACAGTTATGGCCATACTTTTTCATGACCCACCCGTGGGTCGGAAACAGGCAACGGGTTAAGGTAGTTTTCCGGCTGCTACTCTTGTAAAAATTGATTTTCGGTAGACTTTCTTCAAATTTTGAGAAAGTGTTTCTTCGGGTGCCCTTTAAATGTGGTAAAAATTTCCAAACCCTTTGCCATGTCAAAGAACGAGATATTGTGGTTGACATTTTTTATTTTTAACATAATCGCATGTAAAAGTTAAAGTTTGAACTTGAAGAGTAACATCCGGAGAATTACCTTAAACTAAATTTTTATTTATTTATAAGAAAAAAAGTTTGTAATGAAGAAATTGATTTTATTTAACATGAATAATGAAGAACACAAGGGTTAAAAATCTCAAGATATAATTTTTTATAAATTACAGTAAAATATAATTCAGAAATAATTTATTAGAAACTAGCACAAATAACGCGCGCTAAAGCGCGCGTGAAGTTTCTTGTTTCACTTTTAACATATATATAACAATAATGTATAATTTTTACATTACATGTCACATGAAAATTAATGAAAGCGTGAATGCCAATAAGACGATAATGAAAAATATGTTCATTACATTATTTTTGAATTATTAATTATCAAAAATAAATTACATTTAATTACAATTAATTACTTCCTCATAGAGGGAGTATTGTAATACCAAAATTTTTCGAGTTCGATTTTTTGACATATCTTTATGTTATTTGACCTCAGGAGTTCAAAAATGACATTTTTGAAAAATGTCATTCCGTGTGTGTGTGTGTGTAAACATCACATTTTCATAAATATCTCAAAATCATGAAGTGCTTTTGGGTTGAATTTTTTTTTAAATTGTAGATCTCACCTGCGGTCATAAGATGAGAGTACTTTGTGATAGATTAATAAAGTTTAACTATTTTTTTTTAGATTTTTAATTTTGCAAAAAAACGTTTTTTGCCCATAACTTTAAAAAAATGTTAGGACACCTATAAATGTTTTTCCATGATTTTGTAGAGCTTTTTTAGACGCATCTTTTGAGCCCTAATTGAACATTTTTCGTCCATATTAACCGGATATATTAAACTTTTAAAAATCAAAAATTTTGGAAAATAAGACTTTTTTGAAAATTTTGTTAAAAAACGTAGAAGTAACTTTAAAATAATCGTTACTAACTTGTAGAGCATTAAAAAACGCTTTTATTGACCTATTTTTGAACCTAATTCGATAATAAATTTCGATATTACTGGTATTTTAAAAACCAAAAATTGTAAAAATGACATTTTCTCAACTTTTTTGTTTGGAAATTTTTATTTAACTATTAAATTATTGTAACTATCTTGTAGGGTATTTAAAAATACATTGATTGACTCAAAATTCAATCACTTTTACCATATTTATAAAAAGTTATTCATATATTTCTATTATTTTTATCTTCATGAGGAAGAAATGAAATGAAAATGAATGAAATGAGCACCAAAATTATAAAAAAAATATACAACTTGGCAGCGGTTTATTTATTTGTTATTTTGTTTCTAATAGTTTTCTAGTCAAACTTTATTAATATTATTTTCATGTCATTAACATTCAAAAATTCAATTATTCAGAAGAATTCTACACAAAATCACTATTTTTCTAAATTTATTCAGGGAAATCAGGAAAAAGTCAGAAAATTTTGTCAAAAATGCTGGAATAATATTCAATTTCAAGAATTCATAAGAAAATTCTAAATGTTATTCTTCAGCATTGAAAAGATTTTATATATTTCAAACTCTTCCTGTTTTTAACAATAATTAGACTTTACAGATTTAAAATTGATTTTCTTAAATAATTTAATTTTTGAAAAACTATCGAGAAAAAATGATTTTTTATTAATTATTTTTGAATAATTTTTTATTTAAAAATTAAAAAAATAATTGAATTTTATGAAATTTGTATTTAAAATTTTTTTATAAATAATATAAATAAGTAGTAAATGTCACGCCCGCCAAACAAAGTATTTAATTTATTATTATTATTATCATTACTCAAAAGAAATTCGATTATCTTTACAAAATTTTAATAAAAAATTCTTCGAAAAATTTATGAAAAATTACAAAAATGTTATCTTTTGAAATTATTACAGGTTACAGCTAAAAAACGCACGCTAAAGCGCGCGTGTAGTTTCTCCTAGTATTAATAGATAATTAATAATAATGCCTATTAACAATAAAAACTGGTACTTAATCACTTAACTACTTAATAACAAAAATAATTCAAAAATTTCGTTAAAAATTGAAATTTACAAAATATATCACTGTTTTGCTAACTTTGCATAAAATTTCATATTTGTGCCTTCAAAAAATGAATTTAGAAATGTTTTGATAAAATTCTTTATCAGAGTTAAATTTTAAAAAATTTTAATTATTCAATAAATTATTTATTTTTGCATTTAAATTATTGAATTATCTAATAAAAATTTATTTAAAAATGAATTTCAGTTAAAGTTCTACATAATCATTGAATATTAAAAGCATTATAGCATGAATTTTAAGAAATAATTAAATTTTAAAATGGTTCCAAATCAAATTCTTTAAAAATTTGTATTTTTCATACTTATAACTAACAATTCTGTAGAATTAATTATTTTTAAAAAGTTTAATTGGATTTATTCTGAAATTATTTGAAGTATTTATTTTTTAATTCGTATTTAGTTGAAGAATTTCTGAATAATTTAAATTTCGTAAACAAATGGATTTTAAAATTTTCAAAGAACTTTTTTTCAAAAATTATTGAAAATAATTTATTCCTGTGGGGAATATATTGTATAAAATAAAATAAAGGAAATAAAAAAGTACAAATTAAATAGGTACGTTATATATAAAATGACAATAAGAACACATACAAGTTCCTCCAGTCTATACATATATATATTATGTACAATACATAAAGCTTTTTATATTGACGTCAAGCGAGAGACTAATTTTCTTTAAAATCCGATTTGGAAGCTTTCCCAAGTTTTTTAATCTGCATCGTCCACGTGCCTTCAGACAAAGCCTTGCAAAACGCGAGACAGCAGATTAATTTACATACAGAGTGATTACTTTGAGTAGCAACGCGACTGACCCGGTTTCGCTAATCAAACTGTGGACAATGAGATCATGCACGGTGAAGCGTGACCTTTCCTAATATATATACACCTATATATCTAACTTAAATCAATTTTTATATTACACACAAATAAACCTATTTTAAACAAAAAAAGAAAGAAATATTTTTACTGTTGCAGTTATTTCCGCAAAATCAGGAATGAAACTCTATATTAGGGTGTCCGTTATTTCCCAAGCTAGCTATTTTCATTTGGGTATCGTCAAAATCGTTTCTTTTTGACCTAAAAACAATTCTAGAAACTAGAAAAAAATTTTACGATGCCGTTTAACCCTGCCTAAATAACAATACTTTTCCCATTTAATTAACATGGGATTTTTGCACTTTTTAGAAAATAATTTTTATTTCTTTTATAATACTCTTTGACTAACCAACAATGCCTGATTTTGCTTCTATTATGATTCCTTTAGACAGAGAAATTTTCATATTATCGCCAAAAATTTATTACACAAGTTTTAAAAAGGTCAATTTCATTTTTATTGATTTTTCTGATTATTTTGCTAAATCTACTTATTAATTAATTTTTATTAGGTATTTCATTGAAAGTTTCTTGTTTTATGCATCCAATTGGACCATAACAATAATTTAAATTCATAAACTATCCAAGAATCACACAGTAGACTAAATCCATTTCAAATCAGGCAGGTCGACTAACTTTATGTTATAGAAAAAAAATTGTTTTGCTTGTCATTTTTTTTTCTTTTGAGTGTAATTTAATTTTCTTTCTTGGGTCTTGTAGATGGTCTTGTCCTCTTCACAATCCAGTTTGAAATTTGAAAAAATATTTAAAATTATAAAAAAGGGGATGATTTTCTGAAAATAAAAAAGATCAATTTTCTCAAAAAGACCACCTTTTTTGTTATCAAATTTTTACAACAAAATTCTTAAAATAATTATGAACACTTCCTATGAATTTCAATCGGGCTAAACCATTCTGTCAATCAAGAGAATTTTTTTTTAAATATATTTATTTTTGCAAATTTTTAAATTGTTAACTGGCATTTTTAAAAACAAATGAATCGTTATAACATTGTTGACGTAAACGTTAACAATTTAAAAATTTGCAAAAATAAATATATTTTTAAAAAAATTCTCTTGATTGACAGAATGGTTTAGCCCGCTTGAAATTCATGAGAAATGTTCATAATTATTTTAAGAATTTGTAGTAAAAATTAGATAACAAAAAAGGTGGTCTTTTTGAGAAAATTGATCTTTTTTATTTTCAGAAAATCATCCCCTATTTTTATCATTTTCAATATTTTTTCAAATTTCAAACTGGATTGTGAAGAGGACAAGACCATCTACAAGACCCAAGAAAGAAAATTAAATTACACTCAAAAGAAAAAAAAATGACAAGCAAAACAATTTTTTTTCTATAACATAAAGTTAGTCGACCTGCCTGATTTGAAATGGATTTAGTCTACTGTGTGATTCTTGGATAGTTTATGAATTTAAATTATTGTTATGGTCCAATTGGATGCATAAAACAAGAAACTTTCAATGAAATACCTAATAAAAATTAATTAATAAGTAGATTTAGCAAAATAATCAGAAAAATCAATAAAAATGAAATTGACCTTTTTAAAACTTGTGTAATAAATTTTTGGCGATAATATGAAAATTTCTCTGTCTAAAGGAATCATAATAGAAGCAAAATCAGGCATTGTTGGTTAGTCAAAGAGTATTATAAAAGAAATAAAAATTATTTTCTAAAAAGTGCAAAAATCCCATGTTAATTAAATGGGAAAAGTATTGTTATTTACGCAGGGTTAAACGGCATCGTAAAATTTTTTTCTAGTTTCTAGAATTGTTTTTAGGTCAAAAAGAAACGATTTTGACGGTACCCAAATGAAAATAGCTAGCTTGGGAAATAACGGACACCCTACTCTATATATTAGAAATAGTAGAAAGTTTCCTTCTAAATTATTTATTTGTAAAATGGAAAATTTTGATCCAATGGAAGGTAGATAAATAACAACAGATAGTGTTATTTCATTTATTTAACAGAACACCGACGTTTCGATGACATGGTTTGTCATCCTCTTCAGGTTAACTAAGAACAATTTTACACCAATTAAATTTTTTTATAAAATTATCACAAATTAGAAAAAATTGGACAAGTGCGAGTTGTACTCGCACTGCAATGGCGGGTTCCACACACAAATATTAAAACAATACTTGCAACATTGATCGGTAATTGGTAGAATTAAAATAAACAATTATAAAAATATATTAAAATCATTTGATAAAAAAAATAACTAAAAAAAATTAAAGTATTGTATATCTAATATTGTAAACAATAATAAGCAGAGGAACTATAATTTTGAAAATTTTGTTCCTCTGCTTATTATTGTTTACAATATTAGATATACAATACTTTAATTTTTTTTAGTTATTTCTTCTTATCAAATGATTTTAATATATTTTTTTAATTGTTTACTTCAATTCTACTAATTACCGATAAATGTTGCAAGTATTGTTTTAATATTTGTGTGCGGAACCCGCCATTGCAGTGCGAGTACAACTCGCACTTGTCCAATTTTTTTTTATTTTTAGTTAAGAAATTAAAGTCAGAAAACAATCTCTCATTCATTCTCTTAAAATTTCACTCTCTTCCTTAAAATATTTAATGCCACGTGTTTAAACTAAAAAAAATTTAAAAACATTTTTTTTTTTTGAAAAAAAAATTTAAAAAAAATTTTTTTTGATTTTTTTTCAAAAAGTTTCTTAAATAAATTTTTTGTCGTCAGACTGTAATAATACACTAGGATACCAATTTTCAGCTGATTAGGTCAAATAATGTAAAAGTTAGAAAAAAAAATTTTTTTTTTAAATTTTTTAGTTTTTCCTTGACAACGCTATGGCCATCATTACATATCAAGTTCTCTATATTTTTCCTGTAATATTCGAGTAAAAATACACCAGCATGCAAAATTTCAGCTCTCCATGTCGAATAGTTTAGAAGTTAAGGGGGGGGGGGGGAATGGTCACTTTTTATGCATTTTTGGCCAAAAATCTTGTTATTTCCTTGACAGGTTTATGCCCATCACGTCCAATCACATTCGCTATATTTTTCCTGTAATCTACGTGTGAAAATACATATCTATACCAAATTTGAGCTCTTTAGGTCAAATAGTTTAGCCGCTAGGGGGGGGGGACACGATTTGGCTACGGACAACAGAGTCTCACCAATAGGGTTCCGCCGATACACCGTAGGTGTACGGAACCCTAAAAATGAAAAAAAATATATAATTTTTTAATATAAATAAATAAATTACCTAAAATTATAAATGTAAGTTACATAGTAACATGTCAATAAGTAGAAAACTATGTCTTGTCGTTGCGATTAAAATACCGATACTAACAAAATAAGGTGTGAAAATTATAATTCGGAAAACAATGCAGAAAGTCAATGAACTGCGATATAAACATTGTGACGTAGAAAACAAAAGACTGATCACGAGTTCAATTTTCTAATTATAGGAAAATAAATACGATTCAAAAATTGTATGTCATTTTTCTTGTTAATGGTAAAATTATTACTTTTATATGTAGCATTTCAGAAAAACAGCGTTTTTTATAATCAGGTTCACGATTGATTAGCATTCACTACAGATGTAACAGATTTATTATTTTTATGTTCATCAATTCGTGTTTTTAATGTGCGTTTCGTTTCACCAACATAACAAGCCGTGCAATTCTTACAATTAAACTTATAAACTACATTTGTTTCTGCCAATTTTTTAGTTTTGTCTTTACCTAATTTAATAATTGATTTAAAATTTTTATTGACAATTAGGATAGTTAGAATATTGTAAGATTTTAGAATATAAGAATATACAAACTTTTTGCATTTTATTATATATGAGAGCGCGGGAATTTTTTTTAATTGTATTATTGATATTATGGCACTTGATTGTATTTTTTCTGATGTTTATGTATTTATTAATGAAGTCAGATGGTTAATCATTATCATTTAAAATGTTTTTTACATTCGTTAAGTTGTCTATGTTTCTATGTTTTTTAAAATGTTTATAATATCAATGTTCGAACATGATTTCTTTGAACTAAAATTAGGCCCCAACGAAACTACATCGATGACATCCTTGGGTAAATCGACATTTGTAAGATTTTTGATCCATTTGCTTTTTCAGTGCGTTTATAGTGCACGTTATGTTTTAATATTTTAATAATATGTTGTGGAAAAATGTCATGACTTCTTTCCACAACATATTTATAATACTGGTATGCGATTTAATCATTTGACTTTTTATAGTCAAAATTATTATAATAAATTTAACAATTTTAAAAATAAATTTCTTGTAAGTTTGTTAAAAATTGAAATCAACGACATTCATTTACATATTTATTTTCTTAACAAAAAATTGCAAAAAATCAAATCTCTTATACAGAAGTGCAATCTGGATGCGAATGTCAGAAATAAATTTTTTGAATTTTCTCTAAATAAATTCTCTGTTATCCGCCAAAAACAAAAAACTAAATATTTTAAAAAATTTAATTATTTATTATTAAAACATAACGTGCACTATAAACGCACTGAAAAAAGAAAATGGATCAAAAATCTTACAAATGTCGATTTACCCAAGGATGTCATCGATGTAGTTTCGTTGGGGCCTAATTTTAGTTCAAAGAAATCATGTTCGAACATTGATATTATAAACATTTTAAAAAACATAGAAACATCTATTAATAATCTTGACTCTGACAATGGTACTAAGAATGTTGTTCGTCAAAAAGTTACTCAGAATCTGAATACTAATTTGAAAAAATCTTCACATACACTTATCGAAGATAAGATTTTTATGAAAAAATTAAAGTTAACAAATAATTTTCAAAAACAGAACCCAGATATAATGTTTACAAATTCTGATAAAGGCAATACTACTGTTTGCCTTTACAAATCATCGTATATTGCTAAAGCGTATGACTTATTATCTGACACTTCTACTTATAAACTTCTTAATTCTAACCCTTTAAAAAAACTTCAAACAAATACTAAGCATATTCTGCAGAACCTAAATGACAATGAATTTTTAAAATATACACACTAAAAAAAAAGTTTTACTTTCAGCCTCTTTTTGAGGCTGAATTTAAGGTGTAAACGGAGTCAGCCCCGTTAAACAAGGACAGACTTATGTGAAATACATGGGCTGAATTTAAGGTGTAAACGGAGTCAGACTTTTTTTTTCCTGTGTAGATACCATAATAATCAATTGACGCTAACTAATACATCGTTGGCTAAATTTTATGGTCTTCCAAAAGTGCATAAAATTGGTGTACCTCTCCGTCCTATCATTTCATTAGTTAACAGTCCGACATATCTTTTAGCTAAAATTTTATATAACGAACTAAAAGACAATGTTCCCATTCCAAAATCACATATTAACAATAGTTTCCAACTTATTCAAAAATTAAAAGACGTTTCTATTCCATCTAACTATGTTATGTTGTCTCTTGACGTCACATCTCTTTTTACTAAGGTTCCCTTAAAGTTAGTCATAGAGAGTCTTGAACGCAGACTATCGTCGATAAATAATTGTAAAATTCCGTTCGATGAAATTTTAAATTGTACGAAGTTTCTTTTTGAAAACACATTTTTTGTTTTTGATAATAAATATTATCAACAACTAGATGGAACTCCGATGGGTTCACCGATTTCCCCCTTCTTTGCTGATATTCTAATGGATGACTTAGAAAATAATTGTCTCCATATTTTAAAAAACCAATATAACTGTACTCCACTATTTTACTTTAGATATGTCGACGATACTATTTTATGTGTACATAGGGATAATATTGACTTAGTTGTTAGTGTTTTTAACTCTTATCATAATAACTTACAATTCACACATGAAGTTCAAGAAAATAATAAAATAAATTTTCTGGATGTTACTTTAATGATTGATGAGTATGATCAACCAATTAAGTACAATTGGTACAAGAAAGAAATTGCATCTGGTAGACTCATTAATTATTACTCTCATCATCCTATTCAACAAAAAATAAATATTGTATACAATCTAGTAGATAGAGCAATCTGACTTTCGCATTCTTTGTTTCACAGGGACAACTTAACGAATGTAAAAAACATTTTAAATGATAATGATTAACCATCTGACTTCATTAATAAATACATAAACATCAGAAAAAATACAATCAAGTGCCATAATATCAATAATACAATTAAAAAAAATTCCCGCGCTCTCATATATAATAAAATGCAAAAAGTTTGTATATTCTTATATTCTAAAATCTTACAATATTCTAACTATCCCAATTGTCAATAAAAATTTTAAATCAATTATTAAATTAGGTAAAGACAAAACTGAAAAATTGGCAGAAACAAATGTAGTTTATAAGTTTAATTGTAAGAATTGCACGGCTTGTTATGTTGGTGAAACGAAACGCACATTAAAAACACGAATTGATGAACATAAAAATAATAAATCTGTTACATCTGTAGTGAATGCTCATCAATCGTGAACCTGATTATAAAAAACGCTGTTTTTCTGAAATGCTACATATAAAAAGTAATAATTTTACCATTAACAAGAAAAATGACATACAATTTTTGAATCGTATTTATTTTCCTATAATTAGAAAATTGAACTCGTGATCAGTCTTTTGTTTTCTACGTCACAATGTTTATATCGCAGTTCATTGACTTTCTGCATTGTTTTCCGAATTATAATTTTCACACCTTATTTTGTTAGTATCGGTATTTTAATCGCAACGACAAGACATAGTTTTATACTTATTGACATGTTACTATGTAACTTACATTTATAATTTTAGGTAATTTATTTATTTATATTAAAAAAAAATCTGCCCGCCCTTCGGGCGGACACATTCTCATCCGCGCTTCGCGCGGGAGTCTCGCTTCGCTCGCAAGTTTCAGCTCGCCTCGGGGCGCGCGAATTTTGGTCGTCGCGCTTCGCGCTCCGAGGATTGTTGCGCGCAAATAGCTCGCTTCGCTCGCAGTCATCCACAACCGTTGTGCATTATTTGCGTTCTTTTCCTTTTTTCTATTATATGTTTCAAGGAATTATTTTTTCTTAAAGTTACTACGACTTTAAGGATTACATTCTCATCAGATATTTTTGTTAGCTGATAATTGCGAGATTAAGTGAACTTAAATGCAAATTTTTGTTCTTGCTGATCGAAAATGAGAAATTATTTTAACTACTAAATATTTTTGCAGAAATATGGGTTGTTGAAGAAGCTACAATATTTTAAAAATACAAGTCGGGTAACAGTGACAAGCCTTAAGCCGCTCACTGCTACTTGACTAGTATTATTCCTTTCAACCACGCGTTCGTCCCCTTATTGCAGTTAGCCCTTCATTTGTTAATAACAATTATTTGTATAAACTGCTGCTCAAATTGATCAAATCATAAAATATCTTCATGTTTTTATGAACATCTTAATTATTTGCAAAATTTAAAAATAACCCTAGTTTTTAGGTGCTTTAGATAAGAAAAATAATAAAATAATAATAACTACATAGTATACTTCTTATGAGATTCAATGCAATTCGAGAGGTAAAACATATAAAAAATTCAAATTGTTTATAAAATTATTATTTAAAATATGAAATTTTTAAATTTACAATCATGAAAATAATTTCATTTGAAAGAGTGAACTACTATGTGTAGTCAGTGTAAATTTCATAAATTTACTGTAAACGCATTTTAAGTTATTAATTATTTTTTAAAATGATGTAGTATTCTGTTCTAATGTAAACAAAAAATATCAAATTTAAAAAAACGGTTAAAAGTTTTATTTTATTTATTCTAAACAACAGATATTTATAAAAGTTTTAAGATTTTAAAAAACAATAAATTTTTTTTAACACAGTAGAACTGGTCGGGCCCAAAAACTTAAAAAAAAAAAAAAAAGTTTTTATGAAAAAATGTTGTAAAGAAAAGTTGTTTGTATTTTCCTAATCTAAAATAATATAAAGTTAAAAATTCTGAAATTTGAAAAAATTAAGTTTTCAAAATTTTGAAACTACCGTAGTTTTAGTAGTTTTCAACGAAAATAGCTGGTTAACGAACTTAACCTTCATTTTTACAACAACTTTAAGTGTGTTAAATTTAAAAACGATCAGATAAGATTTTCAAAAGTTATTGTGTCAACAACATTTTGGTCTACAGACGGACATACATACATACATACATACATACATACATACATACATACATACATACATACATACATACATACAGACAAACAGACAAACAGACAGACGGACTCGCCAGACCATGTTTTTCGGGTTCAGGGGACCTCAAAACGTAAAGATTTCATAAAATTAGCAAAAGTCAATTTTCGACCAAAACTAATACTTTCTCATGTGATGAGAATGTAATAAAAATTAGTTTTTTGGAAATAACTCGAAAAGTTTAGGGTTTGGCAAAAAGTTGTTAACAGCAAAGTTGTAGATGATGCAAAACCGGGAAAAAAAGTCTCTGGTAGCAAAATCGCATATGCAATAATGTCGGAGATAATGGAGTCGGAATATTGAATTTTTTTCAAAAAAGCGCACAAAAAATATAAATACAGAGTGGTTTTTCCGCAAATTACGACTTTTTTGTGTACAATTATGTTTTTCAAGTATTTTAGGGTGAGAATATGTCAAAATCAATTAACTGACATTTATTCCTTTAAAAAAATTCGATTTTCAGTGTTATTTTAAGATTTTTTTAGTTTTTTTTTACCATTTAAGAGACTATAACTTCGAAAATTGAGTTTTTATAAAAAAATGTTGTAAAGAAAAGTTGTTTGTATTTTCCTAATCTAAAATAATATAAAGTTAAAAATTCTGAAATTTGAAAAAATTGAGTTTTCAAAATTTTGAAACTACCGTAGTTTTTGTAGTTTTCAACGAAAATGGCTGGTTAACGAACTTAACCTTCATTTTTACACTAACTTTAAGTGTGTTAAATTTAAAAACGATCAGATAAGATTTTCAAAAGTAATTGTGTCAACAACATTTTGGTCTACAGACGGACATACATACATACAGACAGACACACAGACAGACGGACTCGCCGGACCATGTTTTTCGGGTTCAGAGGACCTCAAAACGTAAAGATTTCATAAAATTAGCAAAAGTCAATTTTCGACCAAAACTAATACTTTCTCATGTGATGAGAATGTAATTATTAGAGGTGTGCAAAAAGCTCGAAACCCGAAGCTCGAGCGGGTATTTTCGAGCTTTTCATTTTTCGAGCCGAGCCGAGCCGAGCCTATTCAGTTCGAGCTCGAGCCGAGCTCGGGCCGAGCCGAGCTTTATAAAAAGCTCGAATAATTTCGGGTACTCGAATTTTTCGGGTACCCGAAACTTTCGGGTACTCGAAATTTTCGAGTACTCGATTTGATTCGAGCCCTTAAGAAAATTCAAAATTTTCTACATTAATTTTTAATTAAATTTTTTTTTGTAAAAAAAAAAATTTTTTTAATTTAAAAGCTCGAATTAAATCGAGTACTCGAAAATTTCGGGTACCCGAATTCATTCGAGTACCCGAAATATTCGAGTACTCGAGTGAATTCGGGTACCCGAATGTTTCGGGTACTCGAAAATTTCGGGTACCCGATACATCGAGCCCGGCTCGGGCTCGGCTCGGCTCGAAAAAATTGCGGCCCGGCTCGGCTCGGCTATTCGAGCTTTTTGCACACCTCTAGTAATTATATAATATTTTTTTTTCATTTTTTCTAATTTGTGATAATTTTATAAAAAAATTTAATTGGTGTAAAATTGTTCTTAGTTAACCTGAAGAGGATGACAAACCATGTCATCGAAACGTCGGTGTTTTGTTAAATAAATGAAATAACACTATCTGTTGTTATTTATCTACCTTCCATTGGATCAAAATTTTCCATTTTACAAAGAAACTCTATATACATAAATCGACGTTCCTGCATTTGAAGGTAATCAATATATATACATCATTGTAACTGTTTAAAACATTTCTTTTTTCTAAACAATTACAAAAAATCTCAAAAACTACTGAATATTTGAACGTAATATTTAATGGAAAAGTTTCTTTTTATGTGTAGAATAAAATTCCTGAGTTTCTTTGCGATTGGTTTACTTACTCCGAAATAACAAAATTTTCCTTGAATTTTCCCTTGCACATTAAACACATTTTTTTAGATGTATATTGTATATGGTGAGAAATTAATTTCTCCACTTAAGAACGCCAAGATCGCCACTTGATGGCGCGGAATCTGAATTTATCAACTGAACTACCATTTAGCAGCGACCTTGTCGTTTAAAAAACAAAATCTGAAGCTATAATTTATAGGTCTAATTTCAGTCGTGATTAAAAAATTATAAGTAGTTAATCAAACTTAATTTCGAAATTTATATGAAAATTTTAGGATTTAGGTCAAATAGGTAGCAAGGAAAATATTAAAATACAAAATACATACTCATAAATAAAAAGGTGAATTTTCATTATTTCTATAATTAACGCATAAAAATTATCTAATTAGCGAAAAATAAGAATATGAAAATAAAGAATAAAATAATACGAATATAAATAGATAAAAATAACAAAGTGTAAAAAAAACATTACTTGACTGCATATGCAGCGACGGAAGAGAATAAAAATATATATTGTGTTTTGTTCACGTGAACGGTGTTTGTAACTCGAGATGTTGTAATGAATGTTGACAAACATCTGCAATCGGATGCCTAATATTATCATAATTTACTCAGTCTATTGATACACACAAAACCCCGGAACGTTTGTTCGCATTCACCCTTTTCTCAGTTTCATATTAGTTTGTATTTGTGTGTGTGTGTTGCAGGAGGTCAAGAAGAAACACACTCCCCGACACATTGACTCCTTTTATCGTACACTCCACACTATTGTGTAATAATTAATACGAGAAGGCTAAAATGCAACAAGGTCGCATGTTTCATAACATTCCTGAATTAAATTCATCGCATATTTCTTTATTGATAAATAAATAAATATTAATATGTGACGCGCTCCCTAGAAAGGTACCTAATTGTAAGAAGCAAACAATATTTTATTATATGCAGGCTTCGCACTCATTTACTAAAACCTATTTACTACTTTTTTACGATTTGCTATACTATTTAAATCCTTTTTGCTTCCTCGTGAGGAAGCTTTGTAGTCGTTTAATTTACAAAATTTTTAAAAATCCTTTTAACAAATTTTCTTCTATATAGGACTATGTTATATAAGACCCTGAACAATTGTCCGGATGTATGTATGTGTATGTGTGTGTGTGTGTGTGTGGATCCCGATTTTTGTGAACACGATAACTCAAAGAGGTTTTAACGAATTTGGCTAAAATTTACCAGGCATATTTATCATAAAAATATCTCGAAATGGATTGATAGACTTTACAAAATTCTCAAAAGAAAAATTTTTTTTGACTTTTTTCTAGAAAAATTTTTTTTAAATTGGTTATTGAAGTTAATATATAATAAAATCTTATTCTTTGCATCAAGACGAATCGATTGGTATATAAAAAGTATAAATTGTATGAGAATTTATAGAGTTAATCACAATTAAGCTGAAAAATTTGCATTTTTATCAAAAAATGAGTTCTTTCCGCAAAATTATGTTGCTGTATAAGAAAATCTTACTCATTTATTTCTAAAATCTTATTCTTTGCACCAAGACGGATCGATTGGTATATATAAAGTATATATTGTATTTAAATTTATAGAATTAAAACCAATTATAGACAAAAAATTTGCACTTTTAATAAAAACTCATTTTTTCTTAAAAATCATGTGGCTGTACAAAAAAATGTTATTATTTATTAAAAAATAAATCAAAAATCTTATTCTTTGCATCAAGACGAATCGATTGATGTATATATAGTATATATTCTATTGAAAATTATAGAATTAATTACAATTAAAGTTGAAAAATTCACTTTTTTACTGAAAATTTTTTTGTTTATTTAGATTCATACTACTGTATAAGAAAATTTTATTCTTTCTATTAATACAAATAAACTTTATTTTATAAATGTTAAATTGTATTAAAAATGATTTAAAAATGAAATATATTCATCGGTAATGCTTCCTCCACGAGGAAGCAAATTTTTTTTGCTGATCGTAAAGATAGGAAGCAAAATGTTCATGTAATAAACATCTGGATTTACAACTTGTTTATATTTATGACACTAAAAGCTATTTTTTTCTATTTTATGAGAATTTACTCTAATTTAAATTAATTTTTGAAAATTTTTTAAAAATTCTTCGTAGAACTTTCTAAAATGAATTGGTTTAAAAATGTATTTGAGTTCAAATTTTACACGGAGAGAAATTTATAGTAGTGGGTAACATAATTGTGGTTTGGGTGAACATCTTTAATGCTACGTATACAGACAGCTATCTAGATAGAAGGAGTTTACACCGTAAGCCTTAAATATAAGCCTCCGCGCGCATAAACGGATATACCTCCAGGAGCATATATTTGCGCCTGCGCGAACACGTGGCCAAGGCAAACTCTTTCACAACACAGCTGCAGGCAAACACTTTGCGCAGACGCAAGTATATGCTCATGGAGGCATATCCGTTTATGCTCGCGGAGGCTTATATTTAAGGCTTACGATGTAAACTCCTTCATAGTCACCGTTACCATCAATATCATCAGGAGTAACATCTTGGTAGTACGGGGTAGTATAATAGTAGTATAATAACACAGAACCACAAATTTTTTTTAAAAGAATAGAGCTGTGCAAAATTCGAACCGAACCGAGTTTTGTTCGGTTTTTCGACATTCGAACTACACTGAAAAAAAAAGTATTGAACCAAGAAAATTTTTCTTGGTTGAAGCAAATCGTGGGATTGAATACGGCCAAGACTATTAAAGTATTGATTCAAGAAAACGATTTTCTTGACATAGGATATTTGGGAGAAGAACATATATTCTTGATCCAAGAAAATATGGAATTCGACCAAGAAGTTAGTCTTCTTATACGAAGTATGAAATGTATTAAATGAATAAAATATTTTCTTGTTCTAAGAATATATATAGATAATTGAATTATTTTATTTGATTCATTCAATTTTTTGTAACATTCGTTCAAGTAATTCAAGATTTAAATGAAGAAAACATTTATTTTGTGAGAGAACGCAGATATTCTTGATCCAAGAAAATATGGAATTCGATCAAGAAGTTAAGTAGCATGTAAGAAATGCAGAATATATTAATTCAAAATCATTTATGTATCAAATCAAGAAAGTATGTTCTCTGTCCAAGAAAATATTTTCTTGATTTGAGAAAATTTATAGATTTCAATCAAAAAAATACTTTCTCAATACAAGTAAATTATTTACTTAAATTACCCCCCCCCTTACCCCCATCATATCTTTTCTAATACTTAGGTCAAACATTTTTATTATTTAATTAATTAACATTTATATTTTTTATTTAAATAATTAAATAATTGTTATTTCACATATATATTTACATTTAATTATTACTTAACACAAATACAACAAATATACCTTGAAAGAAAATTTTCCACGGTCGGAGGAATTGAACTCGGGTTGCACGCACCAGAAGCCGTCACGCTACCACTATGCCATCCTAGCCTCAATGGACAGTTTTCAAAAACTGATATTTAAGTTGCATATACATTTGAAGAAAAATATTTTCTTGGATCAAGAACACCGGCATTGTGTTAAGTAAAAAAAAGTTTCAAAGCAAATAAATAAAATGATTCGATTCAAGAAACATGAATTCTCCACACAATACTTTATTATTTCGCTTAAGAACATGATATTCTAGATTCAATACTTTTTGGTACTTCGGAAAAGTAAAATATTTGGTTGAAATAATTACATATTGAGTTCTGCCAAATACTAAATTGTTAATTCAAGAATTCTGTTCAATGCTAATAATTACTTGACACAAGAAAATGAATTTCTTTCTTCAAATAAATATGGGATTAATTGAATATAATTTTTAATCAACTTGAAACAAATATTTACTTATATTAACCTTCGTATTTTCTTGAATCAGGATTATATGAGCGTTGAATTAAGTAAAAACTTTTTTAAAGGAAACAAAAGAATGATTTAATTCAAGATCTTACACTTAATTGAATTGAATAAATAAAATATTTCATTCCAGAAAATATAACATTCTCGCAAGAAATTAATGTATTTGAAACATGAGAATATAGAGATGCTTCAAGTAAAAGAAATGCTTAGATTAATTAATATTTCTTTGAAACAAAATAATTTTTAATTGAGTTGAAACAATTATTAACTTGTATTAATCTTCCCATTTTCTTGGCTCAAGACTATGGGTGTTGGATGAAATAAATAGTTGCTTTAAAGGAAATAAAAAAATTATTTGACTCAAGATGCCAAATGACTCAAGGAAAATTACTTGACGTGAGAACATGATATTCTTGATTCAATACTTTTTCGAGACTTGGCGCATGTAAAACAGTTCGTTTGAAACAGTAAGATATTTACTTATGTCAAACCCATATTTTCTTATTTCAATAACTTTGATCAATGCTCAAAATTAGGGTAAGTGTGGGTATTCCTGCGAGTGACACAATTATTGCGATTTTTAAAAAATTATTATTTTTATTTTGAAATACACGCCTAATTTTTTCAAAATAATTACAAAAATTATTTTGAATCTTACTTGATAGAATAGCTCATAAAAATGTACATTTCGACAATTATTTATTTATTTATTTAAATTTGAAATATATTATGACAGAATTCTGTGAAATTATCAAATATGGCAGTCATGAATACATATTAAAAACCGTTGATATTTCCAATATTCACTATAGTACCCAGGCGCGAAAGACCAGTGCTGACGATGGGTTGAAACTTGACTGAGTCTTGAACGCCCAGCGTGGGTAACCCAGAGTTGAAGCAGTCTTTGAAGGAGTTTACACCGTAAGCCTTAAATATAAGCCTCCGCGCGCATAAACGGATATACCTCCAGGAGCATATATTTGCGCCTGCGCGAACACGTGGTCAAGGCAAACTCTTTCACAACACAGCTGCAGGCAAACACTTTGCGCAGACGCAAGTATATCCTCATGGAGGCATATCCGTTTATGCTCGCGGAGGCTTATATTTAAGGCTTACGGTGTAAACTCCTTCTTTATATCATTGTCACTCAATATTGGTTCAGCATGGGACACCAATATTCGTCCCATGCTCGATTTAACACTCGGTCAATCTTCGTGAGTGGAGCTTCAACATCCAGTCTTTATTCAAGCTTGAATCAATCTTGATAGTTTATTTATTACCGTGTGCACTTAACAATATTAGATATAAATACTTATAAATTATTTAATATTAAAATATTATTTCTGATAATTTTTAGTAATTTTTTATACTATTTAAAAATTATTATTATTAATTATTATTAAATAATATAATAAGTATTATTATTATTGTTATTAAGATATCAATTGGTAAATAAATATTAATATTTATTTAGTGTAAAATATTTATATTAATTACATAAGATTCATATCAATAAAGTTAAATTATTATATATTATTTTTTTTCTTGCACAGAGTCAAATTATTATTTCAAAGTTCAAGAGTTTCGTTTATCTGTAAAATTTTCAGTGAAAAAAATGTTCATTAGGTAGTAGTAAATATTTATGCCTAGTAGTTTTACACTAGGTTTAACTGTTTACTGAATATTATCAAAAATATATTTTTCGTCAAACGCGCGCGACTAAACACAAATAACCTTGAGACGTTGCGATTGTCGTGCTCCCACCATCCCATCTACTCAATGCTTTCCCCTCATGACGTCACAGGCGGGGAGTGTATTGAGTAGATGGGATGGTGGGAGCACGACAATCGCAACGTCACGCTGTAAAGTCTCAAGGTTATTTGTGTTTAGTCGCGCGCGTTTGACGAAAAATATATTTTTGATAATATTCAGTAAACAGTTAATCCTAGTGTAAAACTACTAGGCATAAATATTTACTACTACCTAATGAACATTTTTTTCACTGAAAATTTTACAGATAAACGAAACTCTTGAACTTTGAAAATAATAATTTGACACTGTGCGAGAAAAAAAATAATATATAATTTAACTTATAAAATTATCAGAAAAAATATTTTACTATTAAATAATTTATAAATATTTATATTTAATATTGTACAGTGCACACGGCAATAAAGGAACTGAATATTGTAACAAGATTGACCGAGTCTTGAATCGAGCATGGGACATTAGCATTATTGGTGTCCCATACTGAGTGACGGCACTGGCATTGATATAGTAGATTAGGCGAGAAGCCTTCCAGCCTTCTGTGGCCGAGCGGTTTAAATGCGTGCGTTGAGAACTTCCGGTATGCGTTAGGGGCGGGGTGCGTGAGTTTCGATCCCACATGCGAGCGAATATTTTTCATTCTTTGTTATAAGCGTTTATATAAAAAAATAAAATTGTGTGTTGTGTCGTGAATAAAAAATGTGAACATGTTTATAAATAATGTTAAAAGTATGTTAAAAATCAAGAAAAAAATGTAACGATTAACAGAAAAATTGTCTTTTTTTACTAAAATTATTTTTTTAAAATTGCTATTCAAATGATATTTATTGTTAGTAATATATTCTTATTTATATAAAAATAATATAATTATTACAAATAATAACTTATTGTCATTAAATATATATATATATATATACGCACATGAATTAAAATAATAACAATAATATTTATTATTATTATTAATAATTCATATATTCACATTATATCAAATAAACGTGAGAAACGAGTAAATTTGGGAACAGTGGAAGCAGTCTTGTTTCAGTCCTGCGTTAGGCGTCCGCAGCATTGATTGAGCATTGATGTCCAATGCTGAATCAAGGCTCGCGCTGCAGTCTGGAATCGGTGTTACATTAAAGCTTCGATCATTCCTGCTCTCGCTGATTCACTCATGCTCAATCAATGTTGACCAATGCTCGGCCAATCTTTATAAAGCCTGAACTCGGCGTCACTTCGCGCCTGGGTATACACGTTTCAGTGTTACTAATCAAAGAAGTACACTTTATTATTTGAAAAATATATTAATTTACCCATATATTATTGATTTTCAATTAATAATACTTAAAACTATATTAGTAGCAGAATTTTTACTGCATGTTAGTATTATTGCGATTTTTAAATACGTTTACTGCGCAACGCATACTAAACATAACCTCTTTTTTGACAACCAGCGCGCTATGCGACACCTGATTTTCTGCAATAATGCTCGCACAATAATTGGTGTTTCCTTGATAAATGTCACACAATATTAATCGCGAGTCAACAATAATACATGTGTTGACAATTAGTTTTTAATTTACTTTTTTAAATACAAATAAGTAACGAAATTTGATTGAGTTTAATGATTTGGAAAATATAATAATTGAACTTTAATTTGTAATTGAAAAAACTGCATTTCATTTTTTCGTAAACTTAGACGAGCTTCGCAAATTTAACCTACACTAAAAATTCGCAGAAATACCCACACTTACCCTACTTGACACAAGAAAATAAATTTCTTCTAATAAGAAAATATGGGTTTGTTTCAAATAAATCAGGTCAAGAAAATGCATTTACTTGATTCAATGAACTTTTTTTTTCAGTGTAGGCGAAAAAATTCGAACAGTTCGGTTCGAATTATTTTGCACAGCTCTATAAAAAAAGTATTGACAAGACCATGTTTTTATATGTTTTTTGGGTCGCTGAATTCGAATCCGAACTCAGTTTTCCGCCATCACGTCAAGTTTCATCACAATTTAATAAAATTCGCAAAAAACTGAATGCAAACAAGATATAAATAAAAATAAGCACACGGAAAAGTCAAAAGACGAAATTTCTTATTTAATAGAAGTTTCGATAATAATAATAGGGTAACGGGTACAGTGACCGACACCCATTCAGTGAACGACACCCCCAATTAGAAATCGCAATAAATATAAAACAAAACATTGTTAATAAATATTTTAAAAATATTAATATTATAAAATACAATAAATGGAAGCTATTAAAGTAGTAGCAATATTTAATTTATTTTTATTTTTAACAGCATTTTACTTTCTGTGAAGATAACCTCAAAAAGTGAATTTTGAGGTTATCTCCATAGAGCTTGAAATTTTATCCAAAATATAAACGAAATTAATATGGCTGATATTTTAATAGCTTCCAAAAATTGCATTTTATAATATTAACATTTTTCAAATATACATTAATAATGTTTTTTTTATATTTATTGCAATTTGTACATGATTTTTAATTGAAGGAGTCGTTCACTGAATGGGTGTCGGTCACTGTACCCGTTACCCTACATGTTCTCTTTTTTTCAATATTTAGTAGTCAAGTTAAGAGAAACTCGTTTATGATGTACGAGAAAAAATAAGTCATGTAAAGTTGGCACTACTTTTTTGAAAAATCAAAAATTTTACAAGAGTTCTGGACACTTTAGCAATAGTTCTAGAGTTCTCTAACGATTATTTAGATAGTTCTGATGATTAACAATAAAAAAAGCGACAATGAAAAACCATAGTGCTAACTTTGCATAGCACTATGATTTTTGCAAAAAAGAGTTCTGATCTAATATTCTAAAAGAGAATAAAGAGTTCTCTACCAAAAAAACAAGAGTTCTGCAAAATATCAAAAGTTATTAACAAATTAAAAAAAGTTATGAAAATAATATTTTGCTAGTTCTGAATAGAGTTCTGGCATCATTTCAAAGAGTTCTATAGGTGCGTCTAATGACATTTTGTTCTAAATCCAAAATCAAAAAAGTAACGGGACTTTGAAGTTTTCTAAAATTTTCAAAATTTTAAAATTCAGAGTTCTGGCATCGTCATAAAGAGTTCGATAAGTATTCCTAATGACATTTTGTTTTAAATCCAAAATCAAAAATGTTACAGGACTTTGAAATTTTCAAAAAATTTCAAAATTTTAAAATTCAGAGTTCTGAGAGTTTTGTAAAGAGTTCTGGCATCGTCATAAAGAGTTCTATAAGTATTTCTAATGACATTTTGTTTTAAATCCAAAATCAAAAAAGTTACAGAACTTTGAAATTTTCAAAAAATTTCAAAATTTTAAAATTCAGAGTTCTGAAAGTTCTTATTAGAGTTCTGGCATCATTGCGAAGAGTTCTAGAAGCAATTCTAATGACATTTAGCTCTAAGCCCAAAATCCAAAAAATTACAGGACTTTAACCACTTAACTGTTTGAGGAAAATACAACATGATTTTCCCAAAGTTATTAAACATTAAACCCTCAGAATTCTGAATTTTTAATTTTTTAGATTTCTTGAAATCTTCAAAGTCCTGTAACTTTTTGTATTTTGCGTTCAGAGTAAAATATCATTAGAAATACTTATAGAACTTATAACGATGCTACAACTCTTTTCAAAACTCTAAACTTTAAAAAATTTTGAAATTTTTTGGCAATTTTCAAAGTCCTGTAACAATTGGATTTTTTGTAAAGAGAAAAATGTCATTAGAAATACGTGTAAAACTCTTTATAAAGATGCCAGAACTTTAACTAGAACTCTCAGAACTCTGAATTTTAAAATTTTGAAAATTTTAGAAAATTTCAAAGTCCCGTAACTTTTTTGATTTTTGATTTAAAACAAAATGTTATTAAGAATACTTATAGAACTCTTTATTACGATGCCAGAACTCTTTTTAGAACTCTCAGAACTCTGAATTTTAAAATTTTGAAATTTCTTGAAAACTTCAAAGTCCTGTAACTTTTTTTATTTTGGATTTAAAACAAAATGTTATTAGGAATATTTATAGAACACTTTATTATGATGCCAGAACTCTTTTTAAAAATTTCAGAACTCTGAATTTAAAAATTTTGAAATTTCTTGAAAACTTCAAAGTCTTTTAACTTTTTTGATTTTGGATTTAAAACAAGATGTCATTAGAAATACTTATATAGAACTCTTTATAACGATGCCAGAACTCTTTACAAAACTCTTACAACTCTGAATTTTAAAATTTTGAAAATTTTAGAAAACTTCAAAGTCCCGTAACTTTTTTGATTTTGGATTTAGAACAAAATGTCATTAGACATACTTATAGAACTCTTAGCAATGACGCCATAACTCTATTCAGAACTCGCAAAATATTATTTTCATAACTTTTTTAAATTTGTTAATAACTTTTAAAATTTTGCAGAGCAGAACTCTTGTTTTTTTTGTTAGAGAACTCTAGAACTCTTTATTCTCTTTCAGAATATTAGGGGCCGTACACATAATACGTCACGCGGCTAGGGGGAGGGAGGGGGTCTGAGAATTGTGACTAAGTGTGACATGGGGGAGGGGGGGTGAACTCATGTGTTACGTCACAATCTTTTAAATTCAAAGATTATAAGAAATTATATGTGACAATGTCACTTTTTCTAAATAAAACAAGTTAAAAATGCTTTAAACTATTTAATATCTATTATGTACCTGTTTAACATCTATTGGTATATTATTTATAATATGATAAATAATATATTCTCTTAATTTGAATCAGTTAAAAATCATAGTTTTAACTGACAATCAGCAGTGACTGACTTTTTGCTTCTGAATCAGTTAAAAATAACTGAAAAATTATCCACAAAACACCGAAATTTTTCTAAATATTGTATATTAACGATTTGCTTGCATAATTCGAAAAATTTACTTGCAAAGTTTATTTTAAAATTGTGTAAAGATTTAAATTTCTCACACCAATAAATGTCTATCGTCAAATTTTCTTAAAAATATAGCATGAAACTTTCCTGAACATTTGATTTGCATTTTCGACTATACTTTCGTGAAAATTTTCCTGAAAATTTAAGTTAAATTTTCAGGAAAGTTTCGCGCTAAATATTTATTGAAGTGGGATATTTATATCTTTCCACAATTTTCACTAAACTTTGCATTTAAATATTTCGAAGCTTGCGAGTAAATCTTTAGTAACTTTTTAGGAAAGTTTCGGTGCTATGTAGGTAGTTAAACGTGACTAATTGAATCAATCAAAAACAATTGTATTGAAACATCAGTTATTTTCAACAAATTGTCAAAAAAAATTACTATTTGAATTAGTGACTGACTTTTTACTTCTAAATCAGGTATTTTTAACTGATTCAATAATTTAGAGTGTAAGATATAATATATATTGTCCAATGTATAAAATTTACAGTGAAATTTACGAGTGTGACGTGACGTAGGGGGGAGGGGGGGTTCAAGATTTGGGACGAAGTGTGACATAGGGGGAGGGAGGGGTTAAAAATGGTCAAAAATCGCGTGACGTATTATGTGTACGGCCCCTTAGGTCAGAACTCTTTTTTGCAAAAATCATAGTGCTATGCAAAGTTAGCACTATGGTTTTTCATTGTCGCTTTTTTTATTGTTAATCATCAGAACTATTTAAATAATCGTTAGAGAACTCTTGAACTATTGCTAAAGTGCCCAGAACTCTTGTAAAATTTTTGATTTTTCAAAAAAGTAGTGCCAACTTTACATGACTGAAAAAATAGTTGTTGAAAAGGTGAATGTCGGAATTTTATTTTCTTTATTCGTAAGAATGATATCTTCTTCGCGCCGCGTTTACAATTTAGTGGTCAAACTATCAGAACTTCACGCACACAAACGAGTAGCGCTGTTCGTGTAGTCACACATAACCACTTAATCTCATATACATGTGTTCGAGTTAAATGGCCGCCGTCACTCCACCTCAGCCCTGTGACACTTCAAGTTAGAAATGTGTCAAATGTTGAACGGCGACCACTGTGGCGCTGGCTGTACTCTCAGGCCGACTTTTTTCAAAATGTGGCGGGAAATTCAAATAAAGTAATAATAATATTATTATTTATTAATTATTGCTTATTAATTAAGTAATATGTAATAGTATTGATAATTAATTTTATTAAACAATTAATAAAAATTAATAAATAATATTTTATTTAAATTTCCCGCCATGAGTTAGAAGACAATTTTCATCATAAATAAAATATTTTTTTCTTTTCTGAAGTTAATTATATTACAAAATATGTCTAAAAGTTACTGGATCAATATAATATACAAAAAAATATGATTAAATTCAATCTAATACATGAAAATTAAATATTTTCGTACTTTCCCATGCATTTTGAGAAAAGTCGGCCTGAAAGTACAGCCAGCGCCACCATTTCTCTAGGTGGCGACGATCAACTTTCATCCCATTATATCTGTATACTATCCACAGAAGTGTCACCGGGCTGCTCCACCTGGTTCTTTTTTATCAGTAAATGTGAGGTTATGTTTAAACAAGTCTTTTAAATTTGAACAAAATGTTTATATATTTCATTGTCACCTTTAATATTTTTCTCAGTTTAATTGTTTTTTTAATTAAAATTTGAAATTAAATTGAAATTTTTTAAATATTTGAATTAGATTTAAGAAGATTTTTCTAAATTTCTTAATATTTATATGATTATTTTTAATTAATGGAAAAAATTTTAAATGACTTCTATTAATGTAAAATTTTGTTTTATATTAAAAAAGTAATAATTAAATTAGGGGAGAGTTGTCAGGGTTGGGCAGTGTTTAGGGTTGAGCCACCGCGTTTATTTCGTTTTATCGCACTAGCGCCATCTATCTTTTTACGAGGTCTGTGAAGCTGGCCGAACCACTTTCATAAAAATGAATTTAAATTATACCATTAATTAGTGCTCAATTAGTGCTATTTTTGTACCATATTGCCGAATTTAGTGCTCAATGTTTATTTAAAAAAAACAATGGTTCTGCTGAGTGAACGTTCCGCTGGCCGGACCATAACGAAAAACGCTTAAAAAACGTGAACAGAATATTTATAAATAGCCTATTATTTAGTGCTCAATTAGTGCTCAAAGATTAACAAAATAAAAAAATTTTTTATTAATTATTTATTTAAAAAAAAAATTTTTTCGAATGAGTGAGTAATCCGCCAACCGCACCATTACGACAGACACGTCAAAAACAACAACAAAATATTTATCAATAGCCTAAAATTTAATGCTCAATTAGTGCTTAAATATTAACACAGTAAAAAATTGTTTATTAATTATTTATTTTATAAAAAACATTTCTTTGAAAGAGTGAACACGTTAAAAATGTTTTAAATTCGTTTTATAATTCGTTTTCTTAGCCTATAATTTAGTGCTCAAATAGTGTTCGCAGATTAACAAAATAAAAAATTTTTTTTATTAATTATTTATTTAAAAAACTAACTTATTCGTCTGACTGACTCTATCACGTCAGGATTCTGAGATATTCTAACCTAAAAGAGTAAAAAAGGTCATTTCTGGCAACATTGGACTCTCAATAAAATCTACAAAAAATTTTTTTTATCATTGGAACAAATTTTAAAAGAAAGTAAATTATTCACCTTTCAAAATATTCTACACCCGATCCGATCAGACTTTTTTTTTCACTAAGGTACAACAATTTAAAGTTTAGGTTACACGACCTAATAACTGAAAAAAGGAAGAAAAGAATAATTGGAAAGTACTTTAACTTAAGCATTTGATTCTTAATATTTTGGGATCGTTGATTAGAAAACCGATGTCGGATTTTCAAAATTCAAAATGGCGGATCCAATATGGCGGCTGTCAAAATAAAAAATTGATCGGATTCGCTTGAAACTTTTTACTCGGGGGTTTTTGAGGTCGCTAATTATGAATCTGATGTCAGATTTTCGAAATTAAAAATGGCGGATGTAATATGGCAACATAATTTTAAAAAATTTAACGGATTCGCTTGAAACTCTTCACTCGGGTGTTTTGAGGTCGCTTATTACGAATCTGGTGTCACATTTTCGAAATTTAAAATTATTGTGGATCTATTATGGTATTATATGTTAGTAAAATCGAAAAGCGTGAAATTCGAAGTCTTTTGAGTACTTGAAAAAAAGATTTCCACACCTATAGATATCTAAATTGAGAAAAGATGTATTTACAGCTCCAGATATAAGCAAAGGAGTGATTTTGTATTATATTCTAAAAACGAAACCAACTATACGAAGATTCTTTGAAGAAAAATGTGTTAAGGTTTATAAAGAAAAATAAAACTTTTAATTTTCTTTACTAAAAGAGTGTATAAATTATGCCCTAAATGTTTGAATTTTACGTTTCTCGATTTTACTAACATACAATACCATATTAGATCCGCAATTTTTAATTTCGAAAATGTGACATCAGATTCGTAATTAGCGACCTCAAAAACCCCCGAGTAAAAAGTTTCAAGCGAATCCGATCAATTTTTTATTTTGACAGCCGCCATATTGGATCCGCCATTTTGAATTTTGAAAATCCGACATCGGTTTTCTAATAAACGATCCCAAAATATTAAGAATCAAATGCTTAAGTTAAAGTACTTTCCAATTATTCTTTTCTTCCTTTTTTCAGTTTTTAGGTCGTGTAACCTAAACTTTAAATTGTTGTACCTTAGTGAAAAAAAAGTCTGATCGGATCGGGTGTAGAATATTTTGAAAGGTGAATAATTGTACTTTCTTTTAAAATTTGTTCCAATGATAAAAAAAATTTTTTGTAGATTTTATTGAGAGTCCAATGTTGCCAAAAATGACCTTTTTTACTCTTTTAGGTTAGAATATCTCAGAATCCTGACGTGATAGAGCAATTTCGCTGCCAGTTTTGGATTCAGGGTGACAAATTACATCGGAAATGACTTATCCCGTTTCTGGGTCTGACAAAATTCCAAATTTTGTAGGCCTGTGTAATCCGAAGTCATAAAAAAATAATTGAAAACACGAGAATTTTTCAAAAAATTTTAAATGTTACGTTACAAGAGTTCTGATTAGAGTTCCGTTAGCCCCCCATCTAGATCGATAAAAAACTCTTATAACAATTTTGTCAAAACCTAAAAACTACAAGACTTTCATGTTTTAAAAGAAATTTTTTTTTTCACTTGAAAGTTCTATGAGTTCTAATCAGATTTCTGTGAGCCCCCAATACTGTTTGATAAAATAACTATAATAGGTAACAATTTTCTTAAGACCCAAAAACTACTGAATTACAAGACTTTAAAGTTTCAAAAAAATTCAGTTTTTTGTTAAATTTAGAGTTCTAAGAGCCCAGGTAGAAATTTATCAAGTATTACTTGTTTCCTTCCAGTAGCTGTAGAGTCGAGAGCGAGTTTTACTTGCCAAGACAATCTGGCCAGTCCTGAATAAGCGACTGGACAGTTTTACTGGATAAAAAGTAAAAACAATTCCTCTTTGCAAACAGTACTTTTGTCAAGTTACTGACCAGAAAATCTGATCATAATCGGGACAAAAATTTCTTTCCAGACACTGGCCAGTCACTGATTTGAAGAATTATTTAAGATTCCACCTAGAAAAACTGGTCCACCACTGATCAGAAAAACTTGCCGAAACCTATTAAATGAATTATTCTAGATTTTTTCAAGAATTTTTAACTAAAATTCTTCTTAAAATCGATTATTTTTAATAATTTTCGAAAAAGTTCTTTGACAATTTTCAAATCCATTTGTTTACAATATTCAATTTTACGAAATTTCAATTATTTGTAATTTCTTCAATTAAATATATATTAGAAAATAAAATTTTATAGCCAGAAAATCTTGACACTATTAAAAAAAGAAACTGCGGACACAGAAACTGACCAGTTACTAAGAAAAAAAACAAAGCCATAAAAATAAACTCTTAGTCAATCATTTATAATTAGATATTAAAAATAATTTTTATGTTCCATACGGTCAAAAACAGAAAAGTCTAAAGAAACTTTATATATAAAAGCTATGATCGTTTCACTGTCACATTACCAAAGTTTACATTTTTCTAAATTTTGACAAGATAAGCCGTCAAGTCTCTGACAAGTGACTAAACAGTTTATCTGGTCATGATTTCTGATCATTACTTCTGACAAGTCACTGGCCAGAAATTCTGGTCACAATCGGAATAGAACTGCAGTTCTTAAACTTGTAGTTATGATAAGTTATCATCTAGTCACCGTGACTGCGTGGTAACGCACATGCGTTGTGTCTCCAGGGTCTAGGGTTCGATCCCCCATGCGTGCGAATTTTTCATTCTTAGATTTAAGTGTTATTGGTAGAGTAATTGTTCATTAGTCTTAAATATTGGAATAAACACAAAAATATAAATAAATATGTAATTATAAGCAAAATAAAAAGAGCCGGGAAAAATTATATTTTATTCTAGATTTTGAGCAGAAAACTGTCCAGTTACTGGTCAGTTACTTGCCAGTCACTGGCCAGATAATCTAACCAGTGACTGCTAAAGCAGCGCGTTACATTTCTAATCAATCACTTGCCAGATTTTCTGGTCAATCACTGGCCAGAATCTAGAAAAACTTCTCAGTGACTGGTCATTATAGAGTTGAAATTTCCACCTGGGAGTTCTGATGAGATTTCTGCAAGCCCCCAATAGTGTTCGATAAAAAACCCTGAAACCAATTTTTTCAAAACCTAAAAACTATTAAACTACAACACTGCAAAAACTGGTATCTCACTCGTGTCTTAAAATGAGTTCCTTTAAGTGTTTAAACCATTGAGATACAAAATCTGTTTTATATTGAGACATTTAATTACATCTCGTGTCTTATTTTAAGACATTATAGGTAACTCAATGCGTATAAGACACGTAAAACGTCTTCTTAGTGTGAGACGGATACTCGAAACACATTTCGTGCCTCAAAATGCATTGCTAAATGTGTAAGACACTTTGAAACGTCTTAAAATGAGACGCATATCTGTTTCAAATATGTGGACTAAGACATCTTATGTGTTTCAAATATGGGACAAAACGTCTCAAAATGAGACACTTGTTTTTGCAGTGAAGACTTTTATGTTTCAAAAGAAATTTGTTTTTTATTTAAATTGAAAGTTCTATGAGTTCTGATCAGAGTTTTGTGAACCCCAAATCTTCAGACAACTACCAATTGCTTGGTTAATATAAGCTTTGTTTTCCATATATAATTACACACCATTATGTATATCAACCTAAAACGAACAATTAAACACTTTTTTAAAATTTGCAATGGCATTAACAGGATTTTACCGTGCCGTATTATCTCTAACTATCCTTGCCCCCCAATTAAAAAAATTTTCCGACATATTGGATCGACAAGTTTCATTTCAGCTTGTGACACTTGAGAGTATTTAAGATTTGAGAGTCCCATGCGAGCGTAGCATAGTGGTTAGCGTGCGAGATTTCGGTGCGTAAATATTCGGTTAGGCGTAGGTTCGTACCCCCAAGCGTTAGGATTTTTCAAATGTGTATGTATAAAAAAATTGCGTTTAAGTGTATAAAGAAATAAAAAAATGTGTAAAGTGAACTGTCAATGAATTGTCATTAGTATTTATCTTTTGCAATTAATTATTATTTTTTGTATTGATATTTGTTGAAATTATCATTTGGATCCGACCCGGTTGTCAGTCGGTAGAATGCCAGCGCTCGGCTAGCTATTAAATGAAAAATCCACGGTCGGTAGAGTGCCAGATCCCAGCCGGTTGAATTATACACGGAACGGCTTCTCCCGGCCGGTCAGCGGGCGGTAGAATGCCAGTTCCGGGCCGGTTGCCAGCGCGCTCCTGGCCTAGTCACTATTCGGTAGAATGCCCGTTCACATTCGGTTGGCAGGCGGTTCCGAGCCAGTACAGTTACACCGGCGTCAGTACGGGCTAGGATCCGCGCCGGTTGCAAATTTCCGCCTGGGACATGGCAATTTCTACACGGGGTGAGTCAGAGTTGGGCCATGAGGGAAATTTTGCAATTACAAACCATACTTGCAACAGAAATTTATTTTTTTACTTAAAAAGGTGTTAAAAACTCCATTTTCATTGGAAAGAGAGAAAAAAAAATTTTTGATAACCTTTTTTCAATTTTGTATTTCGTTCATGAGGAATAAATTATCTAAAGTTATATGAAAATGCATAATATGGGATTTTATTAATTTTAATTTCATGGTTCCTTTCCTCATTCCCAAGTGTCATTCTATCATTTAAAGGACATTTTTAATCATTTACCTAAATATTTCATTGATTTTCTACAGTGGCCCAACTCTGGCAACCATAACCATGATCAACTCTGGCAAATTTTTTTTTTAATCGCTTATAACTCTGAAACTTTTGGTCTGATTTTTTTACAATGTTCAGCAAAAACATTGCATTTGAGTTGATCTTTCTAAAAATATTCGCAAAATCGCGAAATTCGTTCTACAGGGGAAGTTATGAAGAAAAATCAAAACTATGTCCAAGTCTAACAACTCTCCCCTATTTAATTAAATAATTAAATAAACATTTAATAAAAAGAATAAATAATTTTACGGAATAATAATGATATTTTATTTTATTTTTCTATATGTCAAACAGTTTTATAATTTATTACAAGAATATAATTCATTTCAAAAATTGACTTTATTAATTTTAAGTAATTAATTGATTTTATCAATATTGTATAACAAACAAATATTGTTCAAAACGGCATTTAAAATATGCATACAAATTTTCTCCCAAGTGGAATTACAATTCTTGGATTAGTATACACGGAGAAAAAAAAGAGAGTCTTTTGATTTGGCAAGAGAGCGCTGTTTTCCTTTTATAGATTTTTAGAAAAATCCGCGACAAAAAATCAAAATCGTTGCCCTCCCCGACCTGGTTCCACTTGAAAATAATTTCTAATGGCTTCTAACATTAGTATTTATAATAAAAGTGGAAAAAAAATTGGATCTGAGGCGGGTAATAGAAATTGTTACGTATTATATTTTTCGTCGAACAAACGTTGGTAACTTCAGTTTCATTAGAGCGCGTCCATTGCCATCAGCATTGTGTCCCGATATTAGGTCTGTTTAAGTATTTTGCACAAGATGCCTCTGCTGAGTGCCGTTTATCCGGTTCGTTCTCACCTAGGTCGGTTATTTAACGTAATTATCCTTCAAAACCGATCGGAGCTTTCACCTTTGCCTCTTCTTCTTCTTCCCTTACTCCAGAATTCCTTTGTTTCACCGTAATTCTCGTTACATCGATTGGGGACACATCTCTCTCATCGTACCCTCTGCTTCATTCCATCCTAAGTTAATTGCTATCGAACTCTCCTCTCGATTCGATCTCACAGTTCACTGGAGCAGGTGTTGCTTTCATATATATTTTCCCCGAATGTTTTTATTGCTTGTGAAGATAAGGTATTTCGTGTTTTTACGCTTTAAATCATGTAAAATGTATTTTTGCCTTTCTATTTAACATGACTTTATGGCTGCGAAGACATTTTTTCCATTCATTTTATTATGAATAAAATAATACCTTGTATTTTATATTTTAGATGATTTTATTATAATAACTCCAGTATTCCCTGGCAAATGTATAAAATCAGTTTTCAAGTAAAATCGCTCAAGAATTGCTTAGAACTGGTTAGAAGACGATTTTTGGTTCAAATCAATGAAAAATGATGAAATAAACTATTGCTAATAAAAGTAAATCGGGTTTTCAGTTGATTTGAGCAAGAATGAAGTTAAAAATTGGTTTAATTTAATAGTAAATAATGTGTAAAGTGAACTGCTAACTTGACAGTTCAAGTGCGTGTTTTACATTTAATTTCGTATATAAAAATGTACGAATTAAAGAAAAACTTATTTAATTTGACAAAAGTAATCATTAAAGCATTTATTTATTACATATTTAGGGAAAAATTAATGTTTACTTATTGAATAATTAATGTTTAAAGTTGGAGATGTCAGTTCTACCGTGAGATCACAGGAAAAAAAAGTCTGACTCCGTTTACACCTTAAATTCAGCCCATTTATTTCACATAAGTCTGTCCTTGTTTAACGGGGCTGACTCCGTTTACACCTTAAATTCAGCCTCAAAAAGAGTCTGAAAGTAAAACTTTTTTTTAGTGTGATGTATGCGTGTGTGTGTAAAGCGATAATAAATTTACTACTGATATATCGCCGCGCATTTGTCACGATAGATGGCGGGATTGACATTCGAACTGCTTTCTGTTTTATTCACATTCAAAACAAGAAATAGGAAAACCAACTTTTCAAGATGATTTTTATTTAAATCAATTCTAGAAGTTGGATTATTGTATATTAAACTTAACCTTTTTTTAATTTAATCAATTACAAAGACAATTATTAGTATATTTATTGTAGAATATAAAAAATAAAAAAGCAGAAAATAAATAATTATACTAAGACAGATAAATCAGGCAATTTTTTTCCGTTTTTCTAAAATTATTAGAAAATTTAAACATTAATTATTCAATAAGTAAACATTAATTTTCCCCAAATATGTAATAAATAAATGCTTTAATGATTACTTTTGTCAAATTAAATAAGTTTTTCTTTAATTCGTACAATTAAATGTGAAACACGCACTTCTAAAATTTTATTCAATACAATAAAATTATGTGAATAAAATATTTGTGTTAAAAATTATTAAAGTTTTAAATAATTTTATTTAAAATTCTGAAAAAATTTTGTTTTTAAAATATTTTAATTGTATTTTTGAAAATTGAATTGAAGATAATTGAAATTTTAAAATCAAGTACATAATTGAAAATTTGTGAAATAATGGATATTTCCTAAAATTCTATTAAAAATAGTTGAATTTTTTAAAAGAATTTTATTGGAAATTGTTGAAAAAATCGAAGAAAGTCTAGACGACGTAAATAATTTTATTTTTAACTATATTGTAAATTTTTTTGAAAGGATGAGGGAAAAAGTCAAAATTCTATAAGAAATCAGGGAAAACGAAATAAAATTTTTGTAGCAACCCTCTATAAATATTTCAAAAACACTCTATAAATAATAATTAACAAAATATTTTTCTTTTCTGTTTCAGGTAAATATTTTGAATAATCTTTCGAGTTGCTATTTTCAAACAAATACAAAAGTGGTGAGTAATTATAATTCTTTGTTTTAAGGATAGATAAGAAAGAATTTCACAGGAAAAAAAAGTCTGACTCCGTTTACACCTTAAATTCAGCCCATGTATTTCACATAAGTCTGTCCTTGTTTAACCTTCGCGCTACCAAAGATTTTTGTATACGCGGACTACCGGCTGGCCACACGGTGTGGCCAAACGCTATTTTACTTTTATGTTCCCAAAACGATTAAAATTCATCAAAGCTTTTGTATATAGTTATGTGTTAATACAAATTAACTGAAAAATTTTGTCCAGTGAGTTAAAATGGCGATTCGATTGATTACAAAAGTCGAGCAGATATACAACATTATGTATACTTGGCCACACCGTGTGGCCAGCCGGTAGCGCGAAGGTTAACGGGGCTGACTCCGTTTACATCTTAAATTCAGCCTCAAAAATAGGCTGAAAGTAAAACTTTTTTTTAGCGTGTTGCTTTTTAATGAAAAACTATTTTTCTTTAAAGAAATGTACTTTTTTAAAGAAAAACCCGCTTTTTCATTGAATTGAAAATTTTCTTGTTTTTTGTCGCGTGATTTAAAAATCGCGTTTAGTTAAGTCTTGAAAGAAGAAAACACTAGAATGTCGCAATTTCCCTTTTGTAGTTAAATAAAAAGAAGAAGAAGAAGAAAAAAAAACGTGCACGGCAGGGTTGAACGTGCTTATCTGGTTTGTGCTTCAGGGAATCTCTAAACCAAGCAAAACCATCGATAAACCTTCGGTTTAAAACCACAAGGTGGTTACGTTGGACAAAGGGAAGTTTTACTTGAGCTTATAAAATCAACCCAAGGCAATGGAAAACTTTCCAAGGGTCTTGATTATCCGCTTCATTTACGAAATGTCGTTAACGTATTTCCATTTAACAATTCTGCAATAAGAAAGTTACTGTAATATTCTTTTTCACTTTTCCTCAATTTATTATTATTGTTATTATTATCATTATCATCAAGAATAAAAGAGAGAGAAAATTTTCTCTATTTTATACTTTCAATCTTTTTAATTAAAAAAAAAGGGTAAAAAATTAATTCAAACTGTTTTGCTATTCATTTTCATGTCAGGATCATATGTATATTGTTTGAATATTAAACGAGAGTTTTAAATATTTTAGTAAAGAATATAAGATGAGAAAAAAAGGATCAAAAACTAATGAAAATCAAAGGAACTTTGTAGAATATTTTTATGAAAATTTTATATACTATAAAACAAGTTTTAATAAGATTTCTCTTGGGTACAAGTGGCTAAAGCTTTGAGTTATTAATTAAATGCGATGTTTTTAATTATAAACTGGTTTAGAAATATAATTTCAATTATCTTAATTTAAAACTAACGAAATGAAATTTTTTTATTATTCATTATAGTTGTTTTTAATATTATTACTATTATTATTGGTACTAGGGGAGAGTTGTCAGGGTCGGTTAGTGTTTAAGGTTGAGCCACTCTGACAACCATGTTCAACTCTGACAACTTTTTTTTTTAATTTCTTATAACACTAAAACTTTTGGTCAAATGTTTTTACAATGTTCAGAAAAAACATTGCGTTTGAGTAGATCTTTCCAACAATATGGGCAAAATCGCAAAATTCGTCCTACAGGGGAAGTTATGAAGAGAAGTTAAAACTATGTCCAACCCTGACAACTCTCCCCTACTATTCTACTATTATTATTTTGTATTACTATTATTATTTATTTTCTAATAGGTAATATTAATAATGTTTATTATATTATTTAAATATTGTTGAAAAAACTAATAACTGGTCAGACAATAATTAATAATCTCACTGATTATTATTTAATTTAATTTTGTTTTTTTTTTCAAGAATAATAAAATTCATTGCAGGAATTCATTAAATTAGATAAAATTCCTAAGAATATTTTCTTCAATATATAATTCTAATTAAATTTTTTAAAAGAATTCAATTATTTCTAAAAAATTAAATAAAATTTCTGGACATAATTAAGTTACTTTTAAAAGATTTAATAAAATTCCATGCAAAAATTAAATTATTTCAGATTTAAAATTATAATTAAGTTACAAAAATAATACAAACAATAAAAAAGTTTATAATTTCCAATATCTGAAATAATTCATAATTCTTGCATATATAGAATTTAATAAAATAATTGAGTTATTTCAAAAAGTGAAAGACAATATATGTAACATTACATACATAACTTCAACTTACCAATGATTTTCGAAAAATCCATTTTGGCGGTTATTCAATCCCAAGAAAATAATTATAAAAAAATATCCAGAAAATAATTTGCAGATTTCATATATTGTCTGAAGAGGTCCATCGATGATGGGCGAAAAGCTTCACATTTTTAATAATATTTTTGGAATAAATGTGGATTGATTTTTGAAAAAGCAATAAACATCTTTCACCTTAATAATAATTTATTATTAAAGATTGACTCAAAAATTTCTATTAGAAATCAACCATAATAATAACAATTTAACAAAAAAATTAATAATAAATAAAATAAAGATTGAAATTGCATTTATTAATAAACTGTTATTAATAATAGTAATTAATAGTAATAATTAATAACAATAATTAATATTAGGAATTAATCATAATAACAATTAATAGGAATAAAAAATTTTTAAAAGTCGATATTAAATAAAATTAAAAGTAAAATAAAAAGAACAATCAAATTTATTTGGTGGGTAATGCTATGAGCAATAAATTAACAATTTGATTTAAAATCATCAATCGCAGATATGATAATAACATAAAAAGTACATAGTTGAAAATTCAAATATACACGGAAAAAATAAGTCGCGGAAATTTTCCTCGACTTTGTTGAAGACTCTCGGATTTAGTGGAAAGTGTTTTAAAAATCATATTCACAGTTTTTGAAGAAATAGACTACATTTGAAGAAACTTTCCGCGACTGTCGAAGAAAATGAAGACTCCACGCACATGTAACCGATTCCGCCACAGTCGCGGAAAATTACAAACCTGAATTTACTCTACAGCGTTCTAATTTTTAATTGACAGTCGCGGAAATTATTTAGAATTTTTTAATGTATATATTAATATCGACACATTGAATAATAAAAATAATAATAATTTTGACAATCAATTGTCATAAATTGTTAAAAAAAATGTTAAAAAAACAGTGTTTATTGGTTTTAACGCGCGCAACTTTTGTGCGCACCATTTTCCGCGACTCGTCGACGAAACCTTCTATGAAGTGTTAGAATAATTCCGAGACTGTTTTCCGCTACTAGGTTTCTAGAAAGTCCTCGACTTTTTTTGGAGAATTTCTGCTAAAATCGTAGAACATTTCTAAAAGTCTATAAAAGATTCGTTCATATCCGAGAGTCTTCGATTAGTCGCTGAAAATTTCTGCGACTATTTTTTTCCGTGTAAACACAGTAAAAAGAAAATCTTATTTTAAGGCACGAAAGCTGCCTTAAATTAAGATGCAACATTTTTAAGACAGTCAATGTTGAATTTACGCACGTATTTTCGTATCCTTTAACATTATAGCAGACAGTGTTGAATTTAAGGCAGCTCTTAAATTAAGATTTACTTTTTACTGTGAAGGACATAAAATATAATTTATTATTAATGTAATAAATTATTATTCTCGTTTTTGAATTTTATTTATATAAACAAGTTCTGCGTTAAATATTAAATTTATATTTATGTGAATAAAAAATTGAATTGAATTCAATTGAGGGGAATAATTTTTCAGGAAGTGTTGTTTTCTCAATTTTACTGACAGCTTTTATGATAATATAATATGATAGTTAAAATTCGCAACCCACATACATCAGAGAGAGAGAGAGAGAGAGAGAGAGAGAGGTTGTGGTTTTGTCGACGAGTCTCTTAAAGACTGTCATAAAAGCAATCACGCACAAATGTGTCGTATCGTATAAAATATACGAGACTGGAAAAACGACTGGTAAGGAAAAAATAAAGATAAAAATATAGCTGCACGTTATTGGCAGTTATTTTTATGTAATTGATTTTCTTTTTCGTTTTTTTTTTTTCTTCTATCAAATTGGTATATTATGGACAAGTATTAACGCTATTATAAAAATACAATGGCAGCGTTCTTACAAGAAAGGGAAAAATAATTCTATTAAATTTTTATTTCCTTTTTTAACATTATCGTAAATAGTATGTGTGGAAATAAAAAAAATAATAAAATAATAATAATAATAATTTAATAGCAATTAAATATTTATTTGTTTTTGAAATTTTTGTTTCTTTTTTTAATATTTTTGTAAATACTATGTGTGAGTGTACTTGGAAAAAATTGAGAAATTTATATTTATTGTAATTTTTTTTGCTCGGAAGCATTCTTATTTGCTTAAAAAATTATTTTTCGCTTGAAAGTATAATTATCAATTATTAATATAGTTAATTAAGGGGGGAAACCTAATTGTAACTTTCAAAAAATTTTTTTTTAATTTTCTTAAAGTACCCGTGTAGAAATTGAAAATAGGCTTTAATAAGGCCCTGAATAAATGCCCTTTCGCAAGTGAGGCGCAAACTAGGAAAATTCGTCAGGACCTGTCTAATTTCGTCACGCTTGGACTATCAGGTGATGATGTGGAAAAATAGAAAGGTTCTAACTAATAGATCGCCTTGTCAGTGCCTGAGTAGAATATCAGAATGTGTGAATTCAACTAGAGGCATTCTAGTCAGGGCCTGATTGAAATATTTAATAGGGACATAAATAGATCCAGTTAGATTTCCCTATCTGAAAAATAGGGCATTCTAGTCAGTGCCCGATTATCACCTATCTAGAAATTTCTAGTGTGGTTGGCGTTACTAATTCCTCATCAGCGCCCCTTTTCAAATAAGGCGAAGTAGGGAAATTTCTACACGGGTATATATATTTAGAAATTTTTTATTATTTTTTCTATTATTATATGACTCTTTGTGACTTTAAAAAAAATTTCTGCTAAACAAAAAAAAAATAAATTGAAACTTTAAATGCGTTTTTCTCAAAATCACATTTTTTATGATTGCGTGCAGTCTAACTTAAACAAATATTTACCGATTATAATGAGATTTGGAAGTTTTATTCTTTATAAAATTACGAAGAATATGAACCACCATTCAAGGTGATATCACGATTTTAAGGGTGTTTTTTTTGTGTAATTAGTGTAAAAAAAATTGTGAAAATTCAAGAAAAAATTTCAAACACCTTCAAAATTAAAAATTTTTATTATTTTTACCTAAATTGAGGTTCATATTCTTAGAAAATAAGTTAAGAATGTAAGAAATTTTTTTTTAAATTTTAGTTAAAAATAAAAATTGCTACACGTCACGCAAGTCGAGAAAAAATATCAGGACCATCAGTGGTTATGACAGCATATCTGCCTTATTTCTGGTTAAAATAAATCAAAAGAATTTATAAACATTGTTCAAAACACTAATAAAAAGATGCCTAAATGTAATTGAATTTTAATTTATATTTCCCCCCACCAAGAAAAATTTTTAAAAATCCATAAAAATGAGCCACCTAAAGTGGTTTCCCCCCTTAATGGTTACGATTACCTACTATGGAAAATTGAATTGTATTTTTAAGCATAAAAAAACTGAAATTATATATTTTTAAGAAGAAAAAAAAATGTTTGTGTTTCTAAAATAGTAAAAATAAAAATTTTTGTGTAGCTAATTTTTTTTAAACCTAAAAAATTGGTTGAATAAAATCTTTGATTCAATCAGAAGAAAAGATTTTTAAGAAAATTTTTTTAAATATAAAAAAATTCTCTTTAATAATTATCGTTAAATAAAGGAGATTTTCTTTGAATCGATAAAAAATGTTCTCCTATGATTTAATTATATAAAAATAATATAACATGAGAATTTCTCATAATGAAAAATTCAAAAATTTTCAGAATACACCATTTGTAGAGAAAGGTAGATTATGCATTTTGAGTCCCTCTAATTATGCGCTTAAATTGTGCACAATTATGCGGAATTATGCGCTTAAATTGTGTACAATTATGCGGAATTATGCAACTAAAAAGATGAATTCTGCGTTAATTATGCAATAAAATGAGCATGATTATGCAGAATTATGCAATTAAAAAGAATTCTGCTTCAATTATGCGCTAAAAAATGTTCATTTTACAAAATTATGCTGCATTTAAAAAAAATTTTTGATTTGGAACAGTTACTGGTTATTTTTCGAAACCAATTTCCCGAAAGGCCCTATCCCGAATGTCTAAAATCCCAAATACCTTTTTCCCGAATCTAATTTCCCAAAGATTTATGTACCCAAAATTTTTTTTTGTTTTTTATTAAAAATAGATATATGTGCGACTCCAAGTAAGAATTTAGTTTTTTTGGAGTAAGTAAACCAATTGCAATAAAATTCAGGAATTTTAATCTACACATAAAAAGAAATGTTTCCACCACACTTAATTCAGAAAAAAAATGAAAAATTGTTTATATTATGTTTATACAAATTTTTATAAACAAAACAGGTATTAAATAATAATTAAATAACTCTTGAACGACCAAACGAAATTGAATGAGGCAAACACTAAACAAATCTTTGCTGTGGTTTCTTTAAGATTCCGAAAAAAATTTTAACAACGGAAACATCTTTATACTAATTAGACATTCAGACACGGCCTTTCGGGAAAATGACCGGAAACGATGTTACTCATCATATATAGTACTTACTGCTTTTTAAAATTTAAGATTTATTTAATTTTTCAATAACATTTAACAAGTTAGTTAATAGTTTAAAAACTTATTTATTTTATTATTTAATTTAAAAAAATATTTTAAAAATAAAGAAACTAAAAAAAAATTTTCCATGGTTTTTAGTTAAAAAAGCACTATTTTGAAAATTTTGAGTCTATTCTGCGATCATTATGCAAAAAGAGTACAATTATGCAGTGAGTAAAAAATTATGCAATATTATGCGCTCTAGAAACATGTTGTAAAAGGTTTAAAACATGAATTAACATAATATTATAATGTTTCTACTTGATTTTAAAAAATTATGCAATTATGCAATCGCATAATCTACTTTTCTCTAACCATTTGAAATTAACATAAAAATAAATAATTCCAACGCAATCGAAATAAATTCACCAATTCAAATCTCTCTAGAGGGATAATAATCATGTAGGAAAACTTTTCTATATACAGTCGGGTCCCCATACTGTTACATTTTCAGAAATTTCCCACTTCTCCAGACTCAGCTCTGTTATGTGCTCAAATTATGCTTACTGCGCACCTTTCAGGAACGTAAATATATACACCTCAAGTTTGGCCTAGAAGTATATGCACCCTTTTCCTTTGTCTTAAGAATACGGCCCTGAAAATTAGTGACGTAACGTGACGTCACCTAACACTTCTGAATTTGGAGGTTATGCAAAATCATAACACTACTGAGGACATAACAGTTTGGAATCTAACAGTATGGGGACCCGACTGTAATACAAAATTTCATTTTAATGCAATATAAACTTATTCTCGACCGATTATTAATATTAATAAAAATCGTATAGAAGCAAAAACACGCGTTGAAAAGTTTCTTTCGTCGCTTTTTACATAAAAATGTGTGTAAGAGAGAAATATTGTTTTGTTAAATATTCCTGAAATAAACATATCAATCATATATGTATATATGTATGCATATATTTAAAATTAAAATGACCCTTTTTCCGCTCTCCAATATGAGTCGTATATATAAATCTGTGGAAAACAAGTTTTCTTTCTCTCTTTTTACTCTCTCACACGCTCTAATCAAACAAATTCCTTTTAAATTGTATTTTAATTTTTCTTTTGGTTTTTAACCAACAAAGTTGAAATTAAAATCAACATTTAAAAATTAAAAAGTAACTTGTTCCTTGATAAACTTCGATTCGAATTTTTCTGAAGTTAGTTATTTATTAGTAATTTTTTGGAATGATTTCAAATATATGGACATATCTCTAGAACTTTTAAACATTTAGGTACCTATTGAAAAACTTAATTTTTTTCCAAGGCACATTTCCTGAAATTAATTTTATTGTCTTGTGTATTAATCGAATAGTAGAAAAAACCTTGCGATACTCATTTCTACACATCGTTAACCCCCCTGTGTATGAGTTTAATCCCAAGAAAATGTTTCTAAATGCATAGATTTTTCATACAGTTGGATTTTCACATTAATCGGTATCTTGGGGGTTTTTGGGGTCGCTGATTACGAATATGATGTTAGTTTTTCAAAATTCAAAATAGCGGATCCAATATGGCGAAAGAAAATTGAAAAAGTTAATGCACAGAAAGAAACCCGACTCACTTTTGTTGCAACGCATTTGGAAGTCGGTCTCGAAATGACCCAATGGGAAGTAAACGATTGGTTCAATAATGGGCCATGCTTGGCGAACTCCGTTCCATTATTGGAACATTAATGGCAACCATCATTGGACCACCAATGGTTTAAACTTGGGATGATCACGCTACTGCCAATGATCGGTAGCCAAGCATCGGGCCAATATTAGTTGCCAAGGAATTGCCAAGGAAACAAAATCGATTTTCAAAAGCTTGATTTTTTATTGGCAACCAACAAAAAACAAAGGTTTTGAAAATTGATTTTTCTTAATTATTAATTGAAATTTATTTTAAAAATAATATATTTTTCAAAAATTTATTTTAAAAAAACATATTTTTTAAAAATATATATTTTTTTAAATTAATAGAACATATTAATTTAATTTGTCACCTCTGGTAAAACAAAGATGAAAGACTGATAAATTCCCTCACTTTATATTTTACAGTGGAGGGATAACTGTGAATGTCTTTGCGAGAGAGGAGCAGGTACTTATATAGAGCCAGTGAAACAGGTCACAAGCGAGAAGAAATCACTAGCATGCACTCTGGCGGCGCTTGTCGGAACTGTTTTCTGGCGCGCATGCATATCCTGACATTATCGACACAGCGCTTGGCAACCAACGTTGCGCCACTTCCGACAAGCGCCGCCAGAGTGCATGCTAGTGATTTGTTCTCGCTTCCCTAGTAGAAATTTGTCATAGTATCTTTAAGGGCACTGGACAGTTCCACTGGAAAATTTCGAGGCACTTTACAGTTAAACTGGCTAAAAACTATAAAGTGATGTCACGCTAATTTCTTCAAGTTATTGTCCAGTCAAATTTTACAGTTTCTGATCATCAGTCCTGTAGAAAAACTATACAAAATAATTCACTTGGAAATGTCAAAACTTTCTTTATATTGACGTTACGTATTAAACACGTACAAATTTGAAAATATAACGTTAAATTTTTTTGTCAACAAATTAAATAAATTAAAATTTTACGAAACTATATTTTTACTGTTGGTGTATCTATTGTTCCGTATAATAAATGATTTATAATAAATTATCTGTAAAATTATTTTTAAATAACTACATAATTAAAAAAAATATAAAAATTACTGATTCTTGAACACATGTCATTTTTTTACATTAAACAACATTCACTTTTTCCTTTAATTAAGCACAACACTGAAATAAATATTATTATTTTATCACACTACAAACTTATAAGTAAACCCTAATATGAAGAATTAATTCAGTTCAAACGAAAAATATCTAGCGGTTTCGGGGAGCGAACTCGGGTCACACTGGGACGAAATACCTAAACGCACGCTTTACGCATCACGGCCGTTCTAGTCGATGGACGATTCCGGAAAAATAAGAACCATACTCTACCGGCAGGTAAAGCAGTTCCCTTTTTCATCTTTTCTAGCTCAACTGGCGAATTACTGGACAGCTACTGCATAACACTCTAAAGTTGAACTTATTGATTATTACTGTATAGAAGTTCTGTCTGTCCAGTTATTCTCATGGTACTGTCTAGGCGTTCCGTGAAATTATGTTTCAAAGTTTGTCGTGGCGTTAGCGCTACCGTCAGTCCAGCAACTGAACAGTGTTGTGTAGACATTTTCCATAAATACATCAGAGTATACACTGAAAGAAATAATTCGCGGGTGTAACTAGAATTATGTCTATTTTTTCCGTAAGGAATTAGTAATAAATTGTTACTGTCTACTGTCATTAATTATAGACAGTTCTGTTATTCAGATCGGAGAGCTATACATATGTCAACGTCAATTCATCAATGTAAAATATAACCTCACTTTATTGGACCAATTCTAACTTTTTGTATGTAACAGGTTTGTTAAATTAATATTTATACATATAATAAGAGTATATAATCTTGAAAAGAAATTGTCTTCTGAATTTAAAAAATTAGTTATTTTAATTAACTCAATTAATTGAAGCGAATTTTAAAAAATTTTTTTTTTTCTAAAGGAATTTTCATTAAAAATAAATTTTGATTGAAAAGAAATTTTTATTATTAAATCAAAATTTTAATATTAAATAATTTAAAAAATTTGTTATTTAGTTGTCAACAGTAAAATAAAAGAACAAAATTAAAATTATAAAAACTATAAACTGTAAAACCAAAAGATTTATTTTATAGAAAATATTTCGAAAATGTCAATACACAACTGTTTAGTTACTGAAACTGGCGGTAGCGCTAACGCCACGACAAACTTTGGAACATCATTTCTCGGAACGCCTCGACAGTGCCATGAAAATAACTGTACAGGACTTCTATGCAGTAATAATCAAGTTCAACTTTATATTTTCTTTAACAGTGTTATGCAGTAGCTGTCTAGTAATTCGCCAGTTAAGCTAGATTAAACTTCCATGACTAAAACTGTACAGTAACTTGAATAAATCTAGTCATGCCACGACAAATTTCTACTAGGGTTGTGACCTTTCTCACTGGCTCTATATAAGTACCTGCTCCTCTCTCGCAAAGACATTCACAGTCATCCCTCCACTGTAAAATATAAAGTGAGGGAATTTATCAGTCTTTCATCTTTGTTTTACCAGAGGTGACAAATTAAATTAATATGTTCTATTAATTTAAAAAAATATATATTTTTAAAAAATATATTTTTTTAAAAAATATATTTTTTTAAAATAAATTTTTGAAAAATATATTTTTTAAAAATAAATTTTAATTAATAATTAAAAAAAATCAATTTTCAAAACCTTGGTTTTTTGTTGGCTGCCAATAAAAAATCAAGCTTTTGAAAATCGATTTTGTCTCCTTGGCAATTCCTTGGCAACTAATATTGGCCCGATGCTTGGCTACCGATCATTGGCAGTAGCGTGATCATCCCAAGTTTAAACCATTGGTGGTCCAATGATGGTTGCCAATTGTTTTGCCAACAAAAAAACCATTGGGTACCAAGCATGGCCCATTATTGAACCAATCGTTAACATTGGCAACTTCCCGTTGGGGAGTAATCGGCAACTTCAAGTGACTCAAAATAGAAAAAAATGTCAGGTTCCAGTTTTTTTGTGTGTGTTATGTTGGCAACAACTATAGAAAATGTCTGCTGCGCGTTGCGCCGTTACTTTTTTTGTGCTTCGCATGTTTCGTGTTATATGGTTACCATCCCTGTCAGTCAATTCACAAGTGACTAACCTAAAAAATTGCTTTTAATTTCTCATAAATGCGATAAATCGACTTCAAGTATTAATGTTTTGACAAGTCCAACGTGTTTATTCATTATATACAATTATTTTCATTCATATATTTATGAATTATTCCCAGTTATTCCAATGCTATTGTAATTTTATCATAAACCCAAAATGATACCGCTTTTACTCATTTTGAGTCTTTTCCCTAGAAACTCAGAATGAGTCGAAGGGGTATAATTTTGTTGCACTTCAAAATGAGTATCATATGATACTCATTTTGAGTAAAGTTTTTTTCTGTGTGGATTTCCACAGCATTGGATATTCAGGGGTTTTTGGGGTCACTGATTATGATTCTGTAGTCGGATTTATGCATTTAAAAAATTCCAAATGGCGGATCCAATATGGCGGATGAAAATTTAAAAAATAATTCAATTTGCACAGAAGTGGGTATAAAGGGGTTTTTGGGGTCGCTGATTACGAATCTGAACTTAGTTTTTAAAAAATTTTAAAAGTGGTTTTTTTCATATAAAAATTATTGATATTTTAAAAACGATTTTTAAAATATTTTGGGATTAATTATAATTAAAAAGCAATGAAAGTAAATTTATTAATTTTTGTTATCTTTAAAATTCTAGTTAAAATTTCCAACATTTTAAGTCCTATTATCTATAAAAGCCGTATATTATAGTATATTGGATTTTCTATGAAACATGTTTGAAAAATTATTTCAAATTCGTAATCAGCAAAACAGGAAACCCTTAAATGTCAAAAGACATTAAAATCTGATAATTTTTTAAAAGTTTCGTCCGCCATTTACAATTTTTTTAAATTAACTTCAGATTTGTAACCAGAGGACCCCAGAAACCTATAAATAATAAATTTTAGGCAAACTTGCGAGTTTAATGCTTTCTTTCTCCATGAAACAATTATTATGACAGTAGAAGATCATATTCTTATTCTTAGAGAAAGAATTTTTTTTTTCATTTAGAAAAAAAGTCGAAAAAAGTCTAGAACGACTTTTTTCGGCTAACTTCACATGCATTTTCAAAGTTAACTTTTTAAAGTATGAGTAGGGGAGACTAGGTGCAGTTGTTACAATTTTGATAAAAACAGTTACTGTGATTAGAGTTTAACTCCAATTTGTTTGGAGAAATGAAATTAAATGAAAGGTATATTATCTAGTTTTAAAAGGCCATAATTGATTTAGCTCTATATCTATATTATTTAATTAACTAGAAGCATTTGAGTGACAGCGTATAAATTGTAACAACTGCACAAAGTGAATGTCGGTTGTTACAATACCAAGAATCATCTATAACATTTCTAAATTGAAGACAAATAATTTCTTATAACAACTTTTATTAATTATTCATAATTTTTGACTCAACGTTATCGTACGTGACAGTTCCATAGAGATGGCAGCATTAATATTGTTTCGAAATGAAAGAAACTTAAAAAATATTTTTTTTTATTAATTTTGAAGACAAATTTAGAAAAACCATGAGATTTAAAAAAAACTGAGTGTGATTACATTTTTGACAAATATTTTACATTTCAAACGAATCTGCTGAATTTTGGAAAAAATATCCGTTCTCATTATCACTTGTAACAACTGCACAATAGGTGCATTTTTTACAATAAAACACTTTATTAAAAAAATATACACTAAATGTGGACAACCAAGGCAGTTTTTTAAAACTTAATCCTCATAGAATTGATATTAAAAAAATTTGCTTTGTTAAGTATAAAGGTCTATTAATTATTTAAAAAATATCAGGCAGAGAGATATTTACTTTTGGCCTCTAAAAACCAATGTGCCTATTTTTTTACTTGTAAAGCTTGCATATATTTTTTAAACATATTGCAGTAAGTTCGTACATAAGAACTAAACATTTTTCTCTTTGGAACCCCATCTCTATGACTAACTGTTTCTGAGATATTCCATTTGTAACAACTGCACAGCTTAACAACTGCACCTAGTCTCCCCTAATTAAAAAAAATGATGAGGAATTGGAGTAAAAAATGTTCAGTGGTGTGGAACTTTTAGTCATTCCTAAATTTTTAGGTTATGTTTGCTTTTTGATTTGTTATTAGAAAATTAATTTTTGTATTCACTGAGAGAAAAATATGTTACAGGATAACATAATGATTGTTCTCGATGCTGAGTAATTAAAGTATTTTTCTGTACTTTATAAATTTTTATTTACCAATAAAAAATTTTAAAAAATATTCCCTGTTACTTATTTCTTCTATTATTTGTAATACGATCGTCGTATATGCGCATGCGTCTTTAGAGAGAGAAAGAAAAGGGGACGTTAAGTACGCTTGCCGTCTCTTTCTATCGACCTGACGCTTCCACGCAAGGAAAAACTGTAATTTATTAATTTGTTCAAAAAACGAATTCTTTTTTATTCGGAATTTTTTTTTTCCAAATCTATTCATTTCTGAAATAAAAATTCTAAAAAATTGTCTTTTTTAAAAAAAGAATTTCGCGAAAGTAAATAGAGAAGAGTAAAAAAGAAAAAAAAAATGATTCTTTAAAACAAAAAGTGATCGACCTTTGTTATTTTATACGTATTTGATGGAAAGGAGTTAGTGTAAATGTATGGGGAGTTTAGATTGTTCTAATGTTGATGTTTAGGTGACTAAAGGGTCGAGTTGTCATTTAGTCTGAATTTGGGGCCATTGCCTGCTTTTAGATCTATTAGAGGGAAAAGAATACATATATAAATATAAGAGTGTTGGGTTGGTTTGGCTTGGTTCTGCACTTGGAGCAGCTTTACCTTGTCTAACAGCAAGCGCAGACCAGACCAACAGCAGCAACCACCGGGAATCAATAACTCCTCATGGTGGAGTTTACCCTCTCATCCTCTTTGCCCCTTTTCGGAACCTCCCTTTTCTCTTTCCCCCACGTTCTTTTACAACCTTACACCACTAGACTGCACAATTTTCGACGCAAAAGGGAGAGACATACATACAAGGATTCTTCTCGATTTTCCAGGACGAGTTACTGCTTTTCTCTCTCTTTCTCCCACTTTTTTTCCGTCTCTATGTCTTTCTTCCAATGTCGCTTTTTCCTTCCCTCCTTGTCTCTAGTTGTGTAAACCCCTCGCAAAAACAAAGGAGCGAAACCAAGGAAGGAAGTTCCCTGATGGAAATATTTGACCCTTTAACGATAGGGGAGAGAAAGAGAGATATGACGACGGAATGCGGGATCGAATGGAAGTAGAAAAAAATAATAGTTGGAGACAAAAAAATATCATCCAACACGTAATGTATAAGTTCCAAGTAAAATTTCCTACGCACTACTTTTTTCACCCTCTTTTTTTTATAACAAACAACATAACTTAAAGGAACGAAAATAAGAAATAACACTCTCTTTTATTGACGGTGAATCTGATTTAATATGAAATACAACTTTTACGATATCCTTTTAGTCACAATTGCGTCACATTCTATATACCAAAAAAGAAAAATATACTTCGAAATAAATTGTGATAAAATTATTAATAACAAAAATAACTCTCTAGATGATAATATCAGCACACCGATTTTTCAAGAGAATACAAAATTAATTTTCTAATAACAAAAATCAAGAAGCAAACATAAACTCAAAATTTAGGAATGAGTAAAGTCAATTTAGTCAGTGAGCAGTGAGCGCCTCTGAGCCACTCACTACTCGACTGCTATTAGCGCGTTCCTCCGAGCGTCGGGCGAGTTATTCAATCCAAGGCCTCAATTAAATTTTACAAAAATTTCAATTTAAAAATCTTTTGTTTAATTATTATTTGTAAAAATTTTTTAAAAATTTTTATATTCTCATATTTATATATTATGTAAATTATTAACTTTAATTCACTTTTCAATTTTTTTAAAATAATTGATACTTCTCCAAAAATTTTTATATAAATTTCAAGAATAATTACATTTTTCGAAGAATTAATTTAAAATTCTATCAAAAATAATTGAATTCTTGCAACAAATTTTTTTTAAATAATTTATTGAATTCTTGAGAAATTGGATTATGTATGAAGATAAATTGAATTCTTGCAACAAATTTTTTAAAATGTATTGAAATCCTGAAAAAAATTTTACTATATTTATGAAAATACATGAATTCTTGTAAAAAATTGTATTAAAACTTTTTAAAATAATTGAATCGTTTCAAAGAATTTCATTAAAATTTGAAAAAATATAATTGAATTCTTGCGATGAATTCTATTATTTATGAAAATAATTAAATTCTTTCGAAGAATTCATAATAAAAATTGTATAATTATAGTTATTTCTAAAAATGTTCTTGAAAATTGTATTTTAAATAATTGAATTCCTGTGAAAATTTTATTATTTAAAATATTAAAAATAATAATAAACAAAATAATTATAAAGTAATGAATGAAAAAATAAAATACATAGTAACTGAAATAATAAACAAAACAGTAAAATAGTATTAAAAGTACCCAATAAATAAAATACTAATAAAATAACAAATAAAATCGAAAAGTTTGAAATTTAATAAACTGGAGTCGGAAAGCAAAATAAATTTAAAATTTAAAGTAAAAAACTGAACACTTGTTGACATAGTAGTAGGTATAAATTTTTTGTCAATTCCTCTTTGTTTACGAAATTTTGCCTCAAGTTTTTTTTTCGTTTAAATATTGGCATTGCCTTGGAACCCGCAGTGAGGGTAAACGTATTTGAAAACTTGTGTTTAAAAAATTTATTATCAGTTTTAATAAGTTTTTCTCTGGTAAATATTCATCCATGAGTTCACACAAAACGATATGAGGCCAGTGTATCACTCCTCTCTCTCTCTCTCTCCCTCTTTTTTCTCTCTTATGTGTACTCGAATCGTATTCTTCTAATTATAACCATAGAGAAGAGATTCAAGTAAATACAACATTTTATAAATATTGAAATTTTCTATTCGCATTTAAATTATGTAAATTAAAAAATTTGCCTTTAATGAAAATTAAAATATCATTTAAAACAGTGCCTTGTGACTTCTGTTGTTACTAATTATATACCATTAGTTGCAAATATTATTAGAAAATATTTAAATAAATTAAAAAATTATTTAATTTTGAAAATCTGTTGTCAAATTTGTATTGCAACCGGCAATTAAAATTTTGTAAGGTTTTCGTTTGTTTGTAAACATTGAAATTTGTTAGAGAAATAGTTGATTTTGTTGTAAAATGGTAGAAAAAAAGAATAAATATTATTATATAAAAGAAAAAGAGAGAAAAAAAGAGAGAATTCTCAATTTAAATAGAGGGAAAAATGGTTTTTGCCGTAAACTCGTGAAAGTATTGCAAACAATTTTTCTCCCTTCCGGAGTGCACTCAAAGTAAATAATGTCGGAAGTTAAATTCCAGCAGTTCGCGTTTTCGAGGACGTTTACTCGGATTTGCACCACACATAGTTAGGATGGGATGTAGAATGAAAATGGTAAGAGGGGTAGAAGAGGGTAGTCACCTTGTGTTAACCCAGTTCCGTCCAAGTGATCAATACAAGAACCAACTCGTCAACGACAGTGCCTCCTCCCTCCCCACTGGCAAAGCAAACTATTCATCTCATAAAACGGGTTGCATTTATACATTAAATTTAACTCAGTGCTGTACTATAATCATTCATTTCCCCACACATTCTAGCTTTTGTACAGTATAATTCATAAAACGTTTACTCTCAACACTACTTTTTCAAAGAATAGTACATTATGGCACTAGTGTGGAAAGGCGGCCATTATTTCATGATTATTGTCGTGTGTGGGGCCTACAAAGGGAACAGCGCTTCCCCTTGATTTACACAATGCTATCTCAAAATATTAATAATTATTCTGATCATTATTATTACTGATCTTCTCATTATTACACTCTTTTGCGTGAAATATTTGACGCAGGAGGAAGGAGAACACCTGAACCTAACGAATACGCACTTTGAAACCCGGAAAGATAACCACTACACTAAACACGACTTGGTATTTTAATTTTTTAATAGACACTAGATTTTCGAGTCAAAATACAATACTTAATCAGATGATGTTTTATACATTTCGAGTACACAATTTTATACACTTGTCAAAAACTATTTATTTTTAATTATTTATGACATTCAAATAAAAATAAATTTAAATACACAAATTATTGCAAAGGTAAATTTTCAAACACACTGCGCGATTAAAATAGTAAAAATGTTGTCACCACGTGCGTAAAAATTTCGACGATTTATATTGAAACCTAACCAAAAAAGTCTGAAAGAATTGACTAATATAATTAAATAGTTTATTTTCTAAAACATGGACTATATCTATATTTCCAGAGGTTCTGAGAAACCAGCAATTTTGATGTATTTACATCAACTCCATTTTATGTACAAAAAATAGACGCGAGTAATGATAAAAAATCGTTTTACGAAATCACGATAAATGACGCGAAAGATATAGAGGTAAACACTGTCAGAACAGAAGCAGACGCGTGCGCATTATGGAAATAGGCAAAATTACTAAAATCCTAGTCAATTTGACTAGGATTTGCAGGGTTGTTTTTTCCAGGCTTGAATTTGTTGAATCAACCTAGCGATACTAACCATAATGATTAGGAATCCTTATTACTTTTACTAGGTTAAGATTAACTATAGGGTCATAGTTAATAATACCATCGAGATTTTTTTTCGGTGACGGGCACTCATGAGGAATTAGTGAGGCTAACCACACTAGTAATGTCTAGATAGGTGATAATAGGGCACTGACTAGAATGCCTTCTTTTTCTAAATAGGGAAATCTATTTGGTATCTATTCATGTCCCTATTAAGGTAGGGGAGAGTGGGGCAAGACGGGGTACTTAAGGTTCCCGTGCAGAAATTTTGACCGGGGCCAGATCGGGACAAACCGGGCTCCGATCTGGCAACCCGACCTGGCTCCGGCCTGGTTGAAACACTAAAACCGACCGGGGCCATGGCACTTTGCCCGATCTGTCCGCCCTTTCGGGACCCGGTCGGGGCCATGGGATTTCCCCCGATCTTTTCGCTACCCAGGTAGAAATCCAATACTGACTGCATTTTATTATATTAAAGCTCGTTATTTGATTATTAAAGCATGGGGAGTATTTACTTCAATATTAATAATTATTATTAATATTTTTGTAGTAAATAAACTTTCATGAGTGTCATTAAAAATGTAAATAATTATTAGAATTGCTTTTATTGAACTAAGTTTTTAAAAAAATATATTTTTCTTATTTTCTTTCATTAGTTTAGACAGACTATCTTATTTAAATTAATGACTAATTTATTATTATTATTGTTAATAATTATTTAAACCTATACTTTATGTAACATTATTAAGAATTATACACAAAACACTTAGAACTAAGACGGAAAAATATCGCACGCACGGGGGGGATCGAACCCTAGACCTCGAGGACGCAAGTCGAATACACATACCGCATAGCCACGCAAGCTTGGAAGCGACCTCGCTTAAACTTCCTTTTGAATCATGGGACCGTTATATACAGTGATATCATAATAAATTGACTGTATCATATTTATTTATAGAAAAATTATTAAAAATGTATGTTATATATATATATATAAATTAATATGTTTATCATAATAATATGGTAAAAATTATTAATTTAATTATTTATTCTCTATTATTTATAATTTAACTATTTTTTGAAATAATAAAAAATTTTTTATTATTAATAATTCACAATAATACTAAAAATTATTAATTAATAATAATTTATTTTTTTGCCTTAAACATGGAATTTCAATTTAAGTGTGAAAAATAATTAAGAGTTTTTAAGAGTTATAAATGTCAAAAATAATATGTTAATATTATAACCACAAATAAATTTAACATTTTAGGCAATATTTTTGGTTATCGCCATGATAACATCGACAAATGGTTCACCCTCGACAATTGGTGCGTTTGTCCTATTGTTTTAAATTAAAGGAGAATAAATTCTTAAGACATCCCATGAGGATAATTTTTGAGTTTTTAATTGTTTATAATTTTTATTTTCAAATTTCAATCAAAGTTAACAAATTAACACAATTTTTTAAAAACGGACATTTATTTTCTTATTCCGTTACTGCACATGCTCTAAATCAGTTCAAATTAATCCAATATTACCAGCAGACAATTAAAAACCCATAAAGTAATATATTTCAATTGTCATAAACAACATTAATTAACAAATAGTTAACTTTGATTCCTCTCCAATAAAAAATATTTTTTTTACATTTTCTTTTTAATTTTAGTTCATTTGAAGAATATTTTTCCTTTATGATTAAAAAATAACTTATTTAAATTGTTATAAACAATATTAATTAACAAATAGTTAACTTATGATCCTGTCCAACAAAAAATTTTTGTTACAAATTTTCTTTTTTACTTAGGTTCTTTTAAAGAATATATGCCTTTTTTGCTTATAATATAACTTATTTAAATATTTAATATTATATATCCGTGGTCTTTTAACATTATCTAAATAAAAAAGTAAACGTGAAAAAAAAGTTTTTGGTGGAAAGGAACAAAATTTAACTATTTGTTAATTAATATTATTTGTAACCATTTAAAAAAGTTATTTTTTAAACAAAAAGGACACATATTTTTAAAATGAACTTAAATTAAAAAGTAGACGTGAAAAAATATTTTTTTGGTGGACACATAAGTTACATAACTATTTGTTATTTAATATATTGTTTATAACAATTTAAATAAGTTATTTTTTTTATCAAAAAGGACAAATATTCTTTAAATAGACTTAAATTAAAAAGAAAATGTGAAAAAAAAATTTTTAGTGGAATATGAATCAATGTTAACTATTTGTTAATTAATATTGTTTATAACAATTTAAATAAGTTATTTTATAATCAAAAAGGACAAATATTCTTTAAATAAACTTAAATTAAAAAGAAAAGGTGAAAAAAACATTTTTTAGTGGAAAGAAATCAAAGTTAACTATTTGTTAATTAATATTGTTTATAACAATCGATATAAATTACTTTCTGTTTTATTAATTGTGTGGTGGTCATATTGTATTAATTTGAACTGATTCAGATCATATGCAGCAACGGAATAAGAAAATAAGCCTCCTTTTGTGAAAAATTGTATTAATTTGTTAACTTTGATTGAAAATAAAAATTATAAACAATTAAGAACTAAAAAATTGACCTTAAGGGATGTCTTAAGAATTTATTCGCCTTTAATTTAAAATAAAGAATACTGAAACCGGTTAAGAATTGTAGGCTGTAGACAGTTTTGAACAGTAAATTGTAAAAAAAATCCCATCACTGCAAAAACTGGCGTCTTTGAAACATGTATGTGAAATTGGCCCCCCACTTTCAAATAAATTAAATTTTCTTTAGAGTTCTGACTTCCTCTACAATAGTTCTAGAGTTCCTTATAGATTTTAGAAATAGTTTCGTCGAATAAATGGTAAAAAATAGGTTTTTTCATAATGGGGGGCTAACTTCACGTAGCCCCCCACTATTGAAAAAATGGATTTATTATTAGAGTTCTGAGTAGCTATAAGAGAGTTCTAGAGTTCCCTACAGTTTATTTCAATAGTTCTCATAATCCAAAATCATAAAAAAATAATTGAAAATTCGAGAATTTTTCAAAAAAATTAAAATCTTACGAAAAAAAAGTTCTGCTCAGAGTTCTGTTAGCCTCCGATAGTGTTCGACAAAAAACCTTCATAACAATTTTTTCAAAACCCAAGAACTACTGAACTACGAGACTTTAAAGTTTCAAAAAAAATTTGATTTTTTATATATTGAGAGTTCCATGAGTTCTGATCAGAGTTCTGTTAACCTCCGATAGTATTGGACAAAAAACCTTCATAACAATTAGTGATGCACTTCGAGCGAGTCTCGGATCGAAAAACCAAGAATATCGCGAGAAAAACAATGAAAACAATTGAATGTTATATTTTCATCTCTTTTTTTTATGAAAGGACAGAGTCTCGTCGTGCATCACTAATAACAATTTTTTAAAACACAAAAATTACTGAACTACGAGACTTTAAAGTCTACTTTTTTGAAAAATCAAAAATTTTAGGAGAGTTCTGGGCACTTTTGCAATAGTTCTAGAGTTCTCTAACGATTATTTAAATAGTTCTGATAATTAACAATAAAAAAAGAGACAATGAAAAATCATAGTGCTAACTTTGCATAGCACTATGATTTTTGCAAAAAAGAATTTTGACCTAATATTCTGAAAGAGAATAAAGAGTTCTAGAGTTCTCTACCAAAAAAACAAGAGTTCAGCAAAATTTCAAAAGTTATTAACAAATTAAAAAAAGGTATGAAACTAATATTTTGCGAGTTCTGAATAGAGTTCTGGCATCGTTGCGAAGAGTTCTCTAAGTATATCTAACAACATTTTGTTCTAAATCCAAAATCAAAAAAAGTTACGGCACTTTGAAATTTTCTAAAATTTTCAAAAATTAAAAATTTAGAGTTCTGGGAGTTTTGAAAAGAGTTCTGGCATTATTGCGAAGAGTTCTAGAAGTTATTTTTATGACATTTTTCCTTAATCCCAAAACCATATAAATTACAGAACTTTCAAAATTTCAAAAATGAAAATTTTAGAGTTTTGAGAGTTCTGATTAGAGTTCTGGCATCATTGCGAATAGTTCTAGAAGTAATGCTAATGATTTTTTTTTTCAAACCAAAGATCCAATAAGTTACAGGACTATAAAAATTACAAAAAAATCCAAAAAGTTATAGGACTTTAAAATTATCAAAAAATTTCAAAATTCAGAGTTTTAAGAGTTCTGATTAGAGTTCTGGCATCATTGCGAATAGTTCTAGAGAGGTAATTCTAATGACATTTTTTCTTAAATCCAAAATCAAAAAAATTACGGGACTTTGAAATTTTCTTAAATTTTCAAATATTAAAAATTTAGAGTTCTGAGAGTTCTGATTAGAGTTCTGGCATCATTGCGAATAGTTCTAGAAGTAATTTTAATGACATTTTTCTTTATACCAAAAATCCAATAAGTTGCAGGACTTTGAAAATTTCAAAAAATCTAACAAATTTAAAAATTCCGAGTTCTGAGAGTTCTGAAAAGAGTTCTGACATCTTCATAAAGAGTTCTATCAGTATTTTTAACGACATTTTGTTTTAAATCCAAAATCAAAAAAGTTATAGGACTTTAAAATTTTCAACAAATTTCAAATTTCTAAAATTTAGAGTTCTGAAAGTTCTAATTAGAACTTTCATTGCGAAGAGTTCTAGAAGTAATTTTAAAGACATTTTTCTCTAAGCACAAAATCCAAATAGTCACAAGCCTACTCAAATTTTCAAGGTTTTAAAATTCAGTGTTCTAAAAGTTCTAATTACGGTTCTGACATTGGCATAAAGACATCTTCAAATAATCCTAATGAAGTTTTGATAGATACTTAAATGCCAAAAAGTACAGTATTTATAATTTTTTTTAAATTTCGAAATATTGCCTTTAGTCGATCTTTTATGTCTTTGTTGTTGTCTGGTCTTTAATATTCCTTAGCTCAGTTAACAATTTATAAATAAATTTTTTTAACGTTAAAATTATTGCTTTATCTTATTTTATTTAGTTAATAGTATAATTGGATTTTGCTTTGTTAATGTGAACAATATTTTTTATAAATATGTCTTGAAAAATGATAAGGCGAATAGGGTAAACAAAAAAAATGTTAAAAATTACTACTTAAAAAACTATATTTTTTAAAAAATTATTATTTTGGAAGTGAACAAAATGTATTTTATATTTAATGGAACAATACATCTTTTTGTTACAATTCTAACGTCTCCTATTGACCAATACTATTTAGGAACATTCTTTTTTGTTCACCCTTAGAATTAAAAGTTACATTTAAAAATTACTTAATAAAACCAAAACACCGCTTCCATTTTTTTAGCTTTATAAACACACTATAATGCAAAAACTCACTTAGGTCTACAAATTCAAAAAATTTATTAAAAAATGTTTGAATTAATTAATTTAATGATATATATTTATAAATTTACATATTCTCATGTTTCTAGAAAATTGTTATTTTATTGTATTAATTAAAAAAACTGTTATATAAAATCCAATTTTTCTGAACTCTGAATTTTTAATTTCTAACATTTTTGAAAATTTTCCAATCCTGTAATTTTTTGGATTTTGTGCTTAGAAAAAAATGTTATTAGAATTACTTCTAGAACTCATCGCAATGATGCCAAAACTCTAATCAGAACTCTCAGAACTCTAAATTATAAAATTTTGACATTTTTTGAAAACTTCAAAGTCTTGTAACTTTTTGATTTTAGATTTAAAACAAAATGTTATTAGAAATACTTGTAGAACTCTTTATGACGATGCCAGAACTCTTTTCAGAACTCTAAGAACTCTAAATTTTTAATTTTCGAAAATTTTAGAAAATTTCAAAGTCCCGTAATTTTTTTATTTTGGATTTAGAAAAAAATGTCATTAGAATTACCTCTAGAACTCTTCGCAATGATACTAGAACTCTAATCGGAACTCTGAATTTAAAAATTTTGAAATTTTTTGAAAATTTCAAAGTCCTGTTACTTTTTTGATTTTGGATTTAAAACAAAATGTCATTAGAAATACTTATAGAACTCTTTATGACGATGCCAGAACTCTGATCAGAACTCATGGAACTCTCAATTTATGATAAATTTTTTTTTTAATTCAAAGTCCTGTAGTTCAGTAGTTTTTGGGTTTTGAAAAAATTGTTATGGAGGTTTTTTGTCCAATACTATCGGAGGTTAACAGAACTCAGATCAGAACTCATGGAACTCTCAATATATAAAAAATCAAATTTTTTTTTAAACTTCAAAGTCTTTTGTAGTTCAGTAGTTTTTAGGTTTTGAAAAAATTGTTATTAGAGTTTTTTGTTGAACTCGATAATTGGCTTACAGAACTTTGATCAGAACTCTTTTAATGGAACGTAATTGAATTTTCGAAAAATTATCGCGTTTTTTCAATTTTTTTTTTACTTTGGATTATCAGAACTATTCAAATAAACTGTAGGGAACTCTAGAACTCTCTTAAAACTACCCAGAACTCTAATTATAAATCCATTTTTGCAATAGTGGGGGGCTGCGTGAAGTTGGCCCCCCATTATGAAAAAACCTATTTTTTACCATTTAATCGCCGGAACTATTTCTAAAAACTATCAGGAACTCTAGAACTATTGTAGAGGATGTCAGAACTCTAAAGAAAATTTAATTTTTTTGAAAGTGGGGGGCCAACTTCACATACATCTTTGAAACGTCTTATTTTAAGACATTAGACGTTTTGAAAACGTCTAGTCTGGAATAAATGACTAATTCATCTGTCTTTCATGCAAAGAGTCTAAAAATTTGAGACACTTCTTGCGTCTTACAAATGTAAACAAGTCACTTTCAGTGCTTATAATTTAAGACATATAATGTAGACGGTAAAAGTGTCTATATTTAAGTCATTTTTGCTAATTTAAGACGTTTTCGAAGTAAGACACTTTGAATAAAAGACATTTTGTGTATTCGAGTATCTTCGGTAATATTCGTCTTGCCTCGTCTCAATGAAAGTTTCCCGCGCAATATAAATGCATACATGCATTTTTAGGTTATGTTTCGATTCAAGCAGTAAATTTCATCTGAATGAAGACACTTTAAACGTCTCCAAAATAGTCACTTTTAACGTCTTCCTAAAAGACATCCCAAAACGTCTTACAAATGAGGACAAAAGTGTCTCAAATATAGACACCTGTTTTTGCAGTGATTGTGCGCTGTTTTTAGATCCTTGGGCAAACCCGGCCTGGTCCTGGTCGGGGCCACGAAGTCGGGGCCAGATCATGAAAACCCGACCGGGGCCAGGGCGGTAATCGGGAACAAAAGTGTCGATTTCTGCACGGGTTTAAAGCGCAAAAAAACAAAAATTATCGAATATATATTTTATTATTTTATTTAATAACCATCTTTGGAAAACAGTCTTTCGTAATAAAGGCGTACAGAGGACATCTGTTTCTTAAAAAAGCATAACATTAATAATATGGAAAAAATTGCAAATCTCCCCATCTTGCCCCACCGGCGGGTAAGCTACCCAAAGGGGTAAGATGGGGTACTCAAAAAAGCAACCTAGTATTTCTGTCGACAAATTTTACAATTGAAGGTTGCATCTTCATCTTCGTCAGCGACACCAGCACAACTGCAGTGAGCCCATTGGCCGCAGACAGAACAAGCAGCCCAGCCTTCATTTGAGTCCAAATAACAACCATTACAATAGAGACAAGGTGTATTTTCCACTTTACCATCGCTAATTGATGATTTAACCTGACAAGCCTTTTCTTTTTGGTCACTCTTATTTTATTCAGTCTTGATTTAAGTAGTTTTCTTAACTTCTCTTATTTCTCTTTTCTTTTGCTTAATTTGTGTACCCCGTCTTGCTCCACTCTCCCCTACCCCATCTTGCCCGCACCTACGAAATTGAATAAAACGATTAATTACTACAATTTACGATTCAACAAAGAAAAAAAACATATGCTTCCCTTCTTCTGTAATCCTTGCCAGTTATAAAAAATTTTATATACTTTATTAACTGTTATTATTAAATAATAAAAACCTCCTAAAAAAGTGAAAAAATCACAACAAAATCGTCGAAAACAGTTTTATTTTAGTAAAACAGATAAAAGATTTGTTCTCATGGCTTTTAGGTTTTGTAAACAAGAAACTATCGTTTCGGTGCAGTATTATGTAAAATATAATCGCGATTGGTTAATTCGTTTGTTAAATATATTTAACAAACGAATTAACCAATCGCGATTATACGGCTATATTATACGGGATTATCGCGATTATACGGGGTACCGGCCCTATAGGGCCGGTACCCCGTCTTGCCCCACTCTCCCCTGTTTGCATTAATTTTCAATTTCATTGACAAATCCCAATTTCTAAATAATTAACAATGAAATAAATCAGAAAAATAGTTCTAAACGCATATTAAAATACTATTTAAAATATGAAAACTATTTGGGCAAAAATATTTAAGATTTTTAAATTTCAAAATATTGCACTATTTCTCGCAAGCGGTAAAGAAATGTTCTGTTTAGTATATATATATAAGGACGATGAGAAGGTAGATTCATAGTGTGCGAGTTAGTGTTAGTTATGCGTTAGTGTTAAGATAGTGACAGGTCGATTGGTCGAAACAGTGTTGTTTACATGTGTCTTAGTTCAGTGTTACTGCCCGTGTAGAAATTGAAAATAGGACTTCGCAAGGCCCTGATTAGACGCCTTTTCGTTTAGTGAGGCGCAAACTAGGAAAATTAGTCAGGACCCGTCTAATTTCGTCACGCTTGAAATATCAGGTGATGATGTGAAAAGATAGAGAGGCTCTAACTAGATTGCCTTGTCACTGCCTGAATAGAAAAGCTGAATGTGGGGATTTAACTAGAGGTCCTCTTTAGCGCCTCATTAGTTTTTCTAAATACCAAAGCAAAAATTTACGACAGGCTTAATATTGCGCCAGTAATACTAAACAAGTCACTGAACATACACACATGTAAACAACACTATTTCGACAAATCAACCTATCACTTACTTAACACTAACACTAACGTATACCTAACACTAACTCGCACGCTATGAATCTACTTTCTCATCGTCCTTATATACTAAACAGAACATTTCTTTAGCGCATGTGAGAAAAAGTGCAATATTTCGAATTTTTAAAATCGTAAATATTTTTGCTTAAATAGTTTTTAAACTTTAAATAGTATTTTAACCCATTAACGCCCACCAGGACGCAAAATGTACACTGATTTCACGACTCTTATTTTGTATGAAATAATTAGTTAAAAATTTTAGGAAATACCATTTCCGACGTAAAATTTATCGCTCTTTCTGAATATGAAACTAAAATTTGTTTATAATTATCTCAAAAAAATTTATAACAATTTTATTGCAAAAAAACACACTTTTTTATGAAAAAAAATTTTTTCAATTATTATTTTGACATGGAAAATTAAAGAATATGGTCTCCAAAGCACAAAATATCGCGTCCTCGAACTCTCAGCTATAAAAATCCATAATTACTTTTTATTAAATTCAAGATGGCGGATATGAAAATAACCATTTTTCCAAAATGCAAAAGGCCGAAAAAAATTTTTGGGAAATGTTTTTCAAAAGTTATTAGATTTGATTGAAAATGGTTACTCGTGGGTTTTTGGGGTCGCTGATTACGAATCTGATATCACTTTTTCAAAATTCAAAATGGAGGATCCAATATGGCGGACAAATTTTTAAAAAGTGATTAAATTTGCTTGAAAATGGTTACTCGGGGGTTTTTGGGGTCGCTGATTACGAATTTAACGTCAGATTTATAAAATTCAAAATGGCGGATCCAATATGGCGGACATATTTTCTAAAAAGTGATTGGATTTGCTTAAAAATAGTTACTCGGGGGTTTTTGGGGTCGCTGATTATGAATCTGATGTTACTTTTTCAAAATGGCGGATCCAATATGCCGTTAATTTTTTAAAAAACTGATTAGATTGGCTTTAAATTGATTATTCGGGGGTTTTTGGGGATGCTGATTACGAATCTGTTGTCACTTTTTCAAAATTCAAAATGGAGGATCCAATATGGCGGACAGATTTTTAAAAAGTGAATAAATTTGCTTGAAAATGGTTACTCGGGGGTTTTTGGGGTCGCTGATTACGAATTTAACGTCAGATTTATAAAATTCAAAATGGCGGATCCAATATGGCGGACGAATTTTTAAAAAATAGTTGGATTTTTACAAAAATTAGTATCTGGGTGTTTTTGGGGTCGCTGATAACGAATTTAATGTCAGATTTTATAAATACGAATTTTCGTAGAAATCCAACTATTTTTCAAAATTCGTCCGCCATTTTGAATCTTATAAATCTAACGTTAAATTCGTTTTTAGCGACCCCAAAAACACCCAGATACTAATTTTTGTAAAAATCCAACTATTTTTTAGAAATTCGTCCGCCATATTGGATCCGCCATTTTGAATTTTATAAATCTGACGTTAAATTCGTAATCAGCGACCCCAAAAACCCCCGAGTAAAAAGATTCAAGCAAATCTGTCATGATTTAAAAAAGTTCTCCTGTCACTTAAAATCCGCTGTTTTTTGAGGTTATGTCAAAATCCTGACGTGATGGAGCAAAACGGACTTCAGATTCGTGTTCAGCGCATCAAAATACATAAGGGAAGGGTGGTCTCATTCTTCGGCCAGGGTACTTTTACTTTTTTGTGTGGCTGTGATTATTCATTACGCCCCGGGAGTTATCCAATACGCCCCGGCTCGGGGCGTATTTTGGAGCTCTGCATTGCTCCAGAAAAACTGTTGTAGAATAAAAAGTAAGAGTCATATCGGGACGTTTGTACACGGAAAAAAATTTCCTGTGAAAATTACAAGATTTCCTGTGCCATCTATGAACGGCGGTTGTAGTATCCACAAATGGCTGAGTTTGGGAAATACACAAACCAGAATGAGTCTTGTCACAAACTTCAGTTTATGATTCAACAGCTTAAACAGTCACGCAGCAGACGACAAGCAGACGTTCACTTGAATTTTCTTGCGCATGCGTGGATTTCTTGGTGTTATAACAGATTGGTTTGTGGTACACCCAAACCAGCTTGTTGGAAACACAAAACTCGCCTGCATAAAGCACAACTTAACCTATTTGTATATTTTACGAAAAAGTTTGTGTTTTATATAAGAAATTTTTTTCCGTGTAGTCTTAAAAGAAAGCTGAGATACCAGAGTAACTTTTCTGGGAGATAAACATTCAATTAGAACAAGAATGTCCGAGTAAAACAACAAAGAGTGAAAAGTTAGCCATTACGCCCCGGTCTCCCCTATGTCGAATTATATTTTCAGAAACCTCTATAAGTCGAAACCTCTTTAACTCGAAGTTTTCAGCGTTTCCCTTCAACTTCGACTTATAGAGGTTCTACTGTAGTATTAAATATTTTTTTAAAATAATGATTAATTAATTATTTTCCTAAAAAATTAATAAAGTTTGAACGATGGTATTTAAAAGTTCCCAAATGAAGGACAATTGAATTTTGGAAGAATTAGAGTTATGTTTTTTTGAAAATAGTTGAATTTTAAAAAGTTTTTAAAGTGGAATTATTAAAAAATTTAACTCTTGTGGAAAAATAAATTTTTATTTAACAAAGATTAGGGAGCGTTCACAAATGATGTCACGCAATTTTTGGAGATTTTCGTCCCCCCCCCTCCCCCTGTCACGCAATTTTTGCAATTTCACACACTGAGAGACCTTTTGGACCGTAGCGGAACAACGTATGCGATAGCAGCTCCACTATGGTTTTGGTGCGCTGCGGTACAATTTTGGGCGCGTGACTGTCCAAAATGTTGGTAAGTAGCTCACCGAAGTAGTGGGAATGCCGCCTTTGGTTTGCAGCTGAACAACTTTTGGACTGTCACGCGCCCAAAATTGTACCGCAGCAACCCAAAAGTATAGTCCTGTAGCGTTCCTCTAAAATGGTCAGTAGCAGCCTATCGAAAGTCTGCTGCTGACCCAAAGGTCTCTCAGTGCATGAGAAAAATACATTATGTCACGTTTAGTAAGATCCTCCCCTACCTCCAAAAGCGTGACATCATTTGTGAACGCTCCCTTATTCAATTTTTAAATAATTTAATTTAGAGTTTATGAAAAAAATTCATCTTATGGAAAATTGGAATTAAATTTTTTTTCAAAATATAGTTAAATTTCCGTAAATATTTTTAAAAATTATTTTCAAATACAATCGTATTTCTGAAGAATTCTACCTAAAAATTTGGAAAATAATTGAATTTTAGAAAAATTTAGAATTGAAGTCATTATTATTAGGTAGATGAAAAAACGTAAATATTTGTTTTATAGAAATCAGGAGAATGGCAGGGAAATTTTAAATCAATTTTTTGTGAATGAATTTTAATTTTTCAATAGCTACTTTTTAAAAAGTAATTATTGAGTGCGAAGCCTGAAATACAAATATAACAAATTTTTTGCTTCTTTATGTAGCATTCTTCGGAGCGCGAAGATTTTTGTGGCAGGACATAAAAATACTACCCATATGCTTATAAACTTCTTCAATTTTCTGTATCCAAATTTTTCCTTTCTATTAGTTTAGAAAACTTCTTTATCCATTTATATTGTGTTTAGAATCATGTACAAGTGGTTAACCTTTAGAGTAAACGATTCTCGTTATTATTACCATTAAATATAATGAAAAGCAGAGATAAAAATTTCTCTTTGAAACAAGTATGTCAATAGAGAGTCTGAAACGAGAAATCACGAAATTCGCGTCGATTTCTCCAGAATCCACATTCCCATGATCTCTTGTGCGCGGTGTGATGTATATTGCTGTGAATGTATTCGCATTTACACTCTCGCGCGGTGGGCTTGAATGAGGATCACGAATTAAATGAAGAACGCTAGGACTCGTTTTACGATGCCGTTAAAACGTTTGTTATTTACAGAAAGAGAGAGAGATTGCGCTCTGCTTCCGAATACTCCAAGTAATCATTGTTTTCTCATCCTGCCGACGATGTACCATACACTCGATCGTATGTACCAAATCTAACATGATAAATTAATAGCAATCATTATATGGGAATATAAACACAAGTTGTACAAGGAAAATACATACGCAAATAGAAACAGAGCGTTCAGTGAACACAGCTCTTAAGGATATGCAAACACAAATCTGTCAGTAGACTTTATAGCAAACTTTCAAGCAAATGTTTCAATGTGCATGCGGTCTATTGACGTTCCTCATGTTCCAATCAACTTGTATATTTATTTTCATCTCCCATAGCGATTACAATATTCTTTTCTGCGTGCTTAGCAAACTCAAGACGAAGCTGCTCTCAAGTAACTGCAGTCCGCCTACTAGTAAATATCTGTCAAAATCTCCACTGACGGCAGGTCTCAGATCGACTTTAAGGCTCAAGTAAAAAAATTCTTAAATATGACTATAAATGGTATTTTTTGGAAACTTCTTTCAGTTTTTAGGGACCAAAATCGATTTTTCTACCAGACGCAGACTGCAAAAAAAGTTTAGTGCCTAAGAATATTACAAAATTAAAAATTAATTTTTTGTAGGGTAGAGGGCCCAAAGGTAGTCACGGCCCTAAGGTGGCCACCCTAGGGAAATTCTTGTGCATTATTTGACAGCACTGAATGCTTCAGGTTATTTTCATTGTTTATAAAGACGAAGTTTTTAGTAATGTTTAGACGTGTTAAGTTAAGGTAAAAAAATTTTTAAAAGTATTGTTTTTAAAGCGGCACTGTGATAACAGTTGATAGTTTAAAAATTCGAAACTTTGTGGTAATTTTGTTTACATAATATAATACAATAATATTATAAATGAATATCGATAAAATTGTGTGTTATTAATAAAAAGGGCCACCATGCGTTTTTATTAGAGCTGTGCAAAATAATTCGAACCGAACTGTTCGAATTTTTTCGTTTAGTTCGAATGTCGAATATTCGACATTCGAGTTACTACAAAATTCGAACCGAACCGAGTTTTGTTCGGTTTTGGAACGCTAAAATGTCGAATTCTAAAATTCGACATTTCAGTCGTCTAGTTCGAATGTCGAATGGTCGACATTCGACATTTCGGCGCCCCAAAACCGAACAAAACTCGGTTCGGTTCGAATTTTGCACAGCTCTAGTTTTTATGTAAAATCACTTTTAAATTTTTTCAGGATGTAATATTTATCAAAATAGGGGAAACTAGGTGCAGTTGTTACAATTTTAATAAAATCAGTTACAGTAATTAGAGTTTAACTCCAATTTGTTTGGAGAAATGAACTTAAATGAAAGGTATATTATCTAGTTTTAAAAGGCCATAATTGATTTAGCTCTATATCTATTATTTAATTACCCGTGCAGAAAATGCCCCACTTTGCCCTATTTAAAACAGGGTTCTGGTCAGGGCCTGGACAGTTTTCCCCATTAAATTTTTTTTTTTTAATAAAGTTTTTAGAATTCCTTTTTGTTGTAGAAGCTATTATCAATGAAAGGCAATCATTATTTTAGTTATTTAATAATTTTTTTATTTTAGGGGTTTGACTAGAATTCCTAGCCAGAACCCCAGGTAGGGTGTTCATTAGATTTTAGATAGGGTACTGATCAGGGTCTCGACAGTTTTCCTTGTTTAAATAAAGTGTAAAAAAATTAAATCTCTAAAATTACTTTTAATAAAAAATAATTAACAATTGAAGAATACAATTAAAGAGAGTAATTATACTATCGTTTTAATAATTTTTTTATTTTGTGGGTTTGACCAGAATTTCTGGCCAAAACCCCAAGTGAGGTGTTCACTAGATATTAAATAGGGCTCTGATCAGGGCCTCGACAGTTTTCCTCGTTTGAATAAAGTGTAAATGAATTAAGTTTTTTAAATTAGTTCCCATAATAAAATTATAAACAATTGAAGAAATTAATTAAACGGAGTAATTATACTACATTTTTAAGATTTTTTTTATTTTATGGGTTTGACCAGAAATTCTGGATAAAACCCTAAGTGGGGTGTTCACTAGATATTAAATATGGCTCTGATCAGGGCCTCGACAGTTTTCCTCGTTTTAAAAGCATGTAAATAAATTTAATTTTTTAAAATTAACTTTTTTAATACAGTTATTTAAGTTAATTATGGTAATATATTTAAAAAACGAAAATACATATAATTTTTTTTCCTTTAAGTACAATATTATAATAAAGTCTATTTATTAATAATAAGAACTAAATTATAAATAACGAATAATAATAGTTATTAAATAATTAATGATTATACATTTATTTAAAAATAAAAATTATGAATTTAAAAAATAATAATTAATAAACAGTTATTAACAAATTATACTTAATGAATTTTAATAATTATTAATTTATAGGATGAATTTATCATTTGGTTTGTATATATATATTATATTATTTTAATAATAATAATTATTTTATATTATATTAGCTTAAAGTGAGAAAATGATTCAGAGAGATTGTTAAATTTAACACCTTCAATATTTAATAACTATTTTTCAAACATAATTAATAAATTTGAATAAAATATTTATTAAATAAATATTAATTATTACTTATACATTTGAAAACAAAAATTATAACCTTTATTAATATTATAAAATTAAGGAGGCAGAAAGGAGCGACAACCTCCAAAAGAAAAATGAATTAATCATAAAACCAAAAATTATATTTTTCAAAAATTTTTAAGTTTTTCTATTCTTGAAATTATATTATTTTTATCATTTTCACTTTTAAATTAGTCAAAATGACTATAATACCTCATTATGTTATGTATAAATATGTTGTGTTCATTATGTTTCTAATATAATAATATTTTTAATTACAGTAATTTTATTGTAATTTCTTTTGAATAAAATTAACCTCACAAAATAGGGCAATTTTAAGAAAAACTGACGAGGCCCTGACCAGTTTTTCCCTAAGTAGGGCATTGATCGGGAACAGCGTCACACACTAGTCGGGCACTGGTCAGTTTCTCTACCCAGAGCCACACCAGAGATTGGGAAAACTGTCCAGTACCCTATCAGGCCCACATTTTAATTTCTGCACGGGTAACTAGAAGCATTTGAGTGACAGCGTATAAATTGTAACAACTGCACAAAGTGAATGTCGGTTGTTACAATACCAAGAATCATCTATAACATTTGAGCCGTTCACTCGAATAACGGCTTAAGTCGATTTAAGCCGTTTTTCAAAAGACGCTTACCATCGTATTAATCATCAACTAAATTATAATATTTAATTGAAATTGTTTAAACCAAAACCTATTAAGTTAAATAATAATGCTTTAAATGACTTATAATTTATAAATGAATGTTAATTTTAAGGTTTTCCAAAATCCCTCAAAAACACTTAAGCCGTTTTTCGAGCGAACGGCTCATTTCTAAATTGAAGACAAATAATTTCATAATTTTTGACTCGCAACATAATAGTGCGTGACAGTGTCATAGAGATGGCAGCACTAATATTGTTTCAAATTTTTTAAAAAAAATCCGTTCTCATCATCACTTGTAACAACTGCACAACAGGTACATTTTTACAATAAATCACTTTATTAAAAAAGTATACACTAAATGTGGACAACCAAGGCAGTTTGTTAAAGCTAAATCCTCATAGAATTGATATTAAGGTCTATTAGTCATTTAAAAAATAAAAAGCAGATAAATATTTTCTTTCAGTCTTCAAAAACCAATGTGCCTATTTTTTTACTTGTAAAGCTTGCATATAATTTTTAAACATATTGCAGCAACTCGTACATAAAAACTAAACATTTTTCCCTTTGGAACCCCATCTCTAAAAATTCACTGTTTTTGAGATATTCCATTTGTAACTACTCCACAGCGTCCCGTATAGAAATTTATCATGGTGTTGTAAGGTGCCAGTCTATTTTGTCTAGATACTGTACTGGCGTTAGATAATCAACCAGTTTTGAAACTAGCTAAAAATGAAACCATTAGAATACGTATAGTAACTAGACTTTATCAACTGTAAAATTACTATCTAAAATATCTAGATAAATCTAATCAATTCTAGACAAAATCTAGAGTTATAAATTGACAATTTAAATTAAATTTAGAAAGTTTTCAATTCAAACACATGTAGTTCATAAAATTAGGTTTATTGGAAACAAAATTGCAAATAACATACTTTTTTAAATCTATTTATACTTTTTTTAAAAACTATTTTCTAATGTTCAATATAAGCAATATCCATTTTTTCAGTCTCCAACGTGTCTTCAGAATTTGTTTTTTCTACTGCTTCACTTAGTTCCTTTTTCTTTAAAGTTCTCTGTGCTCGATTTCCATCCCAATCAATGGCATTTGTAATGACTGGTCCCAATGCCTTAAAAAACTCCTTTTCAGTTAAAGGAAGCGATTTATGTTTGTAAATTCGTTTAATAATATCTAAAACAAAAGAAAAATTAGTTTAAAGATGTAATAAATATTAAATATATTAATAATGTAATAGGTATATTAAATAAAAAAGCGATAATCTAATTAATACCGAGAATACATTTGCAACACTCTGTTTCCTTAAGGTCATGTTATTCAGTGGTCACGTGTTCCCATAGTGAAGTATATGGAGCACGTGACCTCTGAATAACATGACCTTAAATATTAGCTCCTTTTTGTCTGTTCTTCTAATTGCATTGAATTGAAGAACAACATCTCTTCCTAGGTACATTTTTAGGATATTGGTTAATGTTCGAGATAAAATATTATTTTGATCTAGAAGACTGTTAACACTTTGTTTCTGAAAACAATATGATAAATTTTAATTTACACTTTATACATAAAGTTCTTTAAAAATTATTAAAATGATACGTTTTCATTTCGAAACAAAAATTCCTAATTAATTTTCAAATTTGAGTTTTATAAAACCTAAAAAGTGTAAAGCAATACATTTTCATTTTTTAAGTAATTAAAGCTTGCATTTACGCAAATATTCTGTGATTATAAGCTAAAAACAAAACATTTCAAATAAAATTACCTTAAATTGATTTTTGCAACTATTTTTTAAAATTTTCAGTGAATTTTTGAATGGTGGACACCTTGGGGCCACTTTTTTTAAAGCAAAATTTCAGATGTTTTTCCAAAGTTGCCTAAGTTTTATTTTCCTTAGTAAAATAAAAAAAAATTTTTTGCTAAAAAGTTAGCTAAGGAGATACAGTTTCAGGGCATATATTATTAACTATGTTATAATACCGTTTAGGAATTACAGTCGTTCAAAAGATGGGTGTCCACCTTGGGGCCCTTACCCTACTCTTTAAAATAGACTGACTTTTAAATACTGACTATTTGCATGTTTATAAGTGTTTGCGCATATACTCATGTCAGATTTTTCTTTTATTACACTGTCTTTTTTTACTTTAGTGGTTAGAAGCTGCAATTATGAAGTGGGACATTGCGTGGCCGGATATGTCAACTTAATGTTTTTTAGAGAAAAACTTGATTATTGTGAAACATGGCATCATTAATTATTCCCAAAATAATTCCCCTAAATACGTTTCTAATTTGATACAAGCTCACTATAGTGATGGATATAATACAAATTTTCCATTGCGAAATGTTTTTCTTTCTTTTTGTTTTTCTTGACATATTTACTATACGTTCTCCCTACCTCGAAGAAACTTGAATAAATTGAATTGTCGTAAATTTAGACGATAGTCTTTTTTTTACCCCGCGAAACGTTCTCTCCAACGATATTCTGTTAGAAAGAGAAAAAGATTAATTTCCATATGCAAATCGAATATAAGGGTATTCTTGAGACAAAGTCAAAGTGTCAAATAGGGTTCGCTCCCCTTTGTGAGCATTGAATATGATTTAATAAAAACTGTTCTATTTACGATCTATATATGTATATGAATAAATTTATGAGATTATATCTTGTCAGGAAATTTTTAGCAGGATTTAGAGATTTAGATCCGGTTTTAATTTTTTTCACTCGAACTTGATAAATTCTTTTTTAATCAGAAAAATGTTATTTTGAGATCGGAAAGTAAACGAAAATAAGTGATTGCATGATCATATTTTCCGTTTTATCCGTGTGTAAATATGTGGCATATATATACATATATAGGTTAGTGGGGATTATATAATGTCAGGATTGTCATCAAGTTATATATTAACAACATTGATTTACGCAACGTGCATTACGCGCAATCATTGGAATATTGGGACATAGACGTGTTAAACATAGAAAAAGGCGTGTGTGTGTAGGCAATGCACCAGAAATACATAGATATAAGCAGATATTACATTACTTGGTGACATTAGATACTCTAGGCGCACTGGAATAGGATATCGCGTGCTGACAATCATTGTAAACCAGTAACTACATATTATTAGATAGATACTCGTTCAAGCGTGACCTTTGTCAAGAGTGTCAGCGTTAAACGTTTATACTGCTATTTTAGATCAGGTCTCTAAACTTGATTGTATTTTATCAGTTCAATTAGTAATTTGATATGGCAAATTGTTGTATTCCTTGAGTATTGCGTTTTAGAGAAATAATTTAGTACAGAAAAAATGCAGTCATTTATTAGACTTTTAATAAGCAGATTACAAAGTTTTATACAGTAACTAAAGAAAGGCTAATTTTTTACTATCGTTCCCTTCTGGTATTTCTGTTTTTGGGTCCAAAATCAAAAAATTCTAAATAGCGGATTAAAACGACGGATCTTGCTTAATCTTGACAGAGCGTAGTAGTTTCTAAAAGAGCACACCACATGTGCTCAGGCAAGGGGTAACGAAAATCCCTTTTAATTCGTCAGCATTACACATCGAAATAGAAGTCTTTAAGGCAAGATTTATTCAATATTTACACAACATTTTAAGTTGTGACAATTAATTCTCCAGAGTCGTTATATAATCCACTCTAATAAACATAAATATCGCAATATTTCACAAAAGGAATGATTGTACGAAAGGAAATACACGAAGCTCTGGAGGTGAATGTTGGGTACAAAACCAGGAACATGAGGGTAAATTCTTCCTGGTTTATAATATAAGAAATAAGCAATCGTCTTGGGACTTAAATGGAATAAGGTAGAGACTTGATTTGTTGCCTTAGCGAGAGTGGAGAATAGGAAAATAAACGGCATGGCAGGGGTAAGTAAGAGATGTTAATTACAAAACAAGTTAGCCTGAGGTGTATTTATCCCCATAAAATCAACCGCGGAGCATTATGCTTATTTAGGTAGACGCAGCCGCACTCGAGTACCGAAGCCAATTAACTGTAACCTACGGGATCTACTTGCCACGTTAGGCTTATATAGTTCCCAATGAAGCCCCGCATTACGAAAAGGGAAGGCAATCCTTATGACTTAGGCCAGACAGGAAGCACGAACTTATCTTTTCTTTCCTCCCTTCAATTCATCATAACATACTCCCTTTTTCTTTTTTTTTCTCTTTCTTTCTCTCTCGCCCGACACTCATTCCATTTACACAAACAACATTTATACCCAATTTCCGTCATCAACCGGAAACAATCTCCGAAGCAAAGTTTGCACAACAAGGAAAATTGATTACCAAAATTGCCTTAAGGAAACACGCGTGGAAGGATAATGAAATTGATCAATTGCCACTTTTTTTATTCTACAGTTGGGTCCCCATACTGTTACATTTTCAGAAATTTCCCACTTCTCCAGACTCAGCTCTGTTATGTGCTCAAATTATGCTTACTGCGCACCTTTCAGGAACGTAAATATATACACCTCAAGTTTGGCCTAGAAGTATATGCACCCTTTTCCTCTGTCTTAAGAATACGGCCCTGAAAATTAGTGACGTAACGTGACGTCACCTAACACTTCTGAATTTGGAGGTTATGCAAAAACATAACACTACTGAGGACATAACAGTTTGGAATCTAACAGTATGGGGACCCGACTGTATCGTCAAAACATTTTTGATTAGGTTCTGGTCGGGGCCAAGTTTGTCGGTTTCCTCTATTTCAGATCTGGATATTTTTACAAGGAAACTTGCGGTTGAATATTCCGTGTGTAGAAAAACCCAAGGCTGGTCCTAGTCTGCTTAAATATTATTTAAATACTTACAAAAATAAATAATTTATTCAATAATTGAATGTTTCTGAAAATTGAATTCTCATAAAGAATTTGATCAACAATATTCAATTTAAATTTAAAATTGTATTAAAAATAGTTGAAATTCTGCGATGAGTTTCATTATTTATGAAAATAATTGAATTATTGCGGAGAAATTTATACCTAAAAAATTTGTAAATAATTAATTTCCTGTAAAACTTTTATTATTTATGAAAATAATTAAATGTTTGCGTAGAATTTTATTACAATTTTTTTTTTTTGAAGAATCGAATTCCTTTGGAAAATTTTATTCAAATAGTTGATGATAAAAATCACTGAATTGCCAACAATAATTTTATTAAAAGTTTTAAAAATTATTGAATTTCTGCAATAATTTGTAACTTCTCAAAAATTCTTTTTTTTTAGTGTTTTTATAACTAAAATTTGTCTATAAATCCTTCATTTTTAATAATTAATTAAATATATATATATATATATATATATATATATATATATATATATATATATATATATATATATATATATATATTAAAAAATCTATCTTATTTTAGAATAATAATAATAATAACAAATAACCACAAAAAACCCATTAAAAAGCCCGTTTTAATGTGCTTCAGAAGGGAAAACACTATAGAGACCGGTTCTGCTCGTGTACTTCGTCTTTTTAATGTAGAAAGGGAGTCAAATTGACTTTCTAGTTAGTACTAAAATGTACCCAACCCAGAACCCGACCCCCCTCCAACGTGCCCCTTAAAAAAGCCCGTTTAACGGGCTTACGAGCAGAGCCAGGCTCTATAGTGTTTTTCCTTCTGAAGCACTTTAAAACGGGCTTTTTAATGGGTTTTTTGTGGTTTTCAACATGAAGATGACCTAGTCGCCAAATTTCTTTATCATTTTCGTAATCAGGGATCTCGGATCGAAGAACCGACGCTTGTAAACGCACAGAACATTGCGAAGCGTCGGTTCTTCGATCCGAGCCCTCAATTCTTCACAGAAATGTAAAACCAGTCAGTCTAGCAATGTTCGAATAATGAAAAATTATTAAATAAAAATTGTCATCCGAATTTGGTTAAAATCTGAGAATAGAAGAGCACACCCCAACCTGTCAATTAAAAATCCTGTCAGAATCAATTTACTAATGAATAAGTAAGTAATTTTCAAACAAATGATCAAACGCGGAACAACGGAAGCATTTATCATTTGGCACTTGATGGCAAATAACAATAGTTTAGAAAGTTATTGTTTGCTCAAGTTAGATAGAGAGAGAATCATCCAGTAATCCAAACTCAACCCATTTAGACTCAAACCAATTCAACTTTATAAATCGAGTACAATAGATCACAGAAAGGCAGACCCCATTCTTCCTCTAACTGTTACTCAACCCAGATTCGAATAATTTTTAATTAAATCCCTGGCATTTGACCTTCTCTTTTAGCGACAATGACAACTGGAGTGACGGTAAATTGAAGCCAAGTCGATTGGAGAGAGGAGAAAAAAAATTGTTGGAAGAAAATTTCGCAGGAGAGAGAGGAGAACTAAAGTGAATGTATGTATGTAGAAGATGTTGAGGAAGGAAATCGAGCGAGGAATAGAACAGGACAACATTATCGAGCGATACGATCTTAGATGGCTTGCTAGCCTCTCAGGCATGTCACATCCGAAACGGTGGACAATGAGCCTATTGTTGGTGCATAATGGTCGTTTCGCTCTCGGTCCCTTGACCTTACATGGCCTCATCCTCCTCCACTATACACAGATCCATGAGCTATAGTAGACTGGATCACAAGAGTCTTGACCTAGCATCATCTTCGCAGCCTCACTGTCTCTCGCTCGGACAATTTACGATTATCATCACAAATCTCTGTTATTCATTCTCTTCATTCCTCATCTTGAACATGTTGGATCTTGAAACTTGCACAAACTATTCTCTTATATTACCCAAATGCGCATTTAATTGAACTTTCGGTTCATTTGCTAACGTTCATTAATATGCAGACTTGTTGGAAATAAAACAAAATTTCTTCCTGAGTGCGAATTATTTGCTCGATAAAAGCACAGAATGAATTTTCACTAGTAGATACTGGGTTGCCACAGGTATGGGAAGTCAGGAAAAGCTGAGTTTTTCATACTTTTAATTAAATATTCTATGGAACTAATTAAGGGGGATTCCATGGGTAAATCACAAAGTTGTACGTGAGAAGTTACCGATTTATCTCAAAGTTTCTAGACGTATTCTACCTTCAAAAATAGCCAAATTTGGCTAGTTGAGTATTTTTGAAGGTTAAATACGTCTAGAAACTTTGAGACAAATCGGTAACTTCTCACGTACAACTGTGTGATTTACCCATGGAATCCCCCTTAATCCAAATTTTTTAAAATGATTTCAAGTTTTTATTTTATAATGTATGGTTAATTAAAGAAATTCCAATAAATAATAGAAATTTCGTAAAATTGAATTGTAATGAATTTATTTAAAAATTGTATAGAAAATAATAATTAAATTGAAATGATTAAAATAGTTTTAAAGAAGTGACCGTAACAATATTCTTAGATTATAATTTAAAATCACTCGGTCACCTATAATTATTATAAGTTATTGAATTTCAGAAGGTTTAAATTTGAAAATCTTAATTCCGCCCGTGTAAAAAATTTCGGGGCAGTCTGGAGTCCAGTGATTGCCCCAACTAGACGCAACTGGACGGTCAAACTGTATGCTATATGGGATTTTTCTGGACGGTCTAATTTAGACTGCCTAACTGTATGCTATATGGGACTTCATTGGCATTACTAGAATTCAAAATTTTTTAAGTACAAATCAAAGTACAATCAAGACTTTAGTGCCCGATTTGTCACTTCAAAATTCAATGGAATAATTTAGTGAATCTAAAGAATCGTTCAAAAATAAATATTGTAGGTTTATATGAATTATTATAAATAAAATTTTCAATGAATTTAATTAAAAATTCTAAAGAACTTAGATTTTTGAAAAATGCCTAATAATTCCAATTCTCCTGAAATTAAATAAATTTTTTAACATATTGTATTTGATTAATTATTAAAAATAATTTATCTGTAGAAGAATTTTAGTTAAAAACACTATAAATAATTGAGTGTTGGAGAAGTTACAGATTATTGTAGAAATCTAATTATTTTCAAAAGTAACAAAATTCTACACAGAAATTCAATTATGTTCAATAAAATTTTTAAATTCTCATCAAAATTTCAATTATCTTTATAAATAATAAAATCGTTCTCTGAAATTCAATTATTTTCCAAATTTTTAACAAGATTCTTGGCAAAATAAAATGTAAGCAAAAATTTAATTACTTTCATAAATAAAAAACCTTTCACAAAAATTCAATAAGTATTTACAAAGTTTTTATAAGTTTCTTCTCAATAATTCAATTATTTTTATAAATAATAAAATTCTCAGAATTTTTTTATTATTAAAAATTTCTTAGTTAATCTCAGAATTTCTTAATTATTTTTAATACAATTTTAATCGATTTCTTCGAAAAGTGTATAATTATACTTAAGAATTCTATTGAAATTCGTCATAAGAATTCAATTATTTAAAAAATTTTTGATAAAACTGAAAGTAATACTTTAAAAAATTGTTTAATGATTATAATTATAGTAAGAATTATTTATTTAAATATTCATATATAATAATTAAAATAATTCGGATTATTATGTGTAATAATTTTAGTCATAGTTTTCACTTCGTCCTTATAAGCAACAGAATATATGACACTGGCATTGATATAGTAAATTAGGAGAGTTCACACCCAGACTTCAGTGGCCGTGCGGTTTAAATGCTTCGAGTCGGGTCGTCAAGGGTGGGGGGCGTGAGTTCGATCCCACATGCGAGCGGATATTTTTCATTGTAAGTGTTATATAAAATAATAAAATTACTATATTTAATCTGTATAAGTGTTATAAATTAAAATTGTAAACATGTTTGTAAATAATGTTAAAGATCTGTTAAGGAATGAATTTAAAAAATGTACCAATTAACGCAAATTGTTTTTTTATTAAAATTATTTTTCAATATTACTATTTTAAATGATATTTACTGCTAGTGCAGTATATTATTTATTTGAAAATAATATAATTATTATAATAAGTTATTGTCATTAAATACATATACACACATATATATGAATAACAATAATATTTATTATTATTAATAATTCATATTTTCACATTACATTGAATAAACGTGAGAACCGAGTAAATTTGGGTAAATTGTTTAAAATTAAAAAACTGAAATATTGAAATCGAACCTAAAATTTTAAATATTAGCACTGCTCATTAGCCCTGATTAGCTCGTCCAGTCTGGACCAACGCGTGGTTCGATCGTCACTGGTCTGATTAGCCCATGGTCAGACAGTCTTTTCAGCGCCCAGTTAGAGAATAGACTGTCTTTCTGGCACCACACTAGAACCCAACAATTTTTCTACACGGGCGATGGAAAAATAATATTGATAAAATATATTTATTAGAAAATGAAATTATTGATGTTTTCGAATAATCCTTTATAATATTCCTTTATAATATTAACATATTCGTCGTCGTTTTGTCGTCCTTCGTTCGCGTATTTTCGTACTTCATTGTTCGGTTGTTCGACTTTTATCATTTATTCAGTGTCGTATATATAAATATACTTATTGTACATACATATACGCATGCGCAGAAGTGTTTTGTCAATGTCAGGCATGCGCAGTAGTGTTCTATCACTATAACGCATACGCAGTAGTGTTCTATTACTATAACGCATGCGCAGTAGTGTTCTATCACAATGGCTGTTTTCGGCACTCACCCAGGGTTAACCCCGAGTTAAATATTATCCAATGGTCAAAAACATTGTGTTGGCCTAACCAATCACTATTAACCCGGAGTTAACTCGGGGCGAGTGCCGAAAACAGCCTATCCAAATGGAAAATTTACAACTGGCGGAGTATTGCGCCAGCACTGGCAGCTACACTGACAGACAGCACTGGCATAACTCTGGGATGATAACGCTGTCTAACGCTGGCGAAGTACTGCCTGCCAGTGCTGCCAGACAGCGCTGGCGCAGCACTGGACCAGTGCTGGCTGAGAATATTGCCGCAATAAATGCCGTATTGTTATTAATTAGTCGTAAATTAATAATTATAAATAACACAGCCACACAAAAAAAAAAGTTCTGATCTGGGGGTCTCACTATGTAGACTTTATGTTTTTTGGGTCGCTGAATTCGAATCCGAGGTCCATTTAACCTCATCAGATCAGGATTTTGACATAACCTCAAAAAACCAATATGGCGGACACATTTTTGAAACGTTCATTGGATTCGCTTGAAATTCGTTACTCGGGGGTTTTTGGGGTCGCTGATTACGAATTTGAAGTCTGATTTCAAAAATTCATAATGGCGGATCCAATATGGCGGACACGTTTTTGAAAAATTCATCGGATTCGCTTGAAATTCGTTACTCTGGGGTTTTTGAGGTCGCTGATTACGAATTTGAAGTCAGATTTCAAAAATTCAAAATGGCGGATCCAATATGTCTGTGTCAGCCATATTGGATCCGCCATTTTGAATTTTGAAAAACCGACATCAGATTCGTAATCAGCGACCCCAAAAACCCCAGAGTAACGAATTTCAAGCGAATCCGATGAATTTTTCAAAAACGTGTCATAAACGAATTATGACCCCAGAATGTGCCGCGTGGAGGCTGCAAAGGTTTTACATTACACTTTCTGTTCTTCATTTTTTTTTGTTTATAATATCTGTTTAAAATTTAAAAATTTTGTCCGACATATTGGATCCACCATTTTGAAATTTTTTTTATATAAATAAGGGAAATTCCACTTCAACACGGACAGAGCTCTAACCAAAAATTGCTTTGATGGATTTAAACGTTCTAGGGCTTAAAAGATTTCTACAATCATGTACTTTAAGATGCCGATGGGCGTTTTTTTGCAAATTTTCATTTCCGATGCCAATAGAGCTGTCAAAAGTCAAAAGGTCCAAAAATCTCAAAATCTTTTATGAATTAAAAGCAAAAAACAAGGTAAATTATTTTGTAACTCATTCTTTAACAGTTTTTAGGGTCCCCAAATATAAATCTAAAGTTTTTTTTTAAATTAAAAATAGCGGATCCAATATGCCGGACAAAATTCAAATTTGAACAGATTCGATTAAAACTTCCCAACTGGAAGTTGCCAATGGTAACGATTGGTTCAATAATGGGCCATGCTTGGTGCCCAATGGTTTTTTCTTGGCAAAACAATTGGCAACCATCATTGGACCACCAATGGTTTAAACTTGGGATGATCACGCTACTGCCAATGATCGGTAGCCAAGTATCGGGCCAATATTAGTTGCCAAGGAATTGCCAAGGAAACAAAATCGATTTTCAAAAGCTTGATTTTTTATTGGGAGCCAACAGAAAACCAAGGTTTTGAAAATTGATTTTTTTAAATTATTAATTAAAATTTATTTTAAAAAAATATATTTTTCAAAAATATATACTTTTTTCAATTAATAGAACATATTAATTTAATTTTTCACCTCTGGTCAAACAAAGGTGAAAGACTGATAAAAATTCCCTCACCGTATCTCACAGTGGAGGGATGACTGTGAATGTCTTTGCGAGAGAGGAGCAGGTACTTATAGAGCCAGTGAAACAGGTCACAAGCGAGAAGAAATTACTAGCATGCACTCTGGCGGCGCTTGTCGGAAGTGGCGTAACGTTGGTTGCCAAGCGCTGTGTCGATAATGTCAGGATATGCATGTGCGCCAGAAAACAGTTCCGACAAGCGCCGCCAGAGTGCATGCTAGTGATTTCTTCTCGCTTCCCGTGCAGAAATTAAAATGTGGGCCTGATAGGGTACTGGACAGTTTTCCCGATCTCTGGTGTGGCTCTGGGTAGAGAAACTGACCAGTGCCCGACTAGTGTGTGACGCTGTTCCCGACCAATGCCCTACTAAGGGAAAAACTGGTCAGGGCCTCGTCAGTTTTTCTTAAAATTGCCCTATTTGTGAGGTTAATTTTATTCAATAGAAATTACAATAAAATTACTGTAATTAAAAATATTATTATATTAGAAACATAGGAGTTTACACCTTAAGCCTTAAATATAAGCCTCCGCGAGCATAAACGGATATGCCTCCTTGAGGATATACTTGCGTCTGCGCAAAGTGTTTGCCTGCAGCTGTGTTGTGAAAGATTTGCCTTGATTACGTGTTCGCGCAGGCGCAATTATATGCTCCTGGAGGTATATCCGTTTATGCGCGCGGAGGCTTATATTGAAGGCTTACAGTGTAAACTCCTTCTTAATGAACATATTCATTATATATACAACATATTTATACATAACATAATGAGGTACTATAGTCATTTTGACTAATTTAAATGAAAATGATAAAAATAATATAATTTCAAGAATAGAAAAACTTAAAAATTTTTGAAAAATATAATTTTTGGTTTTATGATTAATTCATTTTTTTTGGAGGTTGTCGCTCCTTTCTGCCTTCTTAATTTTATAATATTAATAAAGGTTATAATTTTTGTTTTTAAATGTATAAGTAATAATTAATATTTATTTAATAAATATTTTATTCAAATTTATTAATTATGTTTAAAAAATAGTTATTAAATATTTAAGGTGTTAAATTTAACAATCTCTCTGAATCATTTTCTCACTTTAAGCTAATATAATATAAAATAATTATTATTATTAAAATTATATAATATATTTACAAACCAAATGATAAATTCATCCTATAAATTAATAATTATTAAAATTCATTAAGTATAATTTATTAATAATTGTTTATTAATTATTATTTTTTAAATTCATGAATTTTATTTTTAAATAAATGTATAATAATTAATTATTTAATAACTATTATTATTCGTTATGTATAATTTAGTTGTTATTATTAATAAATAAACTTTATTATAGTATTGTACTTAAAGAAAAAAAATTATATGTATTTTCGTTTTTTAAATATATTACCATAATTATTTTATAAAGTGTTTTAAAAGAACACGCTTTTTGAACTTAAATAACTGTTTTAAAAAAGTTAATTTTAAAAAATTAAATTTATTTACATGCTTTTAAAACGAGGAAAAAATGTAGCATAATTACTCCGTTTAAGTAATTTCTTCAATTGTTTATAATTTTATTACAGGAACTAATTTAAAAAACTTAATTTATTTACACTTTATTTAAACGAGAAAAACTGTCGAAGCCCTGATAAGAGCCCTATTTAATATCTAGTGAACACGTAACTTGGGGTTTTGGCCAGAAATTCTGGTCAAACCCACAAAATAATAAAATTATTAAAACGATACTATAATTACTCCCTTTAATTGTATTCTTCAATTGTTCATTATTTTTTATTAAAAGTAATTTTAGAGATTTAATTTTTTTACACTTTATTTAAACAAGGAAAACTGTCGAGGCCCTGATCAGTACCCTATCTAAAATCTAATAAACACCCTACCTGGGGTTCTGACTAGGAATTCTAGTCACACCCCTAAAATAAAAAAATTATTAAATAACTAAAATAATGATTGCCTTTCATTGTTAATAGCTTCTACAACAAAAAGGAATTCTAAAAACTTTATTAAAAAAAAAATTTTAATAGGGAAAACTGTCGAGGCCCCGACCAGAACCCTGTTTTAAATAGGGCAAAGTGGGGCATTTTCTGCACAGGTTGTGACCTGTTTTACTGGCTCTATAAGTACCTGCTCCTCTCTCGCAAAGGCATTCACAGTTATCCTTCTACTGTGAGATACAGTGAGAGAATTTTTATCAGTCTTTCACCTTTGTTTTACCAGAGGTGAAAAATTAAATTAATATGTTCTATTAATTTAAAAAAATATATATTTTTGAAAAATATATTTTTTTAAAATAAATTTTAATTAATAATTAAAAAAAATCAATTTTCAAAACCTTGGTTTTTTGTTGGCTGCCAATAAAAAATCAAGCTTTTGAAAATCGATTTTGTTTCCTTGGCAATTCCTTGGCAACTAATATTGGCCCGATGCTTGGCTACCGATCATTGGCAGTAGCGTGATCATCCCAAGTTTAAACCATTGGTGGTCCACTGATGGTTGCCATTAATGTTGCAATAATGGAACGGAGTTCGCCAAGCATGGCCCATTATTGAACCAATCGTTTATTTCCCATTGGGTTGTTACTCGAGGGTTTTTAGGGTCGCTGATTACGAATCTGAAGTCACTTTTAAAAAATTCAAAATTTAAAATAACGGAAAAAATTTTCAAATTTGATCTGATTTTCTTAAAGCGTGTTACTCGGAAGCTTATGGGGCCACAGATTACAAATATGAAATTACTTTTTAGAAATAAAAATGGCGGATCCAATAAGGTGGAAAAATTTTTTAATTTGATCATATATAAGGGGCATTCTTTCTCAACTTTACCACCATGCTGCCCATCTTCAGTTTGAACGAAAATCATTGAAATACCACTTAAAATTTTTAGAAATATGTCAACTTTTGAATGGTGAGTGGCAAAATTGTCCATTTTAAACGGTTCACTCTGAATCTGTCAATAAACGGAAAAAAGTCAAAAAAATAATTTGTTATTTAACTATAATGTTTGTTTAATTGGCCATAATATTTTTTTATAATCACTTTAGAGTCCCCTCTTCATGTCTACATTGTCATATGAGGCTAAATTAAATTTGAGGTTATAATATGGCCGTCAAAAGTGTCTTAAATTAACTAATTGCGATGTTTTTTCTGTGCAACATTATTTCCAATAGCAAATAAACTTTCAAGGGTTTCTGGTCTTACCCATTACGTATATAACGCTATATGTTCAAAATTCAAAATGGCGGATGCAATATGGCGGACATGGATTTTGAAAAATAATTGTATTTGGTTGAAATTTATTAATCGGGGGGTTTCGAGATCGCTGATTACGATCCTGAAGTTTGTTTTCAAAAATTCAAAATGGCGGATCCAATATGGCGGACGATAAATTGAAAATTCATTAGATTCGTCTAAAAATTGTTACTCGAGGGTTTTTGGGGTCGCTTATTACGAATCCGATGTCAGTTTTCAAAAATTCAAAATGGCGGATCCAATATGGAGGACATGAATTGAAAAAAATAATTGTATTTGCTTGGATTTTGTTACTCGGGGGTTTTTGAGGTCGCTGATTAGGATCCTGGAGTTTGTTTTTAAAAATTCAAAATGGTGGATCTAATACGGCGGACATAAATTTTTAAAAACGGTTTGAATTGCTTGGAATTTAATTTACGGGGATTTTTCAAGTGGCTGATTACGAATATAGTGCTAGTTTTTTTAAATTCGAAACAACAGATACAATACGACTGATATTTTTTATTATTCAGATTTTATTATTCACTGCTTCATACCAGTCAACAGAAAACTGGTTATTAAAAGATTTTCGAAAGCCAGTACTTCTTCAGTTCTTTCATATAAAGATTTGAAAAAGTAGTTGGTAAAATCCCAGTTTAAATTAAAATCCAAGCATAAAGTTAGAAAAAAAATTTCATTAGCTTGTCAAAATCAAAATTTTTAGTTAAATCTGCTGAATAATAAAAAATATCAGTCGTATTGTATCTGTTGTTTGGAATTTAAAAAACTAACATTATATTCGTAATCAGCCACTTGAAAAATCCCCGTGAATTAAATTCCAGCAAATACAATTACTTTTTACAATTTATGTCCTCCATATTGGATCCGCCATTTTGAATTTTTGAAAACTGACATCGGATTCGTAATAAGCGACCCCAAAAACCCTCGAGTAACAATTTTTAGACGAATCTAATGAATTTTCAATTTATCGTCCGCCATATTGGATCCGCCATTTTGAATTTTTGAAAACAAACTTCAGGATCGTAATCAGCGATCTCGAAACCCCCCGATTAATAAATTTCAACCAAATACAATTATTTTTCAAAATCCATGTCCGCCATATTGCATCCGCCATTTTGAATTTTGAACATATAGCGTTATATACGTAATGGGTAAGACCAGAAACCCTTGAAAGTTTATTTGCTATTGGAAATAATGTTGCACAGAAAAAACATCGCAATTAGTTAATTTAAGACACTTTTGACGGCCATATTATAACCTCAAATTTAATTTAGCCTCATATGACAATGTAGACATGAAGAGGGGACTCTAAAGTGATTATAAAAAAATATTATGGCCAATTAAACAAACATTATAGTTAAATAACAAATTATTTTTTTGACTTTTTTCCGTTTATTGACAGATTCAGAGTGAACCGTTTAAAATGGACTATTTGCCACTCACCATTCAAAAGTTGACATTTTTCTGAAAATTTTAAGTGGTATTTTAATGATTTTCGTTCAAACTGAAGATGGGCAGCATGGTGGTAAAGTTGAGAAAGAATGCCCCATAATTAAAACGTGTTACTCGGGGGTTTTTAAGGTATCTGATTACGAATCTGCAATCACAATTTAAAAATTGAAAATAGCGGATCCCATATGACTGAAATTTTTTTTAATTTTGATACATTTCTCTTAAAGTTTGTAATAATAACAAATTGTTTACATTATAGAAAAAGTATGAATTTTGTCCGCCATATTGGATCCGACATTTTAGATTTAAAAAAAAACTTTATATTTATATTCGGGGACCTTAAAAATTGTTAAAGAATGAGTTACAGAATAATTTACCTCGTTTTTTGCTTTTAATTCATAAAAGTATTTTGAGATTTTTGGACCTTTTGACTTTTGACAGCTCTATTGGCATCGGATAATAATAATAATAATAATAATCAAAGTCGCCAGAGTGGGGTGAGACGAGACTCGACAAGAGAGGAATTCGTATTGGAGAAATGATTTCCAGAAACGACTTATTGGCTGTAAACCGAGTCAATACATGGACTTTTAGACAAGGTGCGATCGGATCAATTATAGATCTAACGATCGCATCGTCTAAACTATTTAGCCGCATAACCGACTGGCGGATCTCTGAGGAATATACCGCAAGTGACCACCAGTACATTAAGTTCTCAGTCTCGATGGGAGACACACGAGGAGGAAAAAGACAAGATGTTCCTAGTCGCAAAACCACCTCGTGGAATATGAAGAGACTCGACAAGGAAAAGTTCGGCCGGTCCCTAAGAGAAGCCCTTTTAATTGAGGACTTGGGCTGGGTGAAGAGGCCGAGCAGTCTGGATGGGGAGGTTCGAGCGGTGACGAATATGATAATCACCGCTTGCAATGCCACGCAAAGGCGCAATTCCTGTAAGAAAATCCTTGCACTGGTGGTCAGAGGAGCTAGCCTCCTTGAGAAAGGAATGCCTCAAAGCAAGATGGACATATACCCGATCTAAGGGAGATTCCTTGCTGAAAGAGGCTTTCAAGGAGGCGAAAAAGGACCTCAAGAAAGAGATCCGCAGGTTGCGACGCCGTAGCTGGAAAGACCTAATCGAGGAAGTCGATAAGGACCCATGGGGTCTAGCTTTTAAAATCGCGACTAAAAAATTTGTGACAAGGCAAAAGACCCCCGGCCTGGACAATCCCGATTGGGTCAGAAAGATAATAAGTTCTTTGTTTCCTCCTGCAGAGCCATACCTTAGAAGGGACTGGAGTTTTTGCAAAGTCGAAGAGGAAGAACTCGTCACACTTAGTGAACTACAAAAAGTAGGCAAAAGATTGAAAACAGGCAAGGCACCTGGAATCAATGGGATAAGTAATGAGATTCTAAAGTTGGTTATCGATACTTCACCCCAGATTCTGCTTCGATGCTTCAATCTTTGCCTTGAGAGAGGAGAGTTCTTCCGCGACTGGAAGCGACAGAGATTAGTCCTCCTAAGGAAAGGTGAAAAACCTCTAGATAAAGTCTCATCATACAGGCTTATATGGCTGCTAGATACGATGGGTAAACTTCTAGAGGATATGGTTCTGCAGAGAATGCAAAGCCACTTGACCGGAGAGAATAGTCTATCGGATCACCAATTTGGTTTCCGTAAAGGCAAGTCCACAGTTGATGCCATCCAGGCAGTTGTGGACATAGCCAAAGCAGGAAAAAACAAATTGGGACCTGGAAAAAAGAAGAGCTTCTGCGCGTTGGTAGCAATTGACATACGCAACGCGTTTAATTCCGCAAGATGGAAAGATCTCATCGAGTCGATGAAATAGAAAAACATGCCGCCCTACTTGTTGCGGATAATGGATAATTATCTTAGCGACAGGTGGGTTATATATGAGGGAGACACCTGCACTCTCAGGGAAGAGATGCAGCGTGGGGCTCCTCAAGGCTCGATGGTGGGTCCATTTGTATGGAATGTATCTTACGATGATTTTCTGCGAATGGATCTGCCCGAAGGTGCGGTGATCATCGGCTTTGCGGACGACGCGTTGTTCGTGTGCACTGTCGAAAGTGAGGAGGCTCTTGGGACATTGGTGAACGAATGTCTGCGACTAGCAAAAAGCTGGCTGGATACCAGAGGTCTTGAAATGGCCCTGGAAAAGACCGAGGCACTGCTGGTCACAGACAGACGTGGTTAATATCTTGGTGTGGAGTTAGATGGAAGGTTAATCTTCCACCACCACATGGCTACCGCGTCAAATAAGGCGATCGAGTGTGCGGCTAATCTTTCACGGCTAATGCCAAATGTTGGCGGATCCCATGAACAAAAAAGAAGACTGGTGGCGTGTGTCGCCCACGCTAGAAAGCTCTATGCAGCACCAGCGTGGGCCCATTCCTGAGAAGTAAAAGATGTGTGACCATCTGTTAAAAGGTACTGTCGGCGCAGAGATCGATAACAACGCGTATCATCTCTGCATATAAGACGGTATCTACGAGTGCTGTGCAGGTCCTTGCAAGTGTCCCGCCAGCAGATCTTTTGGCGAGGGAAAGGGAAGAAATGTTTCTCTTTTCTAAAGAAAGAAGTTCCTTGGATGAGGAAATAAGACCAAGCAAGGGCCTGATCCGCAAAGAAGCGAGGCACAGGCTCATCGAAAGATGGCAAGAAAGATGGGATGGTGAGGAAAAAGGTCGATGGACTTATCGCCTTATCCCGGCACTCGCCACCTGGATAAATAGGAAACACGGTCAGGTTTCCTATTATATGACTCAGGCGCTCACAGGTCACGGGTGTTTTAACTCGTACCTGTGTCGCTTTAAATTACGCGAGGTCGAGGTGTGTGCATATTGACAGTTCCCTGAGGACAACGCGGATTACACCCTCTTCTCATGCAAGAAATGGGACTTGGAGAGGCAGGCCATGTTCGAAGGTGTAAACAGTCAAGTTACACCGAAGAACATGGTATCGCTGATGACCCAGTCAGAAGAGAATTGGCGGCAAGTCGAGAACTTCATAATCTCGGTTATGTCGAGGAAAGATCTCGACGGCCGCCAAAAAGCGTAATTTAAACAGCTTTTAATTTGTTTATTTTTTTTTATTAATTTATTTTGTGATTTAATTGTCCTTATACATTTTTTAATTTGTTTTGTGTTTTTTTTGTTCGTCTTTAAACAGTTTTATCTTTTCAACATTATATACGTGTTTACTTTTTTTTCTTTTCTTTTTTATATCCGTTTACAATTTTATCTTTTGACTTTTTACACTTCTTAAAATATTTGTTTTTTTTAATTATTTTTGTGCTGTGAATTCCGCTTGGACTTTGTAATAGTTTTAATCATTTTTTTAACTACGGACGCAGGAGGACCGCAGAGAAAGGGAGAAGGTCGCATTAGCGACAGAGTTGGAGCGCCACCCTCGAAGGCTAAAGTCTTACGACAGTTCCGAGGGAGGGTAAAGGGCTCCAGAAGAAGGGTTACGGGTTTTAGTGGGTCGGGCTGGTAGTAGGTCGCCAGTTTATTAAATTTATTATAACATTTATTTATTTTTTTATGTTTCCTTTTGTTTCATTGTACCGACCCCACATAACCTTGGAGTGCGGAATCCAAAGTATATGTAGGCAGATTTCCCAAAAGTCCCTAAGCAAAAAAAAAATAAAAAAAAAACTGAAAAATCTATTATCTTTCCAAAATTATTTGTAAAAGTTTTTTAAAAGTGTCATAAAAATATTAATTATTATTATAATTTTTTAAAGTAAACAAACTGCTTTTAATGTTTTCGTTTTCATAAACAAATCAATTTAATTATTCTGAAAAACAATAAAAGAATTACAGAAACAATTATCCAACGTCGAACGCAGGCCTGCAATGTAGCTCAAAAAAGCATTTCATTCATTCCAGCCTTTTTTCGTTCGGTGTGCTAAGTCAACGCAGCGACTAGCGATGCTTATAAGCATGCCGAGTCCATCCGAGCATTGCCGAACTGATCCGATGTAGGACCCACTACATAGTACACTCAACGTCGCGTCGCCTGTTCTTCTCCCCGCCCATCATCGCCAAAAATTCTCTCCGCTTTTCACAACAAAATCACTCGTCTTCCGTCAGATTCATAGCAAAAGGAGGCGTCGGATATTATGACTCTTTCGACTTTTATAGACTATTTTTAAAAAATGCAACTTCTTTGTCGTATTTTTTTCAATGCAATTTGCAAAAATTTTTCATTTCTTTATCCATTTTTTTAAATTGTTTTAAAAAATACCATTATTTTAAAAAAGTTTTAAATACATTTTTACAAGAAACAATTTTTCAGAATTACTAAATGCAATTACTTAAAACTTCAATACTTTTTGTTAAGCAAAGTTTTAAAAACTTATTCTTATTTATTTTTCCACAGGAAATAAAATTTCAAATAATTTCAATGAAATTTAATTATTTCTAAAAATTGCAATTGTAATTTTTCCAAAATTCAATTATTATTTAAGAATTTTTGAATTAAATTATTGAGAAACTATAAGAACTTTTAAAGAAAAATAATGTAAGTAATAATTTTTTTAAATTAAATTTTTTATTTTTTTATACTTTTGTTTTTGTTAAATTTTCAAAGAATTTAATTTTAAATTTTTTGAAAATTAATAATTTCCAAAAGATTCCTCATATATCGCTTTAAATAATTAAATACAATTATTTTCTTAAATTTTAACTAAAACATTTTATAAATCGATTGCTATCAGAATTTAACCATGAGAATTGAAATATTGAAATAGAATAATTTTTGTAAATTCATAAGATAATACATTTTCAAAAATACAATTATATTTATTGATAATTTTTAAAGATGCAAAAATAAAATTCTTTAAAGTATAAAATTTTACAAAATTTTCAATTTTTTAATTTATTTTTGGGAATTCAAATAATGCGTCACGCGAACAGGGGGAGAGCGGGTCAAGACATTTGTGACGATCTATAGAAAAAATTGAGCTAATGTATAGGACAGTGTGTGACAGGGGGGACGGGGGTCTAAAATGGTAAAAAATCGCGTGACGTATTATATGTACGGCCCCATATTTCTTCAAAAAATTTTAATTACTTTTTTTCAAAAACTTAATTTCTTTCAAAAATCCAAATAAAATGTTACAAAATTCAGTCATTTTTGTAAAATAAATATTAAAATACTTTTTTTGTTCCTAATTTGCATAAATTTTTAAAATACTCACAATGTAAAACCATCGGAAAAATTATTTATGAAAATTTGAACTTATCTGTCAAACTTTTAACAGAAAAGGGATCTTTCGACGAGAAAAGGAAAATTTTACAGGGGAAGCTTTTTATACGAAGCCATGCGCACAAAACTCATGTATTTACGCGCAATTGTTTAAATTTCAGGCATTATATTATTGAAACTATCTAAGTATTTCAACTTTTGATTTGTTCACATGAAAGAGTAAATATATGTGTAAATATATGTGTCACGTCACATATATTTAATATATGTATAAAAGGAAATACAGCGAGTAAAGAAAGGGATAGGGCGATAAAATTTTATTGAAGTTTAAGGCAACGACTATAACTATAACTAAAATGACAATTTTTAAAAAAATATTATTGAATATTTATTGTTAAAACATTTTTAAAGTATTCGGGGCATCGACTGCAAGTACTTCGCACAAAAAAATTGCGACCTTTCGAAAATCTCAATTTTTAAAAAAATATTTTTGAATTTTTTCTGACATTTTGACTAAGAAACGAAGGGTTGCGAAAGGGCTAGGGCGATGAAACTTTTTTTACGTATTCGGGGCATCGAGTGCAAGTATTTCGCACAAAAAAATTGCGACCTTTCGCATTTCTCTATTTTTAGAAAAATATTTTTTTTGGGGCACAGTGCCCCATAAACGAAGGGTTCCGAAAGGGTTTGGGGGCGAAACTTTGTAGGACCATGTTTGGCATCATTCTGAAGAAAACTGCGTTGAAAAATGTTGACTTTTTGAACTTTTAATTTTTCGTTTTTTAAAACGTTGCGGACTTCAGCCTCATAATAAATATGTAATAGAAAATTTGTTTGAGTATCTAATAATTTTGAGATTTTTTGAATTTTTTGATTCACTAATCAGAATATTCTTTAAACAGATTAAACAAAATAGTGATGAGTGGCAATAATAAGATGTGACGGGAAAATTAATAATTAAATAAATTATTAGAAAAACAATATTTTTATTTATTTGACAGCAAGCTTAAAAATACACTTGTTTTTACGAAGCGGAGAAAACCGTGCTGCACGTATGCAAGCCAAAGTGAATCTGTCCTTTTGGTACCTGCTTTTGGGGAAAGTCAAGCTATTTGTCTATTGTTACGTAAGGAATGCAGTCAGGACCAGTTTGTAGGGGAAGTATTTTCTGTGATAGTCTGCTACTAGTTTTAGAAAAGAGAAAATGCAGCCCTGTGTTACACCTCCCACCTTAGATTGAACTTAGTCTCTAAGTTCGCAAAGTAGAAGTTTTTTTTTCGTACAATTAATACGTCGTTATTCATACTTTTTTTACAAAATAATTTGATACATAGATTAGCTATTAGTTTACAAAGTATGTCGCAGAATCCTAATTTATACATGTATACAAAAGCTTGTAGATCGTAGATTTGTTTACAAGTTAAAAAACCCTTTTCAGTGTTTATTAGGAGATTTTATTAGGTAAGGATAAGAATTTGGGCTATCTATGTGGAAAAATTGTAAATCTTCATGTTGTAAGGCTATGAGTTGAAAATTTAATAATGATATATTTTTAGTCTATCTGCATGGATAACTGATCGATTGTTATTAAAGGATATTTCATAATTATTATTTGGGAGATTTTTAATAATTACTGCAGGCCCTTTCCAATCAGGACTCAATTTATGTTCTTTTGTATTTTCTATCATTACAAGGTCACCAGGATCGAATAAACGCTGAGGTAATACAATTCTTGCGTCTTGAATTCTCTTGTATTTTTCCTTTGACTTTTCTATCCTTGTTTGAGCCTTCTGAATATACCTATCGTGTCTTTCCTGCCATAACCTTACCAATTCGAGATATTTCAGACTAGGTGTAGTGGCTAACGTAGATGGAACATTAGCATCACGTCCAAAAGTAAGTTTAAAAGGGCTGAATCCAGTTCCTTCGTGTGTCATGGTGTTGTAAGCCATGCAAATAAATTTTAGTGACTGATCCCATTCGGTATGTTGATCTGCCATTGCTGTTCTTATCAAGTGCTTAATAGTGCAGTGAGATCTTTCCAGCGCACCATTACTTTGAGGGTGAAATGCAGTCGTCTTCACATGTTGAATCCGAAATAGGTTTTCAAAGTTTTGCATTAATTCCGACACTAAGTTTTGACCTTGATCGGTTAAAATATGCTTAGGTGGCCCAAATATGTAAATAAAATGGTAAAAAAGATGTTCAATAATTGTTTCGGACTGAGTATTCTTTAAGGGAATTAATACAAGATATTTGGTTAGCATATCTTGAATAGATAGATGATAGATAGTCAAAGATAGATAGGTAGTCAAAGACTCATGTCTTTGAGCGGTAATGGGTAGTGGACCTAAAATATCCATTGCAATCTTATCATTTGGTGTCGTTGGAGTGTCAGGGATGATTGCTTCTGATCGTCTCTTGATTCGATTTAGTTTATGGGTTTGACACACGTGGCATTTTTTAATGAAATCTATAACTTCATTTCCCATGATGGTCCACATGCCTAATTCTCTGGCTCTCTGGATGGATTTATTTTCGCCAAAATGTTGAGACATTAATGAGCCGTGGCTTTCTTTAATGATTTGTTCTCGTTCATTTAACGTAAGCTCTGTAGTGAAATTATAGCAACTATGAATTTTTAGTTGAGGATATTTAAAACTAATGAATGCTATCAATGTCTTAAGTTTTAAACGCTCAGTGGAAGTAATAGTTGGATCGTCGAAGTGTAAGCGGAGAATAGTCTTTTTTTTATATAGTCCATTCGGCGATGTTGATTAGTGAATTAATCCAATCTTTGTCAGAGTATTGAGGTAGGATAATAATATCTGGATCATTAGTCTCCCTCTTTGTGAATTTTCTCCACAGTTTTCCAATGGCATTAGGCTTTTCGATTTCACGGGTATCCGTCTTATTAGCAGACCATCTGTAGAATTCCTGAATTATTTCGTTGTCCACGGGTATTGGTGGAGTTGGATCGAGAACATCTTTGTCATCATTACCTTTCCTTTCTTCAATAAGTGGAATTAAAGTTTGTGTTGGAACTCCTAAAGTAGCTCCGTTTCCGGCAGGTGATGGTACTGGTGTATTTAAGTTGGAATTTTGGTGTTCTTCGATGATTTCAATATCAGGTAACTCTGATTCGAAGTCAAATTCAGCTTATGTACTGTTTTGTTCTTCCTTTAGTTCGTGTACTGCTTGAACTCGGGATAAAGCGTCGGCAGCAGTATTTTCTGTCCCTTTCTTGTATTCGACTTCGTAGTCATATTCTTCCATTTTAAGTCTCGATCCCATCAATCTGGATGATGGATCTTTAACGTTGAATAGCCACTTTAATACTTGATGGTCGGTGAGGATTTTGAATTTTCTACCTAGCAAGTATTGCCTAAGTCTTTTAGTCGCCCATACTATTACCAACAACTCCTTTTCAGTTGTAGTATAATTTACTTCGGGTGCATTGAGAGTACGCGATATGTAATAACAGGGATGACCTTCTTGGGATAAAATGGCTCCTAGTCCTACATTTGAAGCGTCGGTTGTGAGCACAAATTCTTTTTCAAAGTCGGAGTATCTTAAACTGGCGCACTGCACAAAGCAGCTTTCAATCTGTCAAAAGCATCTTGACAATTTTGAGTCCAAACAAAATCGTTGTTAAGCTTTGTTAATTCGGTAAGAGGTTTAGCAATAGTTGAATAAGATTTTATAAATTTACGGTAGTATCCAGAAAGTCCTAAAAATGATTTAACGTTAGTAACACTTTTAGGTTTTGGAAAATTTAAGACAGCGTCAATTTTCTTTGGATTGGGTTTGACTCCATCGGCAGTTATAACATGACCTAAATATTCTAACTCAGGTCTTAAGTATTCGCACTTATCAGGCTGGAGCTTAAGGCCGGTTTAACGTAATCTCTCGAAGACTGTTACAAAATTTTTGTTGTGTTCTTCTATGGTGGATCCGAAAACTACGATATTGTAGAGATAAACAACACAAATTTTGTGTATCAATCCTTTTAAGGCGTTGTTGATCATCCTTTGGAATGTGGCAGGTGCATTTTTTAGTCCAAAGAGCATGCATTCAAACTCAAAGTGTCCTTCGGGTGTGGAAAAAGCTGTGAATTTTTTTGAATTTTCTTCCATAGGTATTTGGTGAAATCCAGCCCTAAGGTCAAAAGCGAAGAAGAATTTTGCTTTTCCGAGTGTGTCAAGGATGTCTTCTATAACCGGAAGTGGATAAGAATCCTGATCGGTAATTTCATTAATTTTCCGAAAATCTATGACAACTCTCAATTTTTTTTGTCCAGAAGCATCCGCTTCTTTGGGGACTATTCACACTGGAGCATTGTAGGGAGAATCGGAATGTCTGATGATGAATTGCTTTAATAGATCTTTAACCTGACTAGTGAGTTCTTGTTTGTGACACTCTGGGGGTTTGTAGGTATGATTATTAATTATTTTATCTTCTTTCAATATTATTTTGTGAGAGGCAAGGTGTGTTCCTGGAAGAGGGTCTCCGGGCAATCTAAATATGTCGTGATAGGATTGTACTATTTTTTGGATAATATCTTTATAATCCGTTTCAATGTGATCCAATCGGGTATTCTTATTTAAAAGTTGCAATCCTTCTGCTAATTCGCCATGTGTTATTGAATGTAGTTCCTCATTGTCGGGGTTGAATTTAAAAGGTTGATATTCTAATTCGTTAGGATTAATGTGCTTAAATTGTGTCGAATCATTGCAAATAGGAACGGTAATTGTTCTATTGCTTATTGTATAGATAGAATCGGGAACGTGTGGATTATCAAAGATTGCGACGTTACCTTTCTTTTCAAAAACAGGAATTTGAATTAATTTTATTTGATTTGGAGGTACAATAAATCCGTCATCCACGAGTGGATGTTTTTTATGATTTAATTTTAAGTTAACGTTTGTAAGTCTGTAATGGTATTGTTGCATAAATGGTAAACCAAGTATACCATCTTCAGGTAAGGGAAAATTATCGTCGACGATATAAAAAGTGTGGAGTTTATCCAAATATTCAATAGCAATCTTTTGCTTAGATGTTTGTTTCCAATTTCCCATTTGGAATTCCTTTTTACATGATTCTCTAGTTATTGTCGGAGGTATTAGAGAATTTTTTATCAAATTTAATGATGATCCTGAGTCCACAAGAAGTCGCACAGAGTGTTTGAATCCGGTTGGTTGCACGAGGACAGATTGTAATCGTCCTGATATTCGTGTGATTCTGTCAATTGTTCTGTCATTTCGTACGGTGTTTGTATCTCGTCGTTTTGCTCCTCCGTTGAGCTTATTTCGGCCGTATGATGTACTCGATTCGGTGGGCGTTTTAATTGGGAATCTGGATGAAAATTTGTCTGGTTTCTTTTTTGAAAACATTGGCTTTCTACGTGTCCATTTTTCTTACAAAAATTACATTGTACATTAGAGGAACGATTCGGATTCGAAATGTTTACTGAATTAAAGGAGGGTTTAGGATTTGTTGTATGGTGAGATGTAGAAGGGTTCGTTACACGCAAAGGTTGTCTCGAAATTGCGTTTGACCGCAATCGATGTTTTTCTCGTAATCGCGTCTCGACTTCTAATGCTTGTTGCTGAGCTTTTCCTATATTATTCAGTTGTAGCGTCCACATTAAAAATGTGATGTCATCTCTTAAATTCATGACATACTTTTTTATCGCGGAAGATTCTTCCAGCTGCAAAGCTATTTTTCTAGCTGTGGGATTTGCGTGCTCTGCTTGTACCGCATAATTTAACTCGTTTAGGGCTTGTCGAAATCGCACATTATACGCTTGTACGTTGTCGCTTCCTTGTCGACAATTGTCTAATTTTGCGCGGCAAAGTTCGACTGACAATCCAAGGTTCATATTTTGTCGTAGCGCGGTAAATAAATCTTCGAATGAGTTGATAGGAATGTACTGGATAGCGCGTTTCGCATTTTCGATAATTTTCTCCGTTATTATAAAATCTAAAAGTAATTCAGGTTGACTGCAACGTTGTTTTGCTTTTTTAACACTATGAATAAAATCTTGAACTCCGATGTCGTCTTAACCATTTAAAATTTCTACAGTACGGATAATGTCCTTGGCGGGTAACAATGTACTAGAAATCGCGTTTGTTTGAGTTAAAAGGAGACCACTGTTTTGTACTCGATGCATGGGGTCCTTTTTTTCGTCTATTGTGTTGTCACTTTCTTGTTTATTTCCTAGAACTTTATTTTCGGTTACCGTTTTCTCATCTTCAGTGTATAAAAGATTATTATTTTGTTGAGCTATAAGTTTAATTTCGTTTACCCGTTTTCAGCGTTAAGAAGCATTATATTGGAATTTAATGTATTTTGACAACCTTCTATTGATGAAATTTTTGCAGACATTTGTTCGACCGAATCTTTAAGGCTACTAAGGAGTGTTTCTAAATTTAAAGGGTTTGCCATTTTTGTTTCGGGAGGTTCAGGGATATTCTGGCCAATTTGACTGGATTCTAAACACTGAATATGAGTAGATTCGTAACCAACTAAATGTCTGAGATATGACTTGAAAGCCAGCGTTAAATATTATTAGTAATTTGTAGAGAGTTGTAATCAATATAAATAAAGAATGCTTTCTTTTTACAATAAATAAAAACGTATATCTAATTTTGAAAATGTTCATATAAAGAACAATGCTTCTTTTAACACTAAAAAAAAAATGTTTACCTAATTTTGCAATTTTTTCGTAAATTTAATAGATAAATTTTATAAGTTATTGTGTCTTTAACGCGTAGTTGCAGAGTCACAAAACATGTATATAGTGAAAATTTTCATAAAATGTTGCGTCTTTCACGCATAGTAAAAAGTCGCAAATCATACATAATTGTATTATATTTGAGAAAAAAAATATTATTTGCTTACTAATTTGATGACAAATAAAATATTCTCCAGTTGAAATGTTGAGCAGCTGAATTGTGTGTATCCTCGTAAGAATACTATCCAGTTGAAATGTTGAGCAGCTGAGTTGTGTGTATCCTCGTAAGAATATTATCCCTCGTTGCCAACTTGGTTGGGTGACGTCACACCCTTTCTAGGACTTATACCCACGGAATCACTGTCGAACTTACTTAATTCGGCCCGAGTCCGTGTTTTCCGGTAATTTCCAGTGAAAATATCACCGTATATCCGTCACAATTTATTTTCTTTGTTTTTCACAAAGCAAAATATAAATATACACGGAAAAAAAGTACGTGAAATTTTCATTGACTCGGTACTTGACTTTTGGATACGACACAAAATACTAAAAACAGTCTAGTACTTTTGCATGAGAGTTTCAAAAGCAGTCAATGAAAATTTCTAGTACCTTGCTTGAGAATTTCATTGACTTTCAAAAAAATTGTAAAAAAAAAAATAATTTCCACTTGTTCACACAGTTTTTCTGAAATTCACTCATTCATTCACATATTTGGATAATTAATCACACAAAAAAGAACAATTATTGTATCACTTTTCGACGTTCGTCAACACTTATGAACTAACCTATAACACACACATATATTCGCGTATAACTTAAATATAAACACACACTTAACACTTAAAAGTACGTATCGAATTGTTCTTATATACCACATAATGAAATTTTTCACGACTTCTGAGACATGCTATTTCACTGAAAACTGAGACTTACATAACATTCTGTTTTGTGAGAAACACAAAATAAAAAATATTTTTTTGAAAGTCAATTCTTGAAGACAAATATATATTAACACTATTTGTTTTTCATAAAATAATAGTATATTCACATCTGAAATTAACACAAATGGAAACAGACGATCAGCTGGCATTTACCTTGGGTAGAAGCGCGCAACGCCCACTGCGCATGCTCTACAGAATTTTCAAGCGCAGTCAACTAATCTTTCACGTACTTTATAAAACTAAACAAATGACTTTTCGTTAAAATTTAAAAAACACTGTTGCCCATACTAGTACTCTAGGACTTTTCTATATTTTCTAATAAAAAGTATATAATACAGCCTTGTATTTTGTGTCCTATCCAAAAGTCAAGCACTTTCAAGGAAGGATTCACGTACTTTTTTCCGTGTATATATTTTTTAACAAAACTGAACTTTCACTTTTTTTCAATAAAACACTGGCTCGCACAAAGATAGACGATTTTTGATCGTTATCGTTTCGAGCTATCCTGGCAGGATCGCCAATTTTGTGACGGGAAAATTAATAATTAAATAAATTATTAGAAAAACAATATCTTTATTTATTTGACAGGAAGTTTAAAAATACACTTGTTTTTACGAATCGGAGAAAACCGTGCTGCACGTATGCAAGCCAAAGTGAATCTGTCCTTTTGGTACCTGCTTTTGGGGAAAGTCAAGCTATTTGTCTATTGTTACGTAAGGAATGCAGTCAGGAACAGTTTGTAGGGGAAGTATTTCCTGTGATAGTCTGTTACTAGTTTTAGAAAAGAGAAAATGCAGCCCCGTGTTACAAAGAAATATTAATTTCATGAAGAAGAAACAGAAAAATAAATCGAATATAAAAATTGCCACAGCATATTTATAATAAATGAATGTAAAAAGAGTATATAGAAAATATTTATTGTAATTTGAGTCCTTTCATCCTATGGAGATTTAAAGTCGGCAAAACGAATAGGGCAGTAAACTGAATGTACACACGTGTGTGTTTATATGTATACATATATCCATGTCGTTGATTCACTGTTGGAAGAAAGTCCCGGTTATAAATTACATTTCACGAGTGCTGACTGGCGAACCGATAAACTCGAGAATGCGGAAGTACACGCGGCCGTTTGACGTGCACCTCCGGTGAAATCGATGTGAGAATTGCGTGATTTTGTGTTTAGAGAACCTTCCGATAGCAAATGGAAAACGTTTTCAAAGAGAAGCAAACAGAAGGAATTCCCTTTACACTTCAATTGCGATTGAAATTCTTGTTTCAACTCACTGTGTGCAATATTCCTCTTTTAAATTAAACATATAGCTGTACATACTCAATTTGATTTTGTTACTTTTATTATTTTTATACTCTTCATTTAATACTGCATTATATACACGGAGAGACCGAGGTTACTAATTTTTGTATAAAATCACACTAGAATTTACTACTTTCACATTGCAACCACCGGAAATAAGGGGACTTTTTGTATTTTTTACTATTTTCTACACTAAGTCACTAATCCGACAAATGTTCACCAAATTAGCAAAGTTTCTTACTATTTCGTCCAATAGTTCCAAACAACTGTAGTAAACTCAGAAGTATTGTGTACGTAAAATTACTATAGTCGTTTGTAAATGCAGAAAGAAAGAGTGAAAGAAAAAATACGGATTTTTATCGCCGGTTTCACTGCAAAAAGAGGTGTCTTTGGTGGAGACGTTTTTGGTGTCTTAGACACCAAAAATGTCTTAAACCAAGACGCTTTTGGTGTCTAAGACACCAAAAATGTCTCCAATCAAGACACCTCTTTATTCCCGTCAATTCTTGACTACTATCGGTTCAAAAAGTATAGTCAGTTGACTTTGAAGGCTTGTAACTTGAATAAAAAAATCGCACAATATTGAAACTGTATGGAATCAGTAAGTAATTTATTTCTACATTAATGTAAAAAATTAAAAACAAATCAAAATATTTTTCTTAAAGTTATTAATTTTTGAATGGAAAAAGAACATGTTTTTTGACACTATTTTCAATAAGGCCTACTTTGGTAACATGTAACTCGTTTAATGAGAGTCCTATGATATTCCTGATTTTTTTTTCTATGTTCCTTAAATCTTTCTGAATAATGTTATTTAAACAAATAACCGTTATTATAATAACTTTTTGAGATTATTAAACGAAACCGTAGTTGTGTTATCTTTGTTGGAAATTAAGGTACGAAGATGAGACAAAGTACACGTTACGGAGAATACGACACTTATTACGATTCATCAACAAAAGTTTGGAAAAAAAATTATTTTAAGTAATTATTTGCAAAATTATTTTCAGTTTTTTGCTTTATTGCACCATTAGCAGTCAGGTGCATACTACTGTAAGTCTTTTTGTCCGAGACTCCAAGTTTAGCACTACTACCTTTTTTTTGGTCATTTTTTTCTGTGGTTGAAACTGATTTATAACTTTAAAGATCTGGTTTCTAAGGATGTACAGAGGTGTAAACACCCAAAATATTTTTCCTGTCTTAAGAAATTCAAAATTGTATGTAGGTTTGGGTAGAAGTGACCTGAAGCCCTCACTTACCTGCTCATGTCTACAATAATACAGTTTATCGCATTTAAAATGTTGACGCCTATGGGAAATGGTTTATGATGGTGTGCACCTTACCGCTAATGGTGCAATAAAGCAAAAAACTGAATATAGTTTTGCAAATAACTTCTTGATATAATTTTTTTTCCAAACTTTTGTTGATGAATCGTAATAAGTGTCGTATTTTCCGTAACGTGTACTTTGTCTCATCTTCGTACCTTAATTTCCAACAAAGATAACATGACTACTATTTCGTTTAAATATCTCAAAAAGTTATTATAATAACGGTTATTTGTTTAAATAACATTATTCAGAAAGATTTAAGGAACATAGAAAAAAATCAGGAATATCATAGGACTCTCATTAAACGAGTTACATGTTACCAAAGTAGGCCTTATTGAAAATAGTGTCAAAAAACATGTTCTTTTTCCCTTCAAAAATTAATAACTCTCGAAATAATTTTTTTGTATTTCCTTCATTTTCTACAGTAACGTAGAAATGTTGTAGCTACTGATTCCAAGTTGTTTCAATATTATGCGATTTTTATTACTCAAGATATAAGCGGTCAAAGCCAACTGACTTTACATTTTACACCGATAGTAATGGAGGTAAACTGGAAGGATTTTTACATACACAGACACACACACACTTATATATTTGTTGGATAAATATTTGAAGACACACACATGTTTATTTCACTTATATGTATAGACGCGCTTAATTAATACACGAAAACACAACTGCACGCACGACAACGAATTTCACTGAAAGTATACATCTTCGTTTCCTTATATATTGAATGATGAAAATTTACAGCACTTACGAGAAAGCAGTTTACTTTTAACAACTTATTATAAGACATAGTTCTTGAGATAGAAATAAATGCAAAATTTATTAATTTATAATGGTCAATTTCTGAGATAACGAACGACCTACGTTTCACTTTATATTTAATTATTGTAGATAATATCCAAATTTATTCTACATACGCGAAACATAGTCACTGTCAATGATCGGATGGCATCGGCTCATTTACGGAGATTGACGAAGTTAGCAACCAATAGAAATGCAGGCGCCACACAGTGGGCAAAAATGCTCTTTTTTGTGTCAAAATCAAAGAACTTTTGATAGAAGTTATCAATTTTAATAAATCGAACGGGAAACAAAAGAATAATTCCTACAGAATACAGGAAAAATATGGAAAAAGTGAAAAAAAAATTCCTAACCTATTAAAAATCCCGATAAAGTTAAGTTTTTCTATGAAAAATATCATTTTTCGCCTGCACAGCTAAGAAAAACATCGGCAATAACTAAATAATTAATTAAACTTGAAGACTTTGTCTTACTGATTAAAACCTGATGTTAACATTGCACATTCAAAATGGCGAATTCAATATGGCTGACAAAATGTAACAAATTTTTGGATTCTCTTTAAACTTGTTTACTTAAGGTTTTTGAGGTCGCTGATCACGAATCTGATGTCAGTTTTCAAAAATTCAAAATGGCGGATCCAATATGGCGGACAAAATATTAAAAATTTGTTCGGATTTTCTTGAAACTTGCTATCTATAGGTTTTTTGGGTCGCCGATTACGAATCTGACATCAGTTTTCAAAAATTCAAAATGGCGGATCCAATATGGCGGACAAAATATAAAAAAAATGTTCGGATTTTCTTGAAACTTGCTATCTATAGGTTTTCTGGGTCGCCGATTACGAATCTGATATTAGTTTTCAAAAATTTAAAATTGCAAATCCAGTTTAGCAAAAATGAAATTTAGAATTCAATTGAATTTTTTTAAAACTATAGATAGCAAGTTTCAAGAAAAGCCGAACAAATTTTAAAAATTTTGTCCGCCATTTTGGATTCGCCATTTTGAATTTTTTAAAACTGATGTTATATTCGTAATCAGCGACCCAAAAAACCTATAGATAGCAAGTTTCAAGAAAAGCCGAACAAATTTTTAATATTTTGTCCGCCATTTTGGATTCGCCATTTTGAATTTTTGAAAACTAATATCAGATTCGTAATCAGCGACCTCAAAAACCTTAAGTAAACAAGTTTCAAGAGAATCCGAAAATTTGTTACATTTTGTCCGCCATATTGAATCCGCCATTTTAAATGTGCAATGTTAACATCAGGTTTTAATCAGTATGACAAAGTCTTCAAGTTTAATTAATTATTTAGTTATTGCTGATGTTTTTCTTGGCTGTGCAGGCGAAAAATGATATTTTTTATAGAAAAACTCAACTTTATCGCGATTTTTAATAGGTTAGGAATTTTTTTTCACTTTTTCTATATTTTTCCTGTATTCTGTAGGAATTATTCTTTTGTTTCCCGTTGGATTTATTAAAATTGATCACTTCTATCAAAAGTTCTTTGATTTTGACACAAAAAAGAGCATTTTTGCCCACTGTGCGCCATATGACTGCACTCGCTAGCCACACTTGCTCACCAAAAATTACTACAGTAGATAGTAGGTTTTAGTGGAAAATGTTTTCATTTGTCAGATTTTGTCTAATGAAATTAGAGAAAACTATAATCAATTTTCGCTACATTTACAACTCTTACACAAAATATTTAAACTTGCTATTTCAATGTAGCAAATTTATCTATTTCTTTTGTAAATTTATCTAATTCTGTAGTACATTATGCTAAAAGTCCCCTTATTTCCGGTCATTGCAACCATTTTTAGTAATTTTTACAAATGTGGGTCTCTCCGTGTACTATCTCTTTCTTCATCGCGAGAGCGAATATTTTTCGAAATTATATTCCTATAAGTATGATTCATATTTTTTTTAAGATAAAAAAATGAACTTAAAAGAGACGATTTATGCATCATTTATGTTAAATTAATAGTTATTGCTATTCTCTTATTTCCAGGCAGAATTTTGACCTTTCCCTGACCCTAAAAAATATTTTTATTTAATCTAAAGATGATCAGATACTAAATAACAATTATTATGTAATTGTTATGAAATTAGTTAAATTCCTGCGAGGAATTTTATTAAAATTATATTCAAAATAATTGAACTCATCTAAAAAATTGTATTACATATCTATGAAAATAATTAAATTTCTGAGAAGATTGTTCTATTTATGAATATATATGTAATTGAAGTCCTGCAAAAAATGTTATAAAAATTTTTGAAAATAATTAAAAATTCCTCTGAAGAACTTTATCAAGACGTATGAAAATAAAAAATAATTACTTTAGAGAGAGAAAAAAGCATTATTATTAATAATAATCGAAATAATAACAATGTTTACAATAAAAAAATACTTATTATTTTAGAAACAGAACTCTAAAAATGATATTGAGGAAATATTGTCGAGATTCATAAAGTTGTAAACAAGTTTCTTTTTGAAACGAGCATGGCAATCCATTTAAAGAGAAGCGAGAGAGACAAAGAGAAGGAGGAGGAGAAAAATATGTAAAGGTATGTCATTTGTAAGTAAGTCAGTTCGCTTGTGTTATATTGGCTTTGGACCGCGGTTTATAATGATCTCACGGTGCATCCATCCGTGACAAGCGCATCCACATGCGACGGAAAGAAAGTGCCTTTGAAAATAGGCCAATGGGCTGTTGGCTATAAACCCCGATTGCCGCATGCATTCATTACGGTGGCAGAAAGGAGAGGTACGAAACGGGGGGAAACGCCTTGTTTACGACTATATGTGTAATATATAGAATCTGATGAGAGAAAAAAAGGAGAGAAGAAAAAAAACTATAATCTAAATTTATATTATCTAAAAATACACTGAGAAAAAATTTATGATATTAAAAGAGAATATTCCGCTCGTTAAATTATTTTTATATGAGTTATTCTATATATCACGAAGTGATAACTTTTGACTATGGTAACTTCTTTTTTAAATTAATTTTTTTCAAAATCTTCTATGTAGATCTTTTTAACAGAGCTTGAAAATAATTACTCTGTTGATATTTAAATACATTTCTCTTTTAATCTCAGGCTTCGCACTAATCTACTAAAACTTACTATTTACTACTTTTTTTACGATTTGCTACTATTTAAATACCTTTTTTTATATTTGTGACACTAACAGTTACTTTTTTCTATTTTATGAGAATTTATTCTAATTTAAATTCGCACATAGTTAAAATAAACAAATTATTTTTAAAAATTTTAATAAAATTCTTCGCAAGAATTCAATTATTTTCAAAATTTTTAAAAAAATTCTTCACAGAAGTTCAATTATTTTCATAAAAAATAAAATTCTCCACAGAAATTCAATTATTTTAAAAAATTTTAATAAAACATTTTTCACAAGAATTCAATTATTTACACAAATAATGCAATTCTTTGCTGAAATTCAATTATTTCCAATAACAAATATTTTAATAAAATTTTATAGATGAATTCAATAATTTAAAAAAAGTTTTAATGAAATTCTTTTAAAAAAATTTAATTATTTTCATAAATAATAAAATTTTCACAGAAATTCAATTATTTGAAATAGAATTTTTATAAAATACATTGAATAAATGAATTATTAAAAAATTTTTTTTATAAACTTCACCGAAAGAAAACATTTTTAAATAATTTTGATAAAATTTTTTTATAAGAATTAATCTATTTTCAAAATTTTTAATAAAAAATTCTTCAAACCCTTTTAATAAAATTCTTCGCAAGAATTCAATTATTTAAAAAAATACTGAAAATCTCATCAAGAATTCAATTATTTCCAAAAATAATTGATTATTTCCAAAATAGAATTCTTAGCAAGAATTCAATTATTTTCAAAAATAGTAAAATTCTTATCAAGAATTCAAATATTTTCATAAATTGTTTAATTTTTAGAAAAAGTTCATTAATTTTCAAGTAGGGTAAAGGTGTGCGAGATGATCCCCTGGGGCAAGATGATCCTTTTGAATTTTGGAGAGCCTATTAGCGTAACCTTTTAGGCAAAACGGTAATACGTTGCCAATGACATACCTATGAATCAGTCAAACTGACATGACAACACGCGTCATTAAAAAAATTCTATTGCAAAAAATAAAAATTTTATACTTTTGATCTAATCAGACAATGCCTCGTAATTATAGAATAGAAAAATGAATCTTGGTGAGTGTTCAAAGGCATTTATAACCTAAGTAAAGCATATTTAATATTTATATACGTTATTTCTTCAATTTAGTCTCTTTTTCCAATAATTGGAGTAAGATAAACCTATCTCTCTAAATCTGAATAAGTGAAATTTTCACTTTTTTCATGTGTGAACCTTTTTCTCACTTATTAATAAGTAGAATCTACTTATACATAAGTGAAATATTCACTTTTTTATGTGTGAACTTGTCTTCACTTATCAATAAGTGAAATCCCCACTTATGTAGAAGTGAAATATTTAGTTAAAAAGAAATTCATCTGCGCATTATATTACAATTTATTATTTATACCAACTTTTAAATGATTAAAAACAATGTTTTTATCATTTCAGTTAATATATTAGAAATTTTTTATTTTATTTAATTATAAAAATTGTCATTTAAAATTTAATAAATTTTTTAAAAAATATTCAGTTAAATATTATATTAACAGTAATCTAATAACTAACTTTTTATTTACTAAGTATTTATATACATATATATAATAAGAGAAATCTTAAACAAAACGTTAAAGTAGAACACAATACTCTCTAAATCTGAATATGTGAAAATTCACATATTTGTACGTTATAAGTCGTCTTCTCGATCAATAAGTGCATATACACTTCCCAACGGGAAGTTGCCAATGTTAACGATTGGTTCAATAATGGGCCATGCTTGGTACCCAATGGTTTTTTCTTGGCAAAACAATTGGCAACCATCATTGGACCACCAATGGTTTAAACTTGGGATGATCACGCTACTGCCAATGATCGGTAGCCAAGCATCGGGCCAATATTAGTTGCCAAGGAATTGCCAAGGAAACAAAATCGATTTTCAAACGCTTGATTTTTTATTGGCAGCCAACAAAAAACCAAGGTTTTGAAAATTGATTTTTTTTAATTATTAATTAAAATTTATTTTTAAAAAATATATTTTTCAAAAATTTATTTAAAAAAAATATATTTTTTTAAATTAATAGAACATATTAATTTAATTTGTCACCTCTGGTAAAACAAAGATGAAAGACTGATAAATTCCCTCACTTTATATCTTACAGTGGAGGGATAACTGTGAATGTCTTTGCGAGAGAGGAGCAGGTACTTATATAGAGCCAGTGAAACAGGTCACAAGCGAGAAGAAATCACTAGCATGCACTCTGGCGGCGCTTGTCGGAAGTGGCGCAACGTTGGTTGCCAAGCGCTGTGTCGATAACGTCAGGATATGCATGCGCGCCAGAAAACAGTTCCGACAAGCGCCGCCAGAGTGCATGCTAGTGATTTCTTCTCGCTTGTGACCTGTTTCACTGGCTCTATATAAGTACCTGCTTCTCTCTCGCAAAGACATTCACAGTTATCCCTCCACTGTGAGATACGGTGAGGGAATTTTTATCAGTCTTTCACCTTTGTTTTACCAGAGGTGAAAAATTAAATTAATATGTTCTATTAATTTAAAAAAATATATATTTTTGAAAAATATATTTTTTTAAAATAAATTTTTGAAAAATATATTTTTTAAAAATAAATTTTAATTAATAATTAAAAAAAATCAATTTTCAAAACCTTGGTTTTTTGTTGGCTGCCAATAAAAAATCAAGCTTTTGAAAATCGATTTTGTTTCCTTGGCAATTCCTTGGCAACTAATAATGGCCCGATGCTTGGCTACCGATCATTGGCAGTAGCGTGATCATCCCAAGTTTAAACAATTGGTGGTCCAATGATGGTTGCCATTAATGTTCCAATAATGGAACGGAGTTCGCCAAGCATGGCCCATTATTGAACCAATCGTTTACTTCCCATTGGGTTATAATAAGTGAAATTTCACTCACAATAAGTGAAAAATTCACTTATTTATAAGTGTATATGCACTTATTGATCGAGAGGACGACTTATAACGTACAATAAGTGAAATTTCACATATTCAGATTTAGAGAGTAAACTAACTCTTTATAAGTATCACCCAATAATTTTCAATGAGTATAAGGCAACTTATTAAGTGGCATTGTAGTGTTTCTCGTTGATCATAAAAGTTAAGCGACATTGCTTGCAGTTAATATTAGAATGGGTGACCGTTTGGGAATTTAGCTTAAAAAAGTTGAAAAATTGATATGTTTATAAGTTTCAGACTGATAATGAGAAGAGAAGAGAGTGTTAAATAGTTGATAGTAAATAAATATTTTTTTTATATAATATTGATCCTGATTATTTATTTACATTCACTTCTTAATGTCTGAGTATTCACTTATCTCATAATTGAATATTCACTTATTCATAAGTGAATGTAATTCACTTATTCATAAGTGAATATAATTCACTTATTTCATGTGTGAATATTCACTTATTCTACGTGGAAGAGTTTTGAAACATGAAATAAGTGAATATTCACTAGTTCGTACAAAACAAACTCCAAAATGTTGATTTTTCTTTGAATAATGGTCATTCTCCCTTAGGGGGATCATGTGACATCTCATACACCTTTCCCCTAATTATACAAACTTTTTCACAAAAATTAAATTTTTTTCATAATAAATTATAAAAAATTCTTTGGAAGAATTTAATTATTTTCATAAATAATAAAATTCTGCACGGAAATTCAATTATTTTCAAAAAATTTTAATTATTATATTATAGTCGAATGGTGGGGACTATGGGAATTATATTCAAAAGCGCTACACGGAGAAAACTGGAGTATTCAACTAACTATCTGGAGGGACAAACAGACTATATTTGAGGTTAAATTTTTCGTAACCATCTCGGAGGGATAAATAGACACTCCGATTATTAATTTGACTAACTCGGAGGGAAAAGTTACCTATCCTTTTGCTCCCAGCGTTGCACAAACAAAATTAAAAAATGTCAAATTAAAAAAATAAGGTATACCACGATTTGAACTCTTAGTCGTATATAGTGTTGACTGTGTATCGAATATTGTATGGAGCCATCAAACCTTGGGAGCTGCGCCTAGATGCACTCGACCAAGGGAGGCTATGAAAATCTCTTGCAAAGAATCAGTTGTAAGAAACATGTGGACCGTACTCTGTTTTATGACTTCTTCTAAATTTCTAAAGATCCAATATTTTCAAAACTCTTCACTAACCGATTTTTTCTTTAATTTTTTTCTCTTCATGTTTCTGTTAAATTTATGACATGTATTAAGATGTTTGAGAAATATTTTAAAAAATGCTTTATACACAGAAAATTTTTTATGGGAAAATATTTTTCTATTTAATTTAGCAGTTTTTAAATTTTAATCAGTAAAAAATAACTAACTATATTAATTAATTAATTGCATTGTAATTACATTACAGTGCATGTAATATATAAAGTAGAAAAATTCCCGCAACAATTTGGAAAAATTCCTTTAAAGATTTAGAAAAATTCCTAAAAATTTGTAAATATTCCTTCAAACGTTTAGAAAAATCCCCTTCCCAACAGAATTTAGAAAAATTTCAATTCGTATCTAAAAATTTCCAAACACTCAGGAAAATTACCATTTTTTTATGAAAAAATTTTTTCTAAACACGTTTTAGGAAAATTCCCATGCAAAAGTTTGGAAAAATTCCCGAAATTTTTAACAGTGTACACATTGTCGTTTGGGGGGAAGACTGTGCCATTTCAGGCTAACAACGAAAAAGATGCCGTTTCACGCGTGACGTGAAAAAAGTGCCTTTTCGGGTAAAAGGTGAAGAAAATGTCTTTTCAGCGATGCAAAATATTTTTTTTCTTTTTCTTAGGTTGACAATACAATGACGCTCAATAAATTCTATTGTTTATTTGATTTGATGAAAATTATTTCATTTAACGAAAAAGCAAATGAAATAAACAATATAATTGAGGAGCCGGGAAGAAGAACTCGCCGAGCGCGGGAACGTATTCTCTAATATCAGTCGGGGAGCAGTGAGCGCCTCTGGGCCTGTCACTGCTACCCGGCTGATATTAACGCATGCGTTGGAGCGCTCGGCGAGTTCTTCTTCCCGACTCCTCAATTTATTTCTTGTCATTGTATTGATAACCTAAGAAAAAGAGAAAAAATTTTACATCGCTGAAAAGGCATTTTCTTCTCCTTTCACCCGAAAAGGCACTTTTTTCACGTCACGCGTGAAACGGCATCTTTTTCGTTGTTAGCCTGAAATGGCACAGTCTTCCCCAATCGACGAGTCATGGTTGTTTCAAATTTCTAAACAACACTTTTGGCAATTTCGCCATTTCGGAGATATTGACACCTGGCCGGTTTGACCCACTCTCCTCTAATTAAATTTTTTTTCGACATATAGTTAAATTCCCGTAAATAATTTAAAAAGTTTGAATGAGGTATTTAATTAATTGGTAATTTTGTCGAATTTAATTGGAATAAATTTTATATTTTAAACAATTTTATTTTATTACTTTCAAAAATCATTTTTAAATACAATCGTATTTCTAAAGAATTCTACTTAAAAATTTGGAAAATAATTGAATTTTAGAAAAATTTAGAATGAAAGTTATTAGCAGTATATGAAAAAACGCAAATATTTTTTTTATGGAAATCAGGAGAAAGTCAGGGAAATTTTAAATCAAATTTTTGTGAACGAATTTTAATTTTGATAGCTACTTTTTGCTACTTTTTTAAAAGTAATTATTGAGTGCAAAACCTGTAATCTTATAAACAATTTTTAAATTTTTAGTTTAGAGGTTAAATAATAAGTTTAAAAAAGTCAAGTTATATTTATTAATAATATAGTGTAAAAAGCAAATTTTTGTTAATTATGATATTACTAAAAAATATAGTGAAGATTAATTAATCTTCACTATATTTTTTAGTAATATCATAATTAACAAAAAAATTCCAAAAGTTTGAATCAAAAGTGACCACCATATTTTTAGTATTTAGTGTAGAGAATTAACTCTTACTGTCTGATCAGTTTTGACTAAAACCATTTAGATTGAAACCCTATTTTTTTATAGATCATATTCACTCGGTGTGAAAAATACATTTTCCCAAACAGAAAAAATTGACAGAAGACGGTAAAAAATTCCATTTTGAAAAAAGATAAAAAGAGCATAAGCGATAAAAAGTGTGATTAATACGTGACAATTGGTCAATTTGTCAGTGAGCGTCGACTTCGTAAAGAGCGGAATGTTTTTATTTTGAAAGCCGCGTATGGGAGTTAGAATTTACGAGAGGTCATAACTAATGCAGCAAGTGCGCGACATGACTAAGAGTAATTATCTTTTCACGATCTCTAGTTGTCGATGGGTAGGAGAGGAGGTAGAGTTGCAGTACCTATTGGATCTTGCGGAGTATTGTGTGGCTATAATATCGTCATCATCAGATCGTTTCCTAGGCACGGAGCTTGGGCAGAAACTATTCCAAATAAATTTACTACCTGGGTTATTGGCCCCAAGTGAACTTAACGGTCGGCAGCGCGTGCATTTGTGACATTGGAATTTAGATGTTCCTATACCTATATCCTATATGCTAGTAGTAAATGTAGCGCTTTACCGATATTGCAACCAGGAATGATTTATACCATGATTGCTCTCCCCCCTCTCTCTTCGCGAGAGTATTTCTTGTTCTAGCAAAATTAACCAATATAGGTATTGCGATGAGAATTCTCGACAAGCGAAAATCATCTTTAAATTTTCTATTCTTCATTATTTATACAGTGAATTAAAAAGTATTTTTATTTAGTGTTAGGCAAGATCATTATGTATTATAAAATTAAAAAACAAAATTACTCTCCAGAGGATGTGATGTGCTGGAAACAAGCTCAATCAATAAATATCAGGGTTGCTACGGGTCAGGGAAAAGTCAGGAAATTTATATGAACAGTACTGGCAAAAGTTTAATTTTTAGAATTCATAAGAAAATTCTGAATTTTTTGTCTTTTTTGTTTGCCTCGTAAACTATGAAATTGTCACGAATTCTAATACAAAACCTTCAATAAAATTCTACGTAAAGATCTAATTATTTTCATAAATAATAAAAATTTCACAAGAATTCAATTTTAATCGGATTCGCCGAAAAATGTAATTATTAAAATTTGTCGAAACAATTCAATTATTTAAAAATTTATTGAATCCTGTCAAAAAACTTTTCTAAAATTGTACAGAAAATAATTGAATTAGGATATCATATGAACATTTTTGAAAATATCAAAATAGTGTAGTTCTTTTCAAGGTATTTCATTTCAATTGTATTGAAAATAATTAAATTCCTGCAAAAAATTTTATTATTATTAATGAAAGTACTTTAATTCTTGCGAAGAATTTTATTATTTATGACAATAATTGAATTCTTGTGAAGAATTTTATGAAAATAATTCACTTTTTCACCTATTTTAAGGTAAAAAGATACTATGATTTCTGACTATTCTGTATATCTATATTACTTTTTTCTCATCTAAAAAGTGAAAATTTCTTTCCAAATTGAATAAAATGTTATTGTTCATGCATGGATTGTAAATAATATAATCGTCTCTCGTTTTATTCTTGTCAGTCAGTCACGTAATTATTTAATTAAATAAAATTACCAAAATGCGTATGTGTGCGTGTTTGTACACGCGGTGATTTTGCGCAATATATTTTTGTTTCGAAATTATATGGTCTCATTATATTGATGAAAGACGAGGAGGTAAAGACAAAAAAAGAGAGGAAAAAAAAGAAATGTACATGAATACGTAACCCATTACATTTTATATGCTCGTAACTTGAGACGTATCATGTAAATATTCTTCTCGGCAATTTGATTTCCTTGGTATACCATTTAAAAAAGCAAAAACAAAAAAAAGTAGAGAGAAAAATATTGAAAAATACACACACACAACCTTGCAAAATGCACTCGATAGGATCTCAAATGTTTCATGAGCTTAAATTGCACGCAACTTTGGACATGATTCGTCTCGGCGAGTTTTCGCAATAGGTGTGTGTATATAGTTATTGGATCGAGGATTTTAAATGCGTTAGTGGCCCTGGGATGGTTCTTTGCCCCCTTACCCCCTTCTCTTATTCCTATCACATTGGGTGCGATGATGTTGCGCAGCCTGAAATTTGGGTCATGGCACCAGTTCTTGGTGTCGTCGTAGCCATTGCACTTTGTAAATATATATCAACAAGTGGGCGCAAGACACGTTTTAAAAATCGGTACCACAAATAATGAGCGTTGGTTTTTTTTATTTTTTTTCTATTTTATTAAAAAGGTCAAGGCTTTTACATTCACTGAGGCCGAATTATTAAACACAATCGAAAAAAATTTCTCTTTCTCGATTTTTATAAAAATTACACTTTTCCTTGTAGTGAATTTAATGCAAAAAACGAAAGTTGACAATCCTTCCGGGATTTTACCAAAAAGCTATTTTTTATTCAACGATTTATTAACATTCAGAATAAAAACAAATCAACTATTGATATGTTGGCAACATCTTTTGAAGGTGTCCTATCAGTTGGCCGATAAAAAAATTTTTGTTTGAGTTGTAGTCATTAAAAGTCGTGCACAAAATAGCCCTCTGTATGGGGCTATTTCATGCATCAAACTTTGTCAGACTTAGAAATTTTAAAGAACTTAGATTTCTGAAAAATTTTAATAATTTAAATTTAATTATTTTTAAAAATAATAAAATTCTTGGCAAAATTTCAATTATTTTATAATGAATAATAAGATTTTCACACGAATTCAATTATTTAAAAGACAATTTTCAAAAAAATCAATTATTAGAAAAGATTTTTATTAAATTCTTCCCAAGAATTCAATTATTTCAACAACAAAAAATTCAATAAACTTTTTCTTCAATAATTCAATTATTTTTAAAAATAAAATTGAATTTCGGAGAAGAATTATTTTATTCTTTAGGATAAGAAGCCCCAAGGTGGCCACCCATCTTTTGAACGACTGTAATTCATAAACGGTATTATATGTGACTGTCCACGAGAAAACAGGGCTTAGCTTTCACAGGGCGAGTGATTGAAGTAGAAGCAGAACGAAGGAATGCATACAATATAACATCTTTAAAACGTTGTATTGTCAAAAGTAATTGACAATTTACAACTTTTGATTTTTGCATTTGAAAAAGCAATATAATATCTATCGATTAGCAAAAAAACTCAAAATTGATTTTTTAGAGCTAAGCCCTGTTTTCTCGTGGACAGTCACATATATGCCCTGAAACTGTATCTCTTTAGCTAACTTTTTACGCAAAAAAATTATAATCACAGAATCAATAGTTGCAAACTCTGTTTTTTGCTTATAAGAAGCCATTTTAAAATATTGTTAATTATTTATTCTATTTCATTAAGGGTATGTCCAAGGTGTGAAATGTAAACAAACCAAAAGGTAAACAAACCCAACAAAAAAATCGCACTTTTGTAACAGCCATTTCTCCTACAAAAATTAACATTCTTACACTTTCTTTACAAAAATGGAAAATTAGAGTGTTAAAGTTTCCAATGAAATCATTTTTGGTTATGAGCAATAAAAAGCAATTAGTAAAATAACTGTTTAAGGGGACACCTAAGTCACCTAAAAACAATGCAAAAAGAGTCAACTTTTGGTACACTTTTCTCGAAAACTATTATTCCAATTGCGTTCGCCCTTTTTTCATTCGATTACAAATATAATCAATTATATGAATAAGAAGTTATACGACGTTATCTTCAATAGAAACTTTTTTATGAATATTTATACCAAAAGCAAAATAAAAATCCCATTTTCTCTGATTCATTGACTCATATCTCCGTTTGTACAACTCAAAATGATGTTAAACTTCTTATTCGTATTCTTGGAACCTTACTGAACAAAGTAAAAAAAAAAATTACAAATCGGATTAGTAGATTCGGAGAAAAGTGTACCGAAAGTTTAAAAATTGGAAAAAAACAATTTTTACAGGAGACACGAAAAAAGAAAAAATACTAAAAACTCATGGTATTCAGAATCATGTAATCAGATTTTTTCAACTCTTCAGAAAAGGTTTTAAAAAGTCTTGTTCTATTCCTAATTGAGTCTAACTTTTAGAAAATCAAATAAAAAAAATCGATTTTTTGTCATTTTTCCACTTAGGTGTCCCCTTAAAATGATCAGTAAAATAGCATTTTTGACGCGTTGCGAAAAATAAACTGTTTGAGTATATCAACCGCACGGATGATGAAGAAGTTCCATGTCAGCGATTGGACCTTCAACATGTGGAAGGGTAAATTTTTCCCTTTCCTCCTTGAAATTACAAGAGAAAGGGTAAAAACTTCTTCATCGTCCGTGCGGTTGATATAGTCAAACACTTTATTTTTTCGCGACCTGAGACTCTGTTGCTCTCTGCGCATGAGCAGACCGAACTAAGAATGCATTGACAGCACCATGTGGAAGTGCACATTTTCTTTTGGATAAAACTTAGTTGTTTTCTGATTTTTTTCACCTATGCAACGCGTAGTAACCAAATAGAATACGTCAGTTCACCATTTTCATAAAGAAAATGTGAATTTGTATTTATTTACGAAAATGAGACCTCGTGCAAAAATGCTTCAAAATAGCGCATAGTGAAGCATTTTTGCACGAGGTCTCATTTTCGTACATAAATATAAATTCACATTTTCTTTCTAAAAATGATGAACTGACATATTCTATTTGGTTACTACGCCTTGCTTAGCTGAAAAAAAGATAAAACAACTAAGTTTCATTCAAAACAAAATGTGCACTTCCACATGGTGCTGTCAATGCATTCTTAGTTCGGTCTGCTCATGCGCAGAGAGCAACAGAGTCTCAGGTCGCGAAAAAATAAAGTGTTTGACTATATCAACCGCACGGACGATGAAGAAGTTTTTACCCTTTCTCTTGTAATTTCAAGGAGGAAAGGGAAAAATCTTCCTTTCCACATGTTGAAGGTCCAATCGCTGACATTGAACTTCTTCATCATCCGTGCGGTTGATATATTCAAACAGTTTTTTTTTCGCGATACGTCAAAAATGCTATTTTACTGGTCATTTTAATTAGTTATTTTACTAATTGCTTTTTATTGTATTTAGCCAAAAATGATTTTTTTGGACACTTTGAAACTCTAATTTTCCATTTTTGTAGAGAAAGTGTAAAAATATTAATTTTTGTAACAGAAATGGCTGTTACAAAAGTGCGAT